>NC_136261.1:264820644-265273144 GCF_964187855.1 Myxine glutinosa | reverse complement strand
CCCCCTCCAGCACCTCTTTCCACACCCCCTCCAGCACCTCTTTCCACACCCCCTCCAGCACCTCTTTCCACACCCCCTCCAGCACCTCTTTCCACACCCCCTCCAGCACCTCTTTCCACACCCCCTCCAGCACCTCTTTCCACATCCCCTCCAGCACCTCTTCCCACACCCCCTCCAGCACCTCTTTCCACATCCCACTCAAGAACCTCTTTCCACATCCCACTCAAGAACCTCTTTCCACACCCCCTCCAGCACCTGTTTCCACACCCCCTCCAGCACCTCTTTCCACACCCCCTCCAGCACCTCTTTCCACACCCCCTCCAGCACCTCTTTCCACACCCCTCCAGCACCTCTTTCCACACCCCTCCAGCACCTCTTCCCACACCCCTCCAGCACCTCTTCCCACATCCCACTCAAGAACCTCTTTCCACACCCCTCCAGCACCTCTTTCCACACCCCTCCAGCACCTCTTTCCACACCCCTCCAGCACCTCTTTCCACACCCCCTCCAGCACCTCTTCCCACATCCCACTCAAGAACCTCTTCCCACACTCCCCACCAGAAGCTCTTGCCATATCGCCTCCAGCAGCTCTTGTCTCTCCATTCCAGCACCTCTTGTCACACCCTTCCAGCACCTCTTGTCACACCCCTCCAGCACCTCTTGTCATACCCCCTCCAGCACCTCTTGTCACACCCCCTCCAGCACCTCTTGTCACACCCCCTCCAGCACCTCTTGTCACACCCCCTCCAGCACCTCTTGTCACACCCCCTCCAGCACCTCTTGTCACACCCCCTTCAGCATCTCTTGTAACAACTCCTCCTGCACCTCTTGTAACACCCCTCCTGCACCTCTTGCGGAAACCATTCCACCTCTTTTTTTGGCATGCCTTCCTACTCTTCTTGCGGATCCTCCTTCAGCACCTCTTGCAACACGTCCTCCATCTCTTATTGCGGTGCACCCCCCCACCTCCCTGCCACTTCTTGCGGCATGCCATTTTCCACCTGCGGGAACCTCCACTACTTCTTGTGGCACCCTCTACTCTACCTCCTCTTGCAGCACCTTCTACCTCCTCTTGCGGCACCTCCTCCCTTTCTCTTCTTGTGGTATCCCCTCCCCCTCTTCTTGTGGAGCCACCTCCGCCTCCACCTCTTGCTGCACTTCTTCCTGCCGCCCTTGCTACACTTCCTCCTACTGCCCTTGCGACACCTCGCTCCTCCTGCCCCTTTCCTCCACCTCTTCCCACGACCCTTGAACCACCTCATCCCTCACCCTAGCCCCAAATCCTCCTGCCATCCTAGCCCCAAAGCCTCCCACCACCCTAGCCCTAACTCCTCCTATCCCCTTGCTCCTACTCCTTCGCCCCCTTGCTTCTACTCCTTCGCCCCCTTGCTTATACTCCCCCGCCTCCTTGCTTCTACTCCCCCGCCCCCTTGCTTCTACTCCCCCGCCCCCTTGCTTCTACTCCCCTGCCCCCTTGCTCCTACTCCACCGCCCCTTGCTCTGACTCCCCCGGCCCCTTGCTCCACCTCCCCCGGTCCCTTGCTCCACCTCCCCCGGCCCCTTGCTCCACCTCCCCTGGCCCATTGCTCCACCTCCCCCGGCCCCTTGCTCCACCTCCACATGGCCCCTTGCTCCACCTCCACATGGCCCCTTGCTCCACCTCCCCCGGCCCCTTGCTCCACCTCCCCCGGCCCCTTGCTCCACCTCCCCCGGCCCCTTGCTCCACCTCCCCCGCCCCCTTGCTCCGCCTCCCCCCGGCCCCTTGCTCCGCCTCCCCAGGCCCCTTGCTCCACCTCCCCCGGCCCCTTGCTCCACCTCCCCCGGCCCCTTGCTCCACCACCCCGGCCCCTTGCTCCACCTCCCCCAGCCCCTTGCTCCACCTCCACCGGCCCCTTGCTCCACCTCCCCCCGACCCCTTGCTCCACCTCCCCCGGCCCCTTGCTCCACCTCCCCCGGCCCCTTGCTCCCCTCCTCCCGCCGCTCCTTGCTCCCCCTCCCGCCGCCCTTTGCTCAACCCTCGACTAGCTACACGCCCTCCCACTCCCCTTGCTTCACCTCCATCCCATCCTTCTCCTCCTCCTCACAAGTCCCTCACAGTTCACTTCCACAGCCTCCTCTTGTCTCACAATAATCAATCTCCCAATTTAATGAGTCATGAAATGCTTAATCTGTCATATTATTGCTTTTTCCATCATCTTGACCTCCCCAGTCTTCCATCACACCTCCCTTCTCTGTGCAGTCTTACGTCGCCCCTCCCTTCTCTGTGCAGTCTTACGTCGCCCCTCCCTTCTCTGTGCAGTCTTACGTCGCCCCTCCCTTCTCTGTGCAGTCTTACGTCTCCCCTCAATTCTCTGCGGAGTCTTACGTCAAACCCCTCTCTTCTCTGTGCAGTCTTGTGTTGTCCCTCCTTTTTATGCACAGTCTTGAATCGCTCCTCCCTTCCCTGGGTAGTCTCATGTCTCCCTTCCCTTCCCATCCCTGTGCAGTCTTGCATCACCCCTCCCTTCTATGTGCAGGCTTACGTTTCCCCTCAATTCTCTGCGGAGTCATACTTCTCCCCTCCCATCTCTGTGCAGTCTTACGTCGTCCCTCTCTTCTCTGCAGTCTTACGTCACCACTCTCTTCTCTGTGCAGCCTTGCGTCGCTCCTCCCTTCTACGTGCAGTCTTACGTCGCCCCTCCCTTCTCTGTGCAGTCTTACATCGCCCCTCCCTTCTCTGTGCAGTCTTACATCACCCCTCCCTTCTCTGTGCAGTCTTATGTCGCCCCTCCCTTCTCTGTGCAGTCTTACATCACCCCTCCCTTCTATGTGCAGTCTTACATCACCCCTCCCTTCTATGTGCAGTCTTACATCGCCCCTCCCTTCTATGTGCAGTCTTACATCGCCCCTCCCTTCTCTGTGCAGTCTTGCGTCTCCCCTAAATTCTCTGCGGAGTCATACATCACCCCTCCCTTCTATGTGCAGTCTTACGTCGCCCCTCCTTTCTCTGTGCAGTCTTACGTCACCCCTTCCTTCTCTATGCAGGCTTACATCACCCCCCCTCACTTCTCTGTGCAGGCTTCCATCACCCCTCACTTATCTGTACCAGTCTTACATCACCCCTCACTTCTCTGTACAGTCTTACGTCGCCCCTCCTTTCTCTGTGCAGTCTTACGTCACCCCTCACTTCTCTGTGCAGGCTTCCATCACCCCTCACTTATCTGTACCAGTCTTACATCACCCCTCACTTCTCTGTACAGTCTTACGTCGCCCCTCCTTTCTCTGTGCAGTCTTACGTCACCCCTTCCTTCTCTATGCAGGCTTACATCACCCCCTCACTTCTCTGTGCAGGCTTCCATCACCCCTCACTTATCTGTACCAGTCTTACATCACCCCTCACTTCTCTGTACAGTCTTACATTGCTCCTCACTTCTCTGTGCAGTCTTCCATCACCCCTTACTAATCTGTACCAGTCTTATGTTGCCCCTCACTTCTCTGTGCAGGCTTACATCACCCCTCACTTCTCTGTACCAGTCTTCCGTCGCTTCTTTCTTCTCTGTGCAGTCTTCCATCGCTCCTTTCCTCTGTGCAGTCTTGCGTTGCCCCTCTTTTTTCTGTGCAGTCTTGCGTTGCTCCTCTTTTTTCTGTGCAGTCTTGTGTCGCCCCTCCCTTCTCCAAGCAGTGTTCTGTCATCCCTTCACCAAACTGCCCCCCTTCACCTCAGCATTTTATTCATTCTTACTTTTCTGCTTCTTTCACATTGTATCATGAGTTTATTTTTAACCATTCAACACATTTTACAGCCTCCATTTGCTCAAAACCAATGTTGGTATAAACATTAAAAATTTTAAATATTGATTATTGTATACTGTATATTTATTGTTCTACCCAATTATTCCCCTCTTTCCTCCATTACTCCCTCTCAATGTACCTGCAGAGCTCACCTTCCACCCCAGGCACTGAAGCCCAAGCCTCTCCATTGGCTTTGCTGGCAGCTACCTGCAGCCGTGTCGATACTCCTGCACCCCGACTCGGCGAAGCTGGTGCTGCATCCCTTGGCACAGACTCCCTTCCAGTCGCGCAAGGAGTCACTGCGGCTGGTGTCGCAGAATCCGTTGGGTGGCAGCTGGTCGCGGTGGCTGGAAAAGATGGTTTGACCAGTTTGGTACCTGTGGGATCACACACTGCTGTGACGGAGTTATCTAATTCTGGCGTTGGAGATGTCAATGCACAGCCCACCCTCTACCTGACAAGTGCTCCACTCCAATATGATGTAGCCTCACATTCTGCTGGCTTGAGCTCAAACCAAGGTCAGAGTGATGGTGGAGCTAGCCAGAGTGTGCAAACCATTTCCGATGCTGCAGACCAGGTCCAAAGTGGCCAAATACCGAGTCAGGCTGTGGCAACAGGTCAGCCCATCACCCTTCAGGTTCAGAGCATGCCGGTGTCGATGGGGGCCGGTCTTAACCTTGCCGGAAATGGTGTCACTGTCACACATGATGGTGGAACCCAATTGTCAGGCCAGTCACTGCAGCAACTGCCCTTCTACATTCAGGTTCCGACTATTAGTCCCAATGGCCAAATCACCATCCAAACTATGCAGGTGTTGCCTACTTTGCCTCCAGTGAAAATGCAGCCACAACAACAACAGCAGCAACAACAGCAACAGCAGGTTCTACAAACTAGCATTGCTGGGCAAGTCCAGGCTTCACCAGCTACTCAAATGGTGGTGGGACCAGGTGCAGGCCTGCAGACCATTGCCATTGGTGCACTTGGAATGAACCAAGCTCAGGCTATGTCTGGCGTGATGGTTGCTACCACAGCTTGCGGTAAGAACAATACATTTTCCAAGCTTTTCAAGCATTTTTGATATATTATGCTGTTGCTTCCATGTTCCAGCGAAGAACCACCGGACGAAATGAGTTGAAAACTGGTGGTTATAATTGGTGTATGTCCTGGAAAGTTTTATTTTTGGAAGTAAAAAGAAAAAAAAAAATGATCGGGGGGGTTTGGGTTCATGGTGGAGGGAGGACTCCAAGCCTCTCTCTGTAGATGTGTATCGTATAGCACCACATGGTGGAAGTGGGATTGTTGAGCCTGGCCACCTGAACCGAGGACACGACCAGGACTTCTGTTGATATCCCCAGGTGGCAGCCTGACCGTATCTGACCACTTTATACATAATTCCTGAAAATCCTGGAGAGCACTCGTTCAAGGAAGCCACGATGGCCATTTAATCGCACTCATATGTGATCATCTTCAAATTGCGTATGCATCTGTAAGTCCATCAACAATTCCATTCCTCCTATATACGTCACCTGACCTGTGCCCTCTAGCAATGGGTTCGAGCACATTATCCGAGCCAGAGTGGAGCATTAAATAGTTTTAAGCACAAATATATATGGGGTCATGTCATAAATACGTCAGAAAAGGGGAATTAACCCCTCCACAAGGATGAGATCGTGGCTAGTACGTATGTCCTAATTTGTATTTGTAAAGAGATTTATGTAAGAACTGACCTGTCTTCTAAAAATATAATACTGTATTAGTGTATAGTTAATAGTTATTAATCATTAGTTTGTCTGATTCTGAAAGTTTTTGAGGGAGGTGGCAGAGCAGATAAGTGAGATGTTGGCCTATCTCTTCAATAGCTTTGACTTCCAGTTCGAGGTGTACACGTGGATGTTTGGATCGGCTGTTCCTCGTTCCACTTCATCAAAGCTTGGGTTTCTGGACCAGATCCGTCATGTCTTTCTGTTATATTTTCGTCCCTCTGTTGCTGTTTGTGTTTTCATCCAATTTTCTGTGTTAAACCTTACCTTGATATGTTGCTGTATCGTCAAATCTGCGTCCATGTAGCTTAGGCCTAGCACTCGAATCGCCAGCATGCAAAATCTGTCTCCGCTCTGATGTTGCGTGCCTCGTTTCACTTCTTTTCTCCCAAGTATCGTCCCTTCAGCCTCCTCAACATTATCCTAATCACCTCCTTGCTTCAAAAAACAACAACAAATAAAACAATATTTTCTTCTCTTCAAAACACTAACTCATTCTGCTTGTATTTCCTCCTGTCTGTATTTCCTGTACTTCATTCTTTATTCCTTCCTTTTCTTTATATCTCCAAACTGATTCTTAATTTAATCAAACGCTTCTTCCTTTCGATGCTTTTAAATGCATTTTAACATGCTTCACCTTTCTCATTTCTCTGTCGGAAGTATTCCATGTGTCGTTCTTCTTCTTCACAATATATTTATCTTCTTTTAACAAGGATTATTTTCCAAACCTGTCTCACTCCTCAGTGCTTGCTCCATCAACCCTCCTCCTTTACCTACACCACCTTCCTTTCATGGAAGGTGGTGTAGGTAAAGGAGGAGGGTTGATGGGAATCTCAAGATCTCAAGAATGGGAATTCTGAGAAGTCCATTTTTCAGAGGTTGTCTGATCATGACAATCAATTCCCCCTCATAGCCCTTAACGGTGTCAAACCCCTACTTGACGGTATCACGCTTCTGTGCTCTGTGCTCTGTGCTCTGTGCTTCTGTGCTTCTGTGCTCTGTCCCCCAAATATTCCTACAGGTCGCACAAGATCTGCCAGCAACCCTCTGATGGTTAAACTGCCGAAATCTCGGCTCTCTGCTCACCTTCACTCTTTCATTCCTCTTTTCTCCCGCCTCTGGAACAAACTCCCACACTCCCTTCAATCCCTCTCCTCCCTCCAGGTCTTTAAAACAGCTGTTCACCACCATCTCTTATCTTCCCCCATCCATAACCTTGATCTTTTCTACCCCCACTAATTCACCCCAGATCCACCTTGTTTGAAATTCCAACTTATTTCCTGGAAATCCTGGCAGTGTCCATATGTTTATACCTCTCCCACCCCCCCCCCCCCTTCACATGCCTCCCCCCCTTCACATGCCTCCCCCCCTTCACATGCCTCCCCCCCAAAGCCCTCTCCCTCCCACAGATCTCTCGATGTCTCCATGTCTCTCGGTCCCTGCTCTCAAATGTTGTGTTTGTGTCCTTCCCCCTCTCTCCCCATCTTGTCTACCGCTCCCGATGTTATTTGTTTTATGTGTCTGTTTGTCTTTCTGTGTGATTAATGTTCGCTCTTTCACGAGCCTCGATCTTGTATACAAAAAAAAAAAAAAAAAACCCTCCCTCACGTCTCCAACATGTCCGTGTCCTTCAAAACCCACCCCTTCCATGTGTTCTCCTCTTCAGCATTCTCCACTTCATGTCTCCCTCTTTCTGCATCTCTCCTCACTCCACCCTCTAAAACCTTCCCCTCACCCCACCCCCTCAAAGCTCCCCTATCACCCCACTCAAACAAAATTATATATAGTAATATTTCTCGATACACTAGAAATATTCCCATGCCTCCTCCCCCCAATCCCACAGATCTCCCGATGTCCATGTTCTCTGCTGTTGTACTTGTGTGCTTCCCTCTGTCTCCTCATCTTGTCTCCCGCTCCCTTTATTGTACGTTTTGTGTGTTGTTGTTTTTTGTGTGACTAATATTAGTTCTTACACCAGCCTCGATCTTGTATACAAAAAAAAAAAAGACCACGGAAGAAGCACACAAATTACAACAACCACAGCCATGACAGCAACTACGTATTTTACCTCTGCCAACGAAGGTTGATGGAGGTTATGTTTTCACCCCTGTCTGTCTATTTGTGAACAAGATATCTCAATTTTGTATACGGATTCGAACGAAATTTGGCGGAGAGCTAGTGTATGTGACAAGGACGAAATGAATAGATTTTGGTGAAGATCCGGATTCGGATCTGGCTAGTAGAATTTTTAAAAGTGATTCTTCACCATTGGGATACAGGGCCAAAAACGATACATAGCAGGATATCTCAAAAGGTTGTGGACGGATTTGGACGACACTTGGTGGACCGGTTGTGTGTGTGTGACGAGGACTAATCAATTGGATTTTGGTGAAGATCTGAATATGGATGATTCGGAAACGAAAATTATTTAATCTTTAAGTGATTCTTCACCATTGAGAGATCGGGCGAAAAGCGATATATGACATGATATTTAAAACTAGAGCAATGTGACTGTGTCGCCAATATACCTACGCATAGTCCCACCACGGGTATATGGCCCTCGTTCACTGTCCTAAAAATAAACAAGTTTGATTTAAATCCCTTCAGCTGTTCTCAGGTATCACATTTTCACCAGCCATGACAGGTTTCACATCGATTAGTGAAACGGTTTCAGAGAAGGATTTTTTAAATTATTGCCTTTCAAGCTAATATGGCTGCCACACCACGTGACATATGACCTTAAAAAATGCACACTCTGCATATGTATGGGTAGAACATAACGTTTGTGAAGTTTCGTGTTGATCGGATTAAGTTCATTTTTCTATCCAAGATGGCTGCCAAACCACGTGACCTACGACATCATCATTTTCAAACTATATGCAACGGCGGTGTTAGACACAACATCAACAACAACAACAGGCATTTTAAGGCCATTTTTCCTGCTAGAGCGGGGGTTAGCCTTGCGGGCCCCATGACGATCTTCTCCATTTTGCCGTATTTTCTGCATCTCCCCTTGTTAACCCCCTTGCCCACATTTCTTCTTCCACCACCTTTAGCCAAGTCTTTCTCGGTCTTCCCCATCCTCTACTTCCTTCTACATTCATTTTCATCACTCTTCTCAACCAGTCACTTTCATCCTTCCTCAACACATGACCAAACCATCTCAACCTGTTTCTCTTCACAGCATCAATCACAGGCTCTATTCCCATCATCTTTCGCAATTCATCATTTGTCTTCCTCTCTCTCAACGATTCTCCGCACATCCACCGAACCATTCGCATTTCCACCCTTTCCAGCCTTCGTTGCCGCTCTACGTACATTACCCATGTCTCGCTCCCATAAATCATAACACTTCTCACACATGCAGCATACACCTTTCCCTTCAGCTTCAACGACACTCCCCTCCTCATCGGCACTCCACTCAATTCCCGAAACTTCTTCCATGCACATCTCACTCTAGCAACCGTTGCCGAGTCTGATCCACCTTCTCCATTCAGCATGTCTCCGAGGTAGCAAAATGTTTTCACACCTTCCAGCTTCACGCCGTCTCCAAGATCCAACTCAACATTTCCTCCATTTGCAGCTCCCTCTGTGCACACCTTACATTTGAATGTCGCTGCCACACTGGTAAATGACCCTCTCAAACCACTACATTTTTTAAATGTAAATTTGTAAAATTGTGTTAGATGCTATTTGTAAAATTTCGCATCAATAAGGAAAGGCGGTTTCAGAAATATAATTATTTAATATTTTCCTTCAATCCAATATGGCTGCCACACCATGTTTTTGTGATCATCTTTTAATCGCCATGCCTAGTCAATGACACACGTAAAAGATTTGAGTCATTCGATTTGGTGGTTTGGGAGAAGATGTTTTTTTAGGGTTTTAGGTTAAATCCAATATGGCTGCCAAACCATGATGTCATAAATTTAATATTCCAATACAAATGTGTCATAGATCATGTGCATGCAATTTCAGAATTTTAGTATAAGGAATTCGATGAAAACATTTTTGGCTGCCATACCACGTGACCTATGACATGACACTTATAAAAAAACAGTCTGCATGGGTGTCGCTCTTACTCTGAAAGTTTCGTCTCAATCGGACATGTGGTTGCTGAGAAAAACGAAGTTTAGCCCGTACGGCCGGATGTATGGACAACCCGAAAACATAATGACTCCCGCCACCTTCGGGGGCGGGGGCATAAAAAGTTATGGACGAGTTATGACTAAACTTGGTGGACGAGTTGGTTAGGTGACATGAACAAGCCGATTGGATTTTGGTTCAGGTCCGAATCCAGATCCGGCCTATCAGTGGATACAAAACATAAACTGTTCAGCCTGGCGGAGGTGTGTGCTCTACCGAGTGCCGTTCTAGTACTTCATTTTATATCCTCGACATTCGAGTTTATAAAACAAGAGAAGTTTAAACAAGTTTATAAAAAATAACCCATAAATAGACGAGTTATGTGGTCATTGATCACTTGTGTCCTCGCCCACCGCCAATGAGAAATTGAGAAACACTGATGCTGATGTTAGCAACCGAATGACATGAAACACGATTGGTCAGTGTTTTGTTAACTTTATCTACTAGTACTGTAAGTGAATAACCGTAGACTTCATGCAGTATCTAAATATCTATAAAGCTCAGTTGACTTTTTGCTCCACCAAATAACAGCGAAACGGAGTTGAGTAAAAGGGTGAAAATCCTACAGATGCTGTGATAAATAACTACCTCTGTCGGTTTGAATGTTTGAAAGAGAATAGACGTCTGGATCAATTTTTGAATTAAATTTAAATCCCGATTTATATATATATTTAAACGCGAGTTGTCTGTGTGTGTGTGTGTGTCAACGTTTTATTCAGAGATGGCTGAACGGATCTTCATCAAACTTTCAGATGTTCATCAGTGAGTGCCTGGGAGTGTTTTAGGCAAAAATAAATAAAAGAAAAGTTGTTTTTTTTGGAGTTAAAAATTATTATTTTTTAACCTTGTACAGGAATTTAGTGAGGCCTCATCTATAATATTCTGTGCAGTTTTGGTCACCACATCTCGCATCTCAAGAAGGACTGAGCTGTTACAGAAAGGTTTCAACCCCGGGCTATTAGATTGATTCCGGGCATGAAGGAGACGGGGCTTTATTCATTAGAGACGAGGTGGTTACGAGGGGATTTGATAGAGATGTATAAGGCAATGAAGGGTTATAGACAGAACAAATGCAAAAGAGTTCTTCAGCAGAATAGACAATGATAGGACCAGCAGCGATAGCTTGAGATTAAAGAATAGAAGAGTCAAGAGGGTAGTAAAGTAGGAGTCTTTCACGCAAAGAGTACTTGATGCATGGAATGGTCTCCCTGGAAAGGCTTTCATCCGCAGCTCAATGGAGTACTGCTCTCCCCTCTGGGCTGGTGCTCCTGCCTCACATCCAGCTCGTCTTCACGCTGTTGAAACCAAAGCGTTCAGAATCATTGGAATCTCCCGCGATGAAGTTAACTCCAAGGGCCTTTCACTCACTCACCGCAGGCAGGTTGGTGGTCTTTCCGTCTTCTACCAACTCCTCTCTGGCCTTGCACCCCCCCAGCTCTCTCTGGGCTCTGTCCCCCAAATATTCCTGCAGGTCGCACAAGATCTGCCTGCAACCCTCTTATGGTTAAACTGCCAAAATCAAGACTCTCTGCTCACCTTCACTCCTTCATTCCTCTTTTCTCCCGCCTCTGGAACAAACTCCCTCACTCTCTTCAATCCCACTCCACCCTCCAGGTCTTTAAAACAGCTGTTCACCACCATCTCTTATCTTCCCCCATCCAAAACCTTGATCTTTTCTACCCCCGCTAATTTCACCCCAAATCCACTTTTTTGAAATACCAACTTCTGTCCTGGAAGTCCTTGGTGTCCTTGTGTTTATACTTCTCCCACCCTTCCCACGCCTCCTCCCCCCAAGCCCTCTCCCTCCCACACATCTCCCTGCTCTCAAATGTTATGTTTGTGTGCTTCCACTTCTCTCCCCATCTTGTCCTCCGCTCCCTCTTTTTATATATTTTGTTTGTCTGGTTGATTTGTTTGTGAAATAAATGTTAGCTCTTTCACGAGCCTCGATTCGGTATACCAAAAAAACTAAAAAGGTAGTAGCAGCAGAAACACTAGATACGTTTAAATTGGAATTGTATATAGGTACCTAGAAGCATTGGATATTGGCAAGATTTATCGGTAGCTTGAGTAAGGATGGGTGATTGTGTACACATCTGTGAAGGGGTGTCATGTGGTCGGTTTTGTATATTCTTCACCCGAAAACTGCCCACGGTTTGAAATTACGTTGTTAGCTTTACGTATCTATTGAATATGGTGTTGGTGTAGCATAGGCATGATGGTCCGAATGGCCTTCTCTTGTGGTTATTCATCCTTTGGGATGACAATGAACAATATAGAAAGAAGCCCAAACAAAGTTAACACTGCCACTGTTGACTTTGTTGATGTAATGGTAGTTCAAAAGAGCAACTCCTCCCCCAATTTTGTTGGAATAATCATGCCCCTGGTGTCTCCAAGGTTACTGTGCTTTCCTTTGGAAAAAAACAAACAAAACAAAAAACACTTGGTCATCCTGCTGATAAGTTGGGCTCATTGCAGGAAGCTTTGGTATGATACAAATGTACTCTGGATTTCAGAACTACTGTTGTCACAAAGTTTGTCACGAGTTTTGCATTACACACTAGACTGGAGAAGGCCTGCTTCAAGTTCCTAAAGCATTGTTTCATTTACGGATAATACACGTCCCCCCCACCACCCGCACATGAAAACAACTGTTCCTCTTATCCACACGGCAGGAGCAATGAGAATACCAATGCACTCAAATTATAGTAATTGTAGAATTGTGCTGACTAGTCAAGGTGGCCGCAGTCTTCATAGGCCTGGTTTGCATGAATCACGACAATGGAATTGTTTCCCTTAACTCCCATGAATATTCATGTTGAAGTGGTTGGGTGGTTGAGCTTAACTAGGGAATGTTGTTATGCTTTGTCATAGCATATTGCAGTGCGGTATGACTTTTGTTTTTGTAAGCTGCAATAGATGCAACATTCTGAAACGAGTACGAATCAGTTGGAAAATTCTCAGTGCAAATGTAATTCCGTTTTGTTTGCTCGCTTATTTGCCTTTGGGTACTTTTAATCTCCACTTTGAGCTGATATTATCTGGTTCATGGAACCTGACTGCAGAAACGCATATCCAAGAAATGCTGACCGTTGCACTTCACTTTGTGGGTCATATTCCAAATTTAGAACTACTCGTTCATCTATTAGATATCTCCAGGTTTGCATAGCTTTGCTCATTTTTTTTCTGTTTATTTTCATTGAGCAACCACCCCATAAGATCCTTGGAGCATTCTCATCTAACCACCTCTGCTCCTTCCATCTATCTATAATTCCAGTAATCTGTGTGTGTATGTGTGTGTGTCGTTTGTCTGTGACCGCTGTTTCTCGACAACCACGGGTCCGATATACTTGAAACTTGCCAGGTATATTGCTGGGGACCCGAGGATGTGCCTTTTCAAGGTTTCATATTAATCGGAGAAGTAGTTACCGAGCTATGGCGATTTATTTACCAAACTCCGCAAGCCGTTCGCTTTGGCTTTGCGAATGGACCAAACCATTTCATGTAAATAGAGGGGGGGGGGGGGGATTGTCACCGTACTCGCAAGCCGTTCGCTTTGGATTTGCGAATGGACCAAACCATTTCATGTAAATAGAGGGGGGGGATTGTCACCGTACTCGCAAGCCGTTCGCTTTGGCTTTGCGAATGGACCAAACCATTTCATGTAAATAGAGGGGGGGGGATATAATTTTAGATATATATATAGTACGGGCATGCCCTAGTATATAACAAAGCTATAAACTCAATAATTTTGTGGTCTCTTCCATTTTCTAACTGTCACTAACATTTTCGAACTTTTGTTAAGAGTATGCCACCACATTAACCTTTAATTTAACCTCGACTTTTTCTAGTTACCTCTGCCACCGGAGGGGGATGGAGGTTGTGTTTTCACCTGTCTGTCTGTTGTTATTACTCCCGCCAGGGAGTAATGCATTCACTCGTGTCCGTGTGTGTGTGTGTGTTCGTGTGTTTGTGAACAAGATATCTGGAAAAGTTCTGAACGGATTTGGATGAAAGTTGATGGGATGATTGCCCTTGGGATAAGGAAGAATTGATTAGTTTTTGGTGAAGCTCAGGATATTATTCCCGATCCAGGAATTTTTTGAAGGATTGTTTTACCATTGGAAGATAGGGGCTCATTTTTTTTAAACATTATCTTCTATATCTTCTATATCTTCTATATATTCTTTATTTAACATTGTGATATGAAAATAGTTTTCATATTTGTTGTAAATGTAGTTTAAACTCGTGGTTATGCATTAGAGCGGTGTATTTTTTTAGCAACGTCGCCTTCAATGTTCATTTTTTTTTTTTCTAATAAAGACTCTGTCATTTTAAAACCACCAAAGTGTGTATTAGGTTGCGCCGTTTCATAAAATGTATCGTTTGACACGTATACTGCTTTAAAACTTTTTTTTTTTTTTTTTTTATTACCTCAGAAGAGATATCAACATTTAGCTCAGCGAATGTCATTCGCGGTGTCAGTATTTGATGAACTTATAAAGACTTAGTTCCAGATTTGTCAATGGCTGAGGTATATTATTAACAAACGAATGAAACAGATTTGGCAAAATTCCAACTTTTTTTTTAAAAGATCGCATATTCACTTAGGGGTGTGAGAGGCTGAAGAAGAAGAAACCTCGCATGGGCTTCCCAGACCAAATAAATAATTCTGGTTCTGGCTCTGCGATTTTCAGGTTTATTACTCCTGCCAGGGAGTAATGCATTCGATCGTGTCCGTCCGTGTGTGTGTGTGTGTGTGTGTGTGTGTGTGTGTGTGTTCGTATGTTCGTGAACAAGATATCTGGAAAAGTTCTGAACGGATTCGGATGAAAGTTGGTGGGATGATTGCCCTTGGGATAAGGAAGAATTGATTAGTTTTTGGTGAAGCTCAGGATATTATTCTGGCTCCAGGAATTTGTTTTGGGAATTTCTTTGGGAAAGATTTTTTTGTTTTACTGCATTCAAGCTTTTATTCTTATTCTTAAATGATGTTTTCTCCTCTAATTCCGAGATATATCAAAATTAATTATCTGACAGTTAGGGCTTACTTTCTTTTTCATTTATTGTTTTGGGGAGAGGGGATGTTAAACAAAACGTATTATTCCAACTAAACCCACGGCGGGAGTATGCGCTCTACTGAGTGAGTGGTGTCTAGTTTTGTCTGTGAACAGGATATCTCAAAAGGTTGTGGACGGATTCAGACGAAATTTGGTGGAGAGGTTGGGTATGTGACAAGGACGAATTGATTAGAGTTTGGTGAAGATCCGGAACTGTATCTAGATCTGAGAATTTTAGTGATTTTTCACCTTGGAGAAATTGTGCAAAAAACGATAATAATCAAGATATCTTAAAAAGTTGTGGACGGATTCAAACGAAACTCGGTGGACAGGTTCGGTGTGAGACAAGGACGAATTGATTCGATTTTCGTGAAGATTCTATTCTGGATCCAGATCCAAAGTTGTTTTGATTTTGTAAGTGATTCTTCACCATTGAGTGATAGGCCAAAAACGATATGTAGCATGATATCACATGAAGTTGTGGAGGAGGTATGACAAAACTTGGTGGACGAGTTGGTAAGGTGACGAGAACAAGCCGATTAGATTTTGGTTCAGGTCTGAATCCAGATCCGGCCTATCAGTGGGATACAAAACATAAACTGTTCAGCCTTGCGGAGGTTTTCACTCTGCTGTGTGCCGTTCGAGTTCTAAATTTTTCTCAATGCATACTTGTAATGTTTCTTAAAAATCGTTTTCAAAACATATCTGTGATTCTTTGAACTTCTACTTCTAACCTGACACGTCTGACTTGTGTTTTTATCATGCTCTAGTTTGAATTAAATTTTATTTTGGTCACTTGATCTACTTTATCCAGACATGTTATATTTTTGGAGAAAACTTGAAACTGCTTTGTTAGCTTTTGGCTTGAAATGTTCACTTGAGGCAGTAAGCACAAATCACATAAATGGGAGAGGGGAATAAAAGACATAAATTATATGACGAGGAATCCCCTTGACTGCAAATTGAGGCAATAAGCTAAAGACATGCCCAAAAGGAGTGTGTCCTTCATGATGTAGCATGCCTGCTTGTGCAGCACGATAATTCAAATTGGATTCCACTTCTCTCATTGGTCGAATTCAACAACTTTAAGTTTAGCATATTATAGTCATCATGTTACATACAGTGCATTCAGAAAGTATTCAGACCCCTTCACTTTTTTCACATTTTGTTATGTTGCATCCTTTTGCTGAAATCGTTTAAATTCATTTTTTCCCTCATCAATCTGCACTCAATACCCCATCTATCTATAATTCCAGTAATCTCTGTACGTTTGTACGTTTGTCTGTGACCGCTGTTTCTCGACAACCACGGGTCCGATATACTTTTAACTTGCCAGGTATATTGCTGGGGACCCGAGGATGTGCCTTTTCAAGGTTTGAAATTAATCGGACAAGTACTTACCGAGCTATGGCGATTTAGCCGTTCGCCGTTCGCTTTGGCGTTGCGAATGGACCAAACCATTGCATGTAAATAGAGGGGGGGGTTCTGTGGTCGTTGCGAATGGACCAAACCATTCATGTAAATAGAGGGGGGGGGGGGGGTTCTGTGGTCGTTACTGCCACGTGGTTTCAAAGTTTTTTTTTGTTGTTGTTGTTTGCACGCATGTTTTTTTGCACCCACGTACGGGCACGCCCTAGGATGTTTACACACACACACCCCTACACAAATTTTTTTTTTTTTTTTTTTTGGCAAGGAACGGGCACCCACGTACGGGCACGTCCTAGCTTATATATAGTACGGGCATGCCCTAGTAATGACAAAGAGAAAACAGGATTTTCGAAAGTTTTGCAAATTTATTAAAAAGAAAAAACTGAAATATCACATTGACATAAGTATTCAGACCCTTTGCTTTGACACTTGAAATTTAGCTCAGGTGCCTCCCATTTCTCTTGATCATCTTTGAGATGTTTCTACACCTTGATTGGAGTCCACCTGTGCTAAATTCAATTGATTGGACATGATTTGGAAAGGCACACACCTGTCTCTATAAGGTCTCACAGCTGACAATGCATATCAGAGCAAAATCCAAGCCAAGAGGTCGAAGGAACTCCCTGCAGAGCTCAGAGACAGGATTGTGTCGAGGCACAGATCTGGGGAAGCCTACAAAAAAAATCTCTGCTGCATTGAAGATCCCCAAGAGCACAGTGGCCTCCATAATTCTTAAATGGAGGAAGTTTGGAACAACCAGGACTTCCTAGAGCTGGATGCCCGGCCAAACTGAGCAATCGGGGGAGAAGGGCCTTGCTAATAGAGGTCACCAAGAACCCGATGGTCACTCTGGCTGAGCTCCAGAGACCCTGTGAGGAGATGGGAGAAACTTCCAGAAGGGCAACCATCACAGCAACACTCCACCGATCTGGGCTCGATGGCAGAGTGGCCAGACGGAAGCCTCTCCTCAGTGAAAGACACATGAAAGCCCGCTTGGAGTTTGCAAAAAAGCACCTGAAGGACTCTCAGACTGTGAGAAACAAGATTCTGTGGGCTTGAATTTACCACAGGTGGACTCCAATCAAGGTGTAGAAACATCTCAAAGATGATCAAGAGAAATGGGAGGAACCTGAGCTAAATTTCAAGTGTCATCGCAAAGGGTATGAATACTTATGTAAATGTGATATTTCAGTTTTTTCTTTTTAATAAATTTGCAAAACTTTCTAAAATCCTATTTTCTCTTTGTCATTATGGGGTGTTGAGTGTAGATTGATGAGGGAAAAAATGAATTTAATCGATTTCAGCACAAGGCTGCAACATAACAAAATGTGAAAAAAGTGAAGGGGTCTTAATGCTTTCTGAATGCACTGTATATGACTAGCAGAAGCCTGTGGTAAACATACCACAATATAAAAGAATAAAGCCTTTTATTCTTGTGCTGGATGAAATAACTCATAAATGGGAGGTTATATATTTCTTCAACAAGAAAATATATGAATGAATGAATGATCGTTTTAAGGCCATTTTCCCCGCTAGAGCGGGGGTTAGCCTTGCGGGCCCCATGACAATCATGGTTCCCTGTTTGAGGCAATGTTTTTATGGCCTGATGCCCTTCCTGACGCCAACCCTTGGTCGCGCTCTTACGATGCGCACTTGCGCAGGGATACGGTGTACCTATTCTAAGCCGGGGTACACACCGGGATCATTCATCCCAGCAAGCTGGTGCTCAATTTGCCGACCTCGGAAGGATGACAGGCTGAGTCAACCCCCCTGGCGTTAATTCAGCGATCGACCGGGATTCGAACCCAGGATCCTAGGATCCCAAGCCAGCACCCTAACCGCTAAGCCAACACCAGGCTTTCTTCAACAAGAAAGAAAGAATTAAATAAAATTTGGGTGTGATTGATGCAGCGGTCTGTTGCTAGTGGGTTCAATTTTTTTCTTTTATCTCATTGAAGAAAATATTTTCCATAATTTTGGATTTATTTGAAGCAACTTTTACTTTATAATATTTTCTTTCAGAGTTAGCATTTTTGTGTTTCAGGGTGGGACAGAGAGAGACGACAGAATTAGCCTACTTTATCTCCCCATTAGCCTCCCCCACTTCCGAGTCGCAACCTCCCCCTCTCGAGTCTCAACCCCCCCTCCCAACTCTGTCCCATCTTTGCCCTTCTTCACAACCACACATATTAGATATAGATATATAGATTCTGCTTGTACTTATATACAGCAGGACCAAATGATTTGAAATTTGGTGGTTGTACTTGGGTTGTGTCCAAATGGGTTTTAGGAAGTTTAAAATTAAATCACAATGGTTTGAGAGTGGTACGACACCAATTCTCGATGTAAATACATGTTGTGTAGCGCCGCTTCCTGTCAGAGTCTATTACAAGTCCCAATGGCTTACAGTATTATAATAGTATCTCCATGAAAACCTTGTCTAAATATTAAAGTCGGTGGATTTTTCCATCTGTCTGTTCCCCTCTGTCTATCTCTCTCATCATTACGGTGTTGTGTGTAGCGCTAGGCTTGGCCTCTATGAACATGCGAGTCATCCTAGCGTCTAACACTCAACCCATCCCGTTGCTGAATGCTGACGATAGGTGTCAGGATGACAGATTTAGTAAGGCGGAGGTGCAGTAATACAGCATTATGTCTTGGACATCATTACGGCATTATGTTTAGTGCTAGGCTAGGCCATTATAGCGGTGTATTATTCATGACTCCATCCATGAGAGTTGCATTTTATAGTTTAAAAAAACCAAAACTAAACAACGTAACATCTGATCGCTGGGAACATAAAATGATTTAAAAATAGGTTTTTTGGTGAATAAGTGTGCATATTACTAAAATTAATGCTGGATTTTTAACAGTAAACAGTGTTTCTGGAAAAAATAAAAATTGCAAATATTGACTTGATATAAAACTATTACTGTACTGCACTGTAATACAGTCACGTGAAAAAGTAAGTACACCCCATGTAAAGTTTTGACTTTTTCAACATATTTCAACATACAGCTATTTGATCTTCATTTCAACAATATTGATAGATAAAGGTGATATAATATAACAAATATCATGAAACATTTACATTTTGTAGTCCATTGTATAATTTAAATAAACATAAATGCAAATTTCGCATGTGGAAAAAGTAAGTACACCCCTACATTTATCACTACTTCAAATACCTAAAATTAGAATTTTAACCTTTGGTCAGCCTCTGTTCAGTCTTAATTCTGTCATTTTGTTCGCTCAGCTCAAATACATATGTCTCATCTGTACAAAAAAGGCTTCATATCTATGAATGGCAATATCGCCAATCTTCATACCTACGAATCACTGTATTCCTGTATACATCACAATGCTTATAAACAGCAGTGTTCGTGCCTTTATTTAATTTCCGCACACTCTTTGTATGTGATACACCCAATAACCTCTTCTCCTGAATCAAATTTCATAATTTTAACTCTGGAATTGACCTTAGCAGCAGTTCCGACTGTTAAAAAAGTGTTCATTTGTCCAACGTGGACATCGTTGGACATTCCAGGCACCTCAACCATTTCATTGGAGTGCTTGCTGGAGTGTTTAAGCCACTCGGCAAGTGCTCTACAAGCAGCTTGGTAATGGAAGATCCTGCTGTTCACCATTCTCTTAACTTTCATTTGCTTTATTTTTTTTTATTTTTTTTGATGATTACACTGTACATGCCTTTAATATTCAACATTGAGTGCTATTCTTACGTCCGTGAAGTTAGTGTGCGTCCGATAAGTTAGGGAGTATTTCACTTTACCCCTTTGCCGATTCAAAGTGTGGATTGTACCATTATAAAAAAGGCGGAGTTGTTGATTGTACCATTACAAAAAAGGGGGTGCTTATAAAGCCTCAAGACTGCACTATACTACAGCATTATTCGCAAAGTAATAATTGTATATGCCCCTGAGGAGGGAGGAGAAGGAGTGGGGTGGGAGGACCTTCCCTTTTCTTGTGCTGCTTTCCCTTCTCCGCTCACGCTGCCTTCCATTCCCCTCCTGTCATACTGCCCTCATCTCTCCTCACTCTGCCTTCCCCTCTCCTCACGCTGCCTTCCCCTCTCCACACGCTGCCTTCCCCTCTCCTCACGCCGCCTTCCACTCATTTCCACCATCCCCTCCCCCTCTCCATCCTCTTCCTCTTCCTTTCCCCCTCTCCGCCTCCCCTCCTCCCCCTCTCCCCATCCCCTCCCCCCTTCAATCCTCTGCACCCCATCTCTCTCAACACCTCTCTTTATAGTCCCTTCACAAAGTGACTCTGCGTTACCTAATTTACATACGTGTTCTATATTTAATTCTCTCTATTCATAAACTTTTGTTATATGCTCTACTATATGAAGTTGTAAATTGTATTCTGGGTGTGTATGGGAATGTTCTACTAAGTTGGGATGGCTACCTCCAACTTAGGTTTTCACTTTATGTGAAAGTGGGGAATTATCTCACTTAATGCATTCCTCCACCACTGGACATAATAACTTGAAAACTGGATGTTGCCCCACAAAAATATAAAAATTTGGGGTGCGGTGCACGTTTCTAAACTGCTGGATGGAATATGTTCCTTGTGCTCTTCCTTTTCCTTCTTGAGCTCATTGCTAATCAAGGGAGGCACAAAGCGTCCCTCCTTTTTTTTATCTGGAACGGTTTCTCTGTATGCAACTTTAACACAAAAAAAACCAAAAAAAAAAACCACCTTTAGAGGCCATTTTTCCCCGCAAAGCGGGGGTTGGCCTTTTTCGGGAACCGTGGTTGTTGTTGGTTTTTTTGGTCCCCTTTTTGAAGCAACTTTAACACAGGGACTGAAAATTCTTTTCTCGGCTTCTACTGGACAAAATCGGCTGCAAAATTTTCAGCAATGTCCGTTTCCGCATTCTTGAGTTTTATTAAGAAAACCCTCGAATCAACGTTGGTGTCTGTCAGTCCATCTGTCTGCCCGAAATGTGTTGGTGCTCATATCTCAAAGGCTATACATTGAAACCAGCTGAAACTTTGAATATACATCGGCCAATACGTGCCGGAAACAAATTCCACCTAAGTGCCTTGGCTCATAGGGGTGAACCCCAAAAAGTTGGACATAGGAAAATTTCGACTCTGGGTAGTAATCGATGTAGAATGAAGTTGCGTGCCAAGAGAATGAAAGAGGCACAAAAATAATGGTGGCAAATTTTTTTCATTTGTTCAGTATTGGATTGATAACCCCCCACTCTAGGATTGATAACCCCTATGGCTAACCCCCACTCTAGCAGGGAAAATGGCCTTAAAATGCCTGTCGTTGTTGTAGTATTGGATTGATACTGCATTTCATGACGATCAATGGGAGAGATGGTTTACAGTATCAGGCAGGACCCCAATACACACTGCAGGAAATAGGTTGGTTTTGAATTAGTGTAATTTAATTGATGTATGTGATGTCTCCATGTATTTTTTTTCATCCGTCGTCGTGATGGCCACTTTCATTGGCTTAAAGTGCCATAGAAAATGAAGGACATTCTTGGGAAAAATACCATGGGCATAGAAACGCCCCCTTTAAATGGCAGTCATATAAAGGGGCGCCGTACATCTGGCAAATAAAATACATTTACTTCTTCCTGCAGCTGTATGAATGAAATTGGCGCCACTTTATATGAACTTTTCTCGAGCATTACTTGGTTCCTCCTAAGGATACAAGGGTAGTCCAGCATGCACACGAGATTTTTTTCAATGTCCATTATTTCCTATTGTTTTGCATTTTCTACAAGCTATGGAATGTCCCTCTTTGCTATAGTTTGCCACATGGCACATACCATATAAAGGGGCATTAGCAAAATTGACAAAAATTCTCCTACATTGACAAAAATCAATTTGGTGAATATTTTATTTGTAATTCAACCTAATCTTGTTTTTTTCTGTAATTTACCACACAAGAGTTCTGATTAAAAAAAAAAAAAATCTTCCTCCTCTCCTGTGTCGGATTCAATTTTTAGTTTCAAGTCACTGATTCTGTGAATTCTGTCCATTTTCTGCAATCACGGAAAATCACGGGTTCTAAGTGCATGAGCCAATAAAACAGGGGACACGCCAGTTGCATGAATTTACTTTAACGCCGATATATTTATTCCCGGTAAATTCCAGTTTTATTATCATAAAAGTATACAGGCTTTATGATAAAAAGTTGCGAACAAAATGAAACCATTATTCTGACAACTTTGCAGATTCAAATGCATATCAATAAAATATTTGAACTTACTTCATAACAAACATGTCATCAAACAAGTTAACCTGTTTGATCCTGTTTGCCTATAAATTCACCTAAGTTTCATAACAAGTTGTTGTATAACAAGCTTCTGTTGCAATGAAACATTTATGAATAAGGATTGTTGCATGTCTGGTGCAGCAATTGGTTTCCCCTCCAAACCTTAGCATATAAGTATGCACAGACAGACAAAACGCATATAGACTCTCCTCTAGTTACGACGGGATTACGTTCCGACAAGCAGGTCGAAAGTCGAAGTAGTCGTAAGTTGAATCTCCCCTTATGGACTTATTATATAATACTTATTACCATATTCCAACATAGCATCATTTGCTAAAAGTCATACAGCCTAAATCCCATAATGCAATCCAATCCATAAACTGTACAATCTTACTATAATTCAACAAATGTCTGTCCGTCTGTTCCCAGGTACCGCAAAAACGGCAGAACCGATCGCAACGAAATTTTGGGTGGGTGATCCTGGGTTGTCGAGGGGCAGTAAGAAAAATTTGTTTTTCCAAATTTTTCCAATTTTCCAGTTTTTCCAAACACAATGGAATAATATTTACCGATATGAACAGTGATGTGGCTTTTATTGAAATTCTACAAACTAGGGCATTGCCCGTACTATATCTATATCTAAAATTATATCCCCCCCCTCTATTTACATGAAATGGTTTGGTCCAAAGCGAACGGCTTGCGAGTACGGTGACAATCCCCCCCCTCTATTTACATGCAATGGTTTGGTCCAAAGCGAACGGCTTCCGGAGTTTGGTAAAGAAATCGCCATCGCGTGCACAAACGCGCAGGAAAGCGAATGAATCGCAAATTCGGTTTTATTAGTTTTAAAACATAGTTTAACGCCAACATAGTTTGCAAACGTGAAATAAATGAATACGCTCTCAAATGTGCCATCCGAGGCAGAGTGTGTCCTCCACGTTCGGCACACGCGATCGTTCGCTGCTCTCTGATTGGTTGAATCGTTTTTTGGACATAGCTCGGTAAGTAATTGTCCGATTAATATGAAACCTTGAAAAGGCACATCCTCGGGTCCCCAGCAATATACCTGGCAAGTTAAAAGTATATCGGACCCGTGGTTGTCGAGAAACAGCGGTCACAGACAAACAGACGTACAAACGTACAGACGTACAGAGATTACTGGAATTATAGATAGATACTGTTTAGATTTTGATGATTTGCGTGTGATATGATTTAACGGATGTTTATATAAATCGTAAAAATAAAAAAAGCCTTCAATTTCTGATATTTTGCCTTTTCATTTGGGGCTCCCCAATTGAAGCCCCACCCGTAGGGCGGGTACCGTTGCTTGTAAGTAAAATAAATAAAGGGTTGAAATAAAAGACTTTATGACATTATAATGCGTTTTACTGTACAAAAAAGCTTACAAAAATACAGGTACATAATGAGGTACACAAATAATGTGGCACTGTAATAAGAAGTGACAAAGTAACCTATAACATAAACACATATAAACACACAAATGAGTCCTTTGAACAAGATGGCTGGTCATATATCCTCTCCAAAAACAGCCTCTCCACTCACTCTCACGTGAAGATTGAATCTTCTTTTGAAACGTTGGAACCAGCCGTGGCTGGCGGTGAATGTTTCGGAGTAATCCTCTCCCCCACGCACCTTTAGGGTCTCAAAGATGCTCCGAGCCTTTGCCTGGATCGTCAGCAAACTTAGCGGCACACGTTACTGCAGCTGGTCCTCCATTCACGTCATCAACATCTTCTCCATTTCATGGATAGGCCCTTGTCGCTTCTTGGTGATTATGGTAGCTCCCATGGGCGCCGATCCCTTGACAGCTTCTCGGATGCAGTGTTTATCCTTCAAGATGGTGGACACCGTCGAATGTCAGAGGCCTAAGTCACGTGAGATGGCGTTCACACTTTTACCGTTCTCGAGCCGCATGATTATTTTCATCTTTAACTCGAAGTCGGTCGCCTTCCTCTTCTTTTTCTCCAATCCATCTGTGGATGCACTCTTCATCTTACAAGACATGATGGCAGTACGGTACACACACACACACACACACACACACACACACACACACACACACACACACACACACACACACACACACTTATAAGCGATGAAGCGTCAGGGATGTTGTCAGCGCGAGGCACAAGGAGCAACTGAGATTTTTGCGACGGTTGTAAGTGCGAGTCGTCGTAGGTTGCCGACGTCTTAAGGGTGTAGTACTGGTGAAAAATTGAGAAAACTACATAGGTACCTTTGAGAGGCCTTTACACAAAAACAAAGTCAAGTTAATATCTAATTTTCAGTTTTTCTTGAAAGATATCATCTTGGCTTTAACTCAGACCAGTTTCAACGCTTCTTTGTCATATTACATACATATAATTTGCATAAATTAGACCGTCAATAAAAAACAAGGAAAAACAAAGAACACATTTCTACTTCTATCTTCTATGTCACCTATCATTCTTTTCACACAAAACTTGGTATATGTATTATACATGTGTTACTCTACTACCTGATGAGAGGATTTTGTGAAATTATGTCAAATGTTCACTAATTAGCTAATTATGCCAATTACCAGATAAAACTTGGTTGTCCTTCAATAAATCCACAATGGCTACTCCTATAAACAAAAGCCTTCATCATTTTAAAGGAAGTGATATTCTGAATATCCTGTCCAAATTTCAGCCCAAAAGAATGATGCAAATTAAAGTTATAACAAATAATTCTACTTCCGGTTATTGAGGGGCATGTATGATGTTAGAAAATTTGAATTTTTCAATAATTAGGGGTACTTCTATGACCTCTAATAGCATGATTCTTGTTTATATAGTAAGGGAAACATATGAAAATCTGTTAACTAAATTGTTACCAAAAAATTTCTTCACCAATATGTTTGTAAAGGTGTGTAATAACATGTGTTAAAATGTTGAAGGTCAACTCCCGTGGGAAACCCAGAAAAAAAGCTGTTGAATTCGGGTACCGAAAAATTATTTTCGAGAATTTTTATTTTTTTAAATCGGCCCTTAAGTAACTTATGAGGGGTCAAATAAGGGTTTTTCATGATTCTGAGTTGATTGTTAACATTTATATTTCACCACAGACACTCCTTTGTGGAAAAAGAATTTCTAAATATATCTCATTTTCTACTTTGCAGGACATGGAGTCTAGCAATATGGATGAAGACGTTACTCCACCTGTGCTCAATTGCTTCATCTGTGCACGCTCGGATACACCAGCTGAAAGGCTCATACAGGCAACTCCAAAGGGATACTCAACTTTATTGAAACAAGCAGAAACTGTCGAAAATGTTACTGTTGTGGAACGTATGAAGGAGGCTCAAAAGGAAGGAAAACTGAGGTACCACCAGAAGTGTAAAAATGATCTGTACAACAACTTTGTTGCAACCACCAAGAAGTCAGCTCAAGCATCAAAGGCAGAGAAAGAGTCATCAAAGTTGAAGAGAAGACGCACTACTTGTGAGTTCAGTTCATCAACTGGCTGCAGTTCTAGAAGATCACAGTCAGTTGACCTCCTGTATAAGGATGTATGCATTCTTTGCAACCAACCAGCCCAGCTCTACAAAAATAATCCAGCACAAGCTAGAAAGAAATACAGAGTGCCAGATAATTTGACTGCAGATACACTGAAGGCAAGCTTGCTGAAGACAGCACGGAGTCGCGGGGATGACTGGGGCACTGAAGTCACTGGACGCCTGGAAGGGATCAACGACTTGGTAGCAGAAGAAACGCTGTACCATTTGCGATGCAAACTTATGTTTGCGAGAGGTGACAGTTTGTCCAAGACTGATGAGGAAGGAAAAAGGAAGAGAGGACAGAGGAGTATTGATGAGGAGCGAGAGGCAGTTTTTATTGAATTCTGCGAATGGTTAGACTCAGAATTAGAGCATGGGGTAATGAACATGGACCAAGTCCATGAAAAGCTGCAGGAGTTTGATCAGTCACCAGAGAAGAGCCTTTCTTATTCAAAGCATTGGCTAAAGATAAAACTTCTAGAGACATACGAAGACACCTTGTATTTCACAACACAGGAAAGAAGGGCAGATGTACTCTGTCTCAAAGATGGCAACGACAATATTCTGCGAGAGCATCATGCTAATCTTGACCATGGAGATGAGAAGACTCAGATCATAAAGACGGCACTCAAGTTCATATCCAATGATATTGCCTTGATTGATTTAGGTCCAAAGTCATACCCCACCACACACAGTATGACTGACATCGATAGTCAGCTGACACTTGTTCCTGCAAGCCTTCAGATGTTCTTGAGACCGATTGTCAAGACAGACGAAAGAGTTGCCGTTTGGGGGCAGAATTTTATTAAGGCCTGTCGACCTCGGTCTGGAGTATTGCCACACCAAATGGGGCTTGCCATACAACTTGATCATAGATTTGGGTCAAAATGGATGCTCAACAAGTTCCACCGGCTGGGATACACTGAGTCTTACACGGAGACACAAAACTACAAATACTGCTTCCTTAATAGTAGGAGTGGAGATGATGTTCCAGATACTTCTGGCAGTCTTGACACCATTGTGGAGGAAACCGATGAACAGATCAATGATGAGGTTGCGGTTGATGCTGCGCTTGAGGATCAATCAGTGATGACAGCCAAAGTGCCAGCCAGTGAAAGTGAATTGTCAAGTAATGATCAGGTGGTCTTTATGGAGGTTGGGGAAACAAACAATGCAGTCACTCAGTTTGTTGGAGACAATATAGATTTAAACATTGTCTCTATTCACGGAAACACTCCCTTTCACTCAATGGGTTGGATCGAAGTCACCTCTCCGGCACCACCTTTGCCAGATCCACAGACAACAGCAGCTTTCCCCCGGGTGAAGTTGAAGGCACTCGACAAAGCTAAGATCCTGAGAGGAACTGAAGTAAAGATTATTCCATTTACGAACAGGAAACAGATAGGAACGAACGCGATCATGTTTCTCCCCCTCGCTGAGCTTTCCTCCTCCCTGGCTCATGATCAGCCACTCCTCACTCCAGGTGACACACTCTGGGCAGCGGGGTGGGTGATCAAAGCCAACGATCCTGAGTTCCCACACTCCAACTGGAATGGCTGGATGAAGAGAATCCATGCTAATGATGCAAAGCAGAGCACACAGATCGAGTTCCTCCCAGTTATTGAAGGAGACCCTAATGACCTCAACACCATCTTCACCACTCTGAAAGAGTGCATACGGCGCGCTGGGGTCGCTATAGTGACCTTTGATCTTCCGATTTGGCTGAAGGCTGTGAATATAATAAAGCAGGCAAATCTACCCGTCATTCCAAGGTTGGGTGGTTTTCACCTGCTGAAGTCTTATCTTGGATCAATGGGTAACATCATGGAAGATTCTGGACTACTAGATGTGATCCAGTTGATCTATCCTGGAAGTACGACAGCCAACCACATCATGGATGGAGGATGTTTTGACAAGGCAATCCGTGTTCACCTCCTCATCGATGCAGCCATCTATCAACACATCATGAAACTTGCCTTCACTGAGGAGGAGCGTGGTGACATGAAGACCTTCATGGAGAAGGTGGCTGATGGGAAGATGGGAGCCAGACACTCAGACCCAGTAGTGCCAGTGTTTGAGCAAAGGTTTGAAGAAACCTTCAAACGACTCGCAAAAGGAGGAAGAACACCTGCACTCTGGGTGGAGTACCACCACATGGTAGATGTGATCAAGGTCTTTATCAGAACCGAGCGACTTGCAGACCACAATGGGCATCTGTCCTGCATTGTTACCAAGATGCTTCACATATGTATGTGAAATAAAAGCTACTTTGTGTGTAAATGTAAAAGTGAAAATATAAATGTTAACAATCAACTCAGAATCATGAAAAACCCTTATTTGACCCGTCATAAGTTACTTAAGGGCCGATTAAAAAAAAAAAAATTCTCGAAAATAATTTTTCGGTACCCGAATTCAACAGCTTTTTTTCTGGGTTTCCCACGGGAGTTGAACTTCAACATTTTAACACATGTTATTACACACCTTTACAAACATATTGGTGAAGAAATTTTTTGGTAACAATTTAGTTAACAGATTTGTGAAATATCTCATAAAATGCCCTTACTAATAAGACTATAAGGAAACTTCAGCTAAAAAAAAAAAAAAAATCACCTGTTTACCAGTACTACACCCTTAACACGAGGAGAGTCTGTACAGTCGTGGCCAACAATATTGGCACCCTTGCGAGTCAAATAACACAATTTTCTCTAAAATAAGTTGAAATTGACAAAAGTATTTGATCTCCACAATTCTTTATTTCCCTGTTAATATTACAGAACTTTTGTTTTCTCATTCAGAACTTAATATATCCTTTTAAATCAGAAAATATATAGAAATGGCATTGACAAAATTATTGACACCCTCGACTTAATATTTGGTAGCACAGCCATTGGACAAAATAATTGCAGTCAAGCGCTTCCTGTAGCCATGAATGAGCTTCCTACACCTCTCTACTGTTAGTTTGGCCCACTCTTCTTGTCCAAACTGCGCCAGTTCTCCCAGATTTTAAGGGTGCCTTCTCCCAACTACTGTTTTCAGATCTCCCCACAGGTGTTCAATGGAATTTAGATCTGGACTCATTGCTGGCCACTTCAGAGCAGTCCAGCATTTTGTCTTGAACCATTCCTGGGTGCTTTTTGAAGTGTGTTTGGGGTCATTGTCCTGCTGCAAGACCTATGACCTTTGACGGAGACCCAGCTTTCTAACACTGGGTTGAACATTGCGCTCCAAAATGCCCTGGTAATCTTCTGATTTCATGATGTCATGCACACATTCAAGGCACCCAGTGCCTTGAGGCAGTACAACAACCCCAAAACATCACTGAACCCCTCCATGTTTGACTGTAGGGAAGGTGTTCTTTTCTTTTAAGGCTTAATTTTGTTTTCTGTAAACATAGATTTGATGTGCTTTACCAAAAATATCTAATTTAGTCTCATCTGTCCACAGGACATTCTCCCAGAAGGATTTTGGCTTGTTCAGGTGTGTTTCGGAAAACTCCAGTCACGCTTTCTTAGCAGTGGGGTCCTACCATATAACTCCCTTTCATTGAGTTGGTGACGGATGGTGCGAGTTGAAACTGTCGTACCTTGTGTCTGAAGATCAGCTTGGATCTGTTTGGCAGTTGATTGAGGTGCTTTGTCCACCATTCGAACAATCCTTCGCTGCAATCTTCGATCAAGTTTTCTCTTGCGGTCACGTCCAGGGAGGTTGGCTAGAGTGCCATGGGCCTTAAACTTCCTGATAACATTGCGTATGGTGGACACAGGAATATCAAGGTCTCTGGAGATGAACTTGTAGCCTTGAGATTGTCCATGCCTGGCTACAATCTTCACTTCATGTCTGACCTCCTCAGACAATTCTCTGGTTTTCTTTCTTTTCTCCCTACTTATTGCGGTACACACAGTGACCCAAAACAGCAGAATAACTCTTTTTCTCTATTCAAACTGGTTGAATGAGTGATTTTTATGTTGCAGGCACCTGCAACTCACCATAGGTGAGTTCAATTCCAAAGTAAAGGAGAACCACCTGCTTGAAATCTAATTATTTCTGACAACTTCTAAAAGGTGCCAATAATATTGTGCAGGCCATTCTAGGATTTCTGTGTGGAATAAAGTAAGATTTAGTAGTTTTTTCATCTTTTTTTGTTTTTGTTCCACTGCAAACCAAAGAAATACATATATGTGGATACCAAAAGATTTTTTTATTTCAACAATTTTTTGGAAGAAATGGTACATTATTTGAAAAATGTGCAACGGTGCCAATATTTTTGGCAACGACTGTACATACAGTCATGTGAAAAAGTAAGTACACCCCATGTAAAGTTTTGACTTTTTCAACATATTTCAACATACAGCTATTTTATCTTCATTTCAACAATATTGATATGTAACGGTGATATAATATAACAAATATCATGAAACATTTACATTTTGTAGTCCTGGTGTTGGCTTAGCGGTTAGGGTGCCGGCTTGGGATCCTAGGATCCTGTGTTCGAATCCCGATCGATCGCTGAATTAACGCCAGGGGGGTTCACTCAGCCTGTCATCCTTCCGAGGTCGGCAAATTGAGTACCAGCTTGCTGGGATGAATGATCACGGTGTGTACCCCGGTTTAGAATAGGTACACCGTATCCCTGCGCATCGTAAGAGGCGACCAAGGGTTGGCGTCAGGAAGGGCATCCGGCCATAAAAACATTGCCTCAAACAGGGAACCATGGTTGTCATGGGGCCCGCAAGGCTAACCCCCGCTCCAGCGGGGAAAATGGCCTTAAAACGATCATTCATTCGTATTCATTTTGTATGTACATGCACGCACGTGTACACAGAGTGGTCGAACTAGTTTTCTTATACAAGGCAAGACATGATTTTACTTCCTACTACTTTTACTTACTACTGCAGGATTTAACTGCCTCATTACTTATTTAGTAGCAAAACTTGAAAGTCAAGTCCAATCTCCTGGACGTGAATCAAAAGTTCCACATATATTTTGCTCCGGTGCTGACAACAAAAGCACACACAGGTGCTAACAGTGTGGCTGGCAAGTTAGGGAGAATGGAAGGGCACCGACTACATAACTCATTTACAAGAAGCCATGGGTTCTCCAGTCTCTTGTATCCAACCACAGGTTGTTTAGTGCTTTGCAACTTCAATCACCAGCGGCTCCAGCAGTGATGTTATCTCAGGGTAGCGGCAGTGACAAAGATACACCATTCCTGGTTGCTCCAGATGCTTTACCAGCCAATGGTGCTCGGTTTCTCGGCAACGCCGACCCCCCTTCCCACCTCCGACCCTGTTTCCTCCAAATAAACGTAACTTCTATCCAGTGGCATGTTTGTCACCTGCACTCCATGTCTGAACTTAAGAATTTTCCCCTATTTGGCAATCGTTCCGCTGAATACAATACTTATCCACACTCAAGGGAATGGGTGGATAAAAGACAGACAGCAAAAATCACTGAGTCATGTAGACAAGAAGACATAGACAGAATACACTAGATTGTATTGCTTGACAGCACAGCAAAGTTTGCCATTATATGAATCTCTTGCTCACTCTCCCATAACCCAATAACCCATGCTGCTGGTGTGTCTGTGAATTCAGAGATGGGAGCTGACTTTGTATACCATATGATCTTCCTTTTGGTTGTACCAGTGGACTCGGTGATTTTCAGAGACACCATTGGACAGAAGGACCCGTCTTGATTGGTTATGAGAAATAAGAGCTCATGTGTCTGCGCCATATATAAATAATTTAATGAGAAGATCATCGTATATTCTGATGGATTATATCAAATAAATTTGAGTATGTTAACTGCTGTGGTGATTTAGGTCCTGCTGATATTTTGAGTGTTCGCCCTTTGTCAAAGCAAAGGGTTGAGGGAGGAATTGTATTGTGTTGGGCACTGGTTAAAGATCAAAGAGACAGGATCAAAGATCACGGGTCAAAGACCAAAGGAAATTGCGTCCTTATAATAGGATTATAGGAACAGAAGAAATGAGAGGAGAGAAAAGATGAGGAGATGATAAAAAGATGAGAATAAAGCAGGGAAATTATTTTTTAATGGTATCTAGTTAAGAGAATTGGGAAAAGTAAAATGCTCCTAATTCCTTTTGGTTGCTAATGTGCCGAGTTTGAAAGTAATTTTATATTCTGTCCATAGTGCTATGATTAAGAGTATTCATAAAGGCCAACAAAGGAGATACAATGGAAAACGAGTCTTTATGAAGATTATTCGGTCCGCAGAGACGAAAAAACAATGACAATTGATTTTCCTCAACAAAATGAATGCCAACCACCGTGGGAAAGAAGGTGAAGCGATGTTTTGGTCTGAGCCCCACTTGCTTTTAAGAATGAAGGATTTTTACTTTAATACAATGGTCCAGGTTCATGAAGGAGCAGAACAATAAAGGGCAACAGGCACACAAATGACCTCGGGGTAAAAATAAGTAACAATGGTCCAAAGAGGAACAGAATGGGAAAGAATCCGCTTGTGTTTATTTCATGCTGTTGTTGACCTAAATATTTAGATCAAGAAAAGGAACTAGTATCTTAAATCTCCCATGTGAAATTGAGGACATGAAATTAATTAACAAAATCAATAAATTTGAATCTACTGCAATACAGTATGTTTGGCCAGGGCAGTCACACACACACACACACACACACACACACACACACACACACACACACACACACACACACACACACACACTGTTATGTCGGTGGGGTAGAGCAATATCTAGAGCCAGGTAGACCTGTATTGGTAGGTATTCGACTGTCGCGATAGGGAATCGACCTTGTAATTTCTGTTTGTTTAGTCCGGTTTGTCGGTTAAGGAGTATACCTGTGAACATACCAGGATGTTCGTGTGCTGGGTAGTTGTAGGGATTAAAGATAACAGCCCTTGTGTGTCACATCTGGTAATCAAACCTTTGTCCCTTATGGCAATGCATACCCATATAAACACTTAGATAGGCCCTTTAGCGTACACAGTAATTAAATTCCCTTCCCTTACAACGACTTTGGAAGAAGCCTGATTGGGGCACCGCCGGGTGACCGCCGTCAGCTACACCACGAGCTATGACCACACCACAGGGAACGTGTGATTGGAGGGAAGGAGCTGGATGGTTCGGTGGAAGGCACTGGTTGGTGGCGCGCCTAGGCCGACATCACCGCCCAGGTTATAAAAGGGCGCTGCAGGACATTTTCAGCAGCTCTAGCCCTTGCACTCTCTGCCCCTTGCGCTGCATGTCTCTGACTGTCTTGCGCTGCACAATATCTGTCTGTGCTTGAAGCGCTTGTGCTTCTTCTTGGTCTTGAGAGGTCCTGGTGGTCGTGGGTTCACCATCTGCGTGGTGCGGGAGCGAGGCTCGGTGCTGTGAACGGGCGGGACCTCGTGTGCAAACGGCGAGGGCGTTGGCTCGCGCCTAGCGAAGCGTGCGAGGCGGACGGAGGATTTCTCCGCACCGGAGTTTGGAGCACCATTGGACGATACACTGCAAGACGACGGACAGATAAGACCGCACCCTACAATCACAATTACACGATTTATTTTGTTTGTCTGGTTGATTTGTTTGTGAAGTAAATGTTAGCTCTTTCACGAGCCTCGATTCAGTATACAAAAAAAAAAAAAAATTCTTTTGTTCATTCATCCCTGTGTCCTGTTGTTGTCTTGTGTGTGGGATCCCAATTTAGGAATTAGATTTATCGTCACGTTTCCTGTCCCGATCCTTATTGCAATAAACCCGTTTATTATTTCTCATTCCCTTCAACTCTGGTGTCCGTTTGAGTTCGTTCCCCTTCCACAGTTACGCGCTCCCGCTTCTTCCTCTTCCCTTCTTCTCTTCCCGCGTTTTATAGCCGAATCCGTGTTTGGTCGTCGCCTCAAGTCAGTCCGTTTTGGTCCATCCGCGGTCCCTGGTGTTAACCGGAGGGTCCGCGCGACAAAAAAAAAAAAAAAAAGTATATATATATATATATATATATATATATATATACAGGGTGTCTCAAAATACATGGAACCCATGTCACTGCTAATAATTCTGCCAATATTAATGTTCTTGTTCTTTTTTTTTTCAGATTTGAAGAGAGGAGACCATAACAACTAATAATTATCAATCAGAATGCCTTGGACAAAGGAGGAAAAAATATTTTGCGTCACTACTTATTTGGAGACGAAATCATTCAAAACGGTGCAAGCAAAATTTCGCAGGAAGTTCAACTTCAACAACTATCCCCAGAAAAACCAAATTTATCGTTGGGCACACAAGTTTCAAGCCACTGGATCAGTAAACAACCTCAACAAGAAGGCAGAAACACCCAGTTCTGGCAGGAAGCTGACTGCAAGATCTGACAATGTGAATGCGGTGAGACATTCTGTCGGAAGGAGCCCGAAAAAGTCCATCCGAAGACGTAGCCAAGAGCTGGGTCTTTCACGTGCATCAGTGCAAAGAATCTTGATCAAGGATCTTCAGCTGTACCCATACAAGATCCAGATCAAGCATAAACTCACACCAGCTGACATGGCAAAACGTGTTGTGATGTGCCGGTGGTTCGAGAACAAGATCGAAGAGGTTCCTGACTTTCTTCATGATGTTTGGTTCAGCGACGAAGCACACTTCTTGCTCTGTGGGCATGTCAATAGCAAGAACAATGTGTTCTGGGGCACACAAGCCCCAGACGAGGTGCTTCAGAGGCCCTTGCACTCTGTGAAATGCACGGCCTGGGTGGCCATCTCAAAACATGGCATAATCGGACCGTTTTGGTTTGAAGACGCAGACGAGGAGGCAGTCACTGTCACAAAGGAGCGTTACATTGTGGTGCTCAAGTTCTGGAGGGGACTTGGGAGACATCGTGGCATGAATCGAGATGTGCAATGGTTGCAACAAGATGGGGCAACTCCACATACAGCCAACATCACGATGGAGTGGCTGGACCACCGATTCCCTGATCGGCTGATCAGCAGTCGCCGCGAACCTGAGTGGTCTCCGCATTCACCCGATCTGAACGCCCCGATTTTTATCTCTGGGGGTTCTTGAAGGACCACGTGTATGAGAATCGTCCTCAATCCATTTCTGAACTGAAAGTGGCCATCACCCAGAAGAGTCGTGCCATCAGGAAGGAAGAGTGTGTCAGGGTGATTGACAACTTCGCTTGTCGGCTTCAAGTGTGTCTAAGGCGCAAAGGCGGTCATTTGGAACATGTGCTTTAATAAATGTATCCTTTGAGCTAGAGACCTCAAATCTTCAGTTTTTTAATTATCATATCAGCTTCCAGGAAATGTAATCTTTTTTGGAGTTTCTTGTCTGAGTAATAAATTATTATCATGTTAATGGATTCCATCTATTTTGAGACACCCTGTATGTATATATATATATATATATATATATAGACTTGGCATTTAATATGGATTTTTTTTTTTTTCTTGACTTGGGTTTACTTTCTTAACTCAGTATATCAATCTGGTGAGTTTCTTTTACACTTGGGTGATTTATTTGTTAAAAGAACCATGTCACTGATTGTCTGTCGCAGCAAGAAGTGCAAAATGTACGGACAGGTGCATTTGATGATTGGCTTCACAGTCGGGTATACAAGGGTTGTTGTGTTCTGTATTAGTGGAAAACAACTGCTGCATGTCTCCAAAAGTTATTGCCGCTTCCTCTGGAGATGGTCCGTCAACTCGACAATGCTGTTTGTCATGGAGTGGTGGCTTTACGAAATTACGGCATGAAACAGCGTGCTATTGCTCGGCAGTATGGCATCACTCAAGGTCAGGTGTCAAAGATCCTGAAACGAAATGCTGAGAGGGGTGTCCCTACTCCAATACCGAGGCCAGGACGTCCCCGCAGAACCACAAGGAGGGATGATCGCCAGCTGCACCGGTTAGTCCGCAATGGCTGTACCAAGTCAGCTAATTGCCTTAGGGATGAGTGGCAGCAACTGACAAATGTGCCTGTATCCAGAAGGCTAGTCAACCAACGACTGGTTCAAGCAGCAGGCTATCGTGCCAGGCGTCCCCTGAGAAAGCCAAGCCTGACCAGACAACACCGCCAGCGCCGATTGCAGTGGGCCAGAGAGCACCGTCAATGGCAGCCAGGACACTGGAATCACGTGATCTTCAGTGACGAGTCTAGATTTCTGGTCCATCGTCAAGATGGCCGCGTCCGAGTGCGCAGACAAGTGCATGAAGCCTACAACAAAGATTGTATAGTGCCAAGTGTCCAAGCTGGAGGTGGTGGGGTGACAGTTTGGGCTGTTTTTCATGCAGGGGGCAAAACTGACCTGGTTGTTCTGATTGGAAACCTGAACCAGTTCAAGTACAGGGCCATTCTGGAAGAAACATTGCTTCCATTTGCTCGTGCAGCCTTTCGAGGAAACTTTGTCTTCCAAGATGACAATGCACGGCCTCATCGTGCTCGCATGATCCAACACTTTCTTGCTGACCGTGGTGTAGAGCATATGGAGTGGCCTGCCATGTCCCCGGATATGAATCCGATGGAGAACTCGTGGGCAGAATTAACGCGTCAAATCAACCACTTGGACCAGCAGCCGACCTCTGTGCGTGAATTGCAGCAGGCTATTGTCACTGTTCATGAACATGCAAGCATGAACTGAACATGCAAGCGATTCCTGTCCAAACCTTGGCAAATCTCGTGAACAGCATGCCTCAACGTGTATGTGCTCTCCTGAATGCTCGTGGGGGTTACACGAAGTACTGAACTGTAATTTTACTGTCCGTAATCCCAGTCGTAATTTAACTTTTGTTTTTGTTGAAAAAAAAATTTGGCTAATGTGCAAAATAAAGAGATACTTCTGGAAAACGTGCAGAGGTTTAACACTACTGTCCATGAATTGAGTTCGATATCAGTTTACATCACTTTCAAGGATCAATTTATTTGTTTTGAAATGTCAAATGTGGTTTTTGTTTCTTTTAAAGGTCACATTAACAAAATCTAGCATAATTTCAACATAATTCCAATGAACTTTTGGTTTTAAGACATCTTGAAAAGTAAGTTCACCCCCACAAAAAAAATATTCCATATTAAATGCCAAGTCTGTATGTGCTTCGCACTTGCGCTTCGTACACCAATAACTATAAAATTTGGACACCCCGGTACTATGATTACCTTCACCTCGACGAGGGAAAGACAATCGTTGAAAATTTTGCTTTCAAAAGCTGAGCGCAATTTCGCCCTCAGCGGGTGTTGAACTCGCAACTTTCAGACACTGAGTGGCCGAGGTTCGAATCCCAATCCTGACATCATTGCCGTGTGCCTTCCTGTAGTGAATACCGCAGGGCGACACAGATGACCAAACGAGCTTTACGCCAAGGCGTTCAATCCTATGGCGGACCTTCATTACACGCGAGGGAAAGGAGGATGACGAACTTATCTGGACAGCTTCCACCCGACGTCTTCACACCTGGATAATCAATCAACTCAAAACCGACACAGGATTTACTGTACAAAAATACCGGCTTTATTAAAGAAATGCCAGTAATAAAAGAATGCACGATAAAAAAACTATGATTCCTAAACCGGCCGGCCCCTTACAGACTCAATTACAGACAAAGGGAAATATAAAAGAAGAAAATTAATGCGTGTTATTTTTGTGGGCACTTAGCTCCTAGCTGCTGTTGAACCTTGTCAGGAATCGTCCCGGTTTGTCACAAGCCTCTCCTTCCTTGCGCGGGAAACCGCAGGCTGCACTGCCCGCGAGCAGAAACTAGGCCTCCGTGCGCGAAGCGAACAGGTCGCGTCCACTCGGTCGCTCCAGCCACGCTCGTCCTCACAATCTTGTTCACCAACACCGACGTGCCAAGGAAAAGAAAATGCGGCCGTGCCTTCAATCCTAACCCCACGCACTACATAATGGACAGAGCACTACATAATGTTCACGTGCTCGTCAATGAATTCCCCTCGCACTGGAGCGCTATGAACTCTGACCGCTCGCCGTGAAATCCCGAAGCAGAGCGAGATATTAAATCGTGACTGTTCACCACCAAAGCCAGAAGATGCGAGGAAGTCAAGAGCCTCGACCGTTCTCTATCAAAGTCCAGACCCAAGAGTCAAAATGTCCACCCTCCAACTCCTTTGTACTCAAGACTCTGATGTCATCCGTGCCTGCTCCACCAATTACATAGTCCCATCTTAGCAATCCTTGCACCAATCAATTCCGGACCAATCACTGCCCTTTGGGACGTGGCCCCACGGCGTGCCTGCTTGTGTTGCGACGTCATGGCTGCGATACCAGCGGTAGGGGAATGTCCCGGTTCCGGTCGCTTTTATTTAGTGTTATAAATGCGCGATTTCTGTCTAGGTGTGTGTGCTGCATGTGTCATAGGGAACAGAGGAAAAATAACAGAGGACATTACATACACGGGATTAATTACCCATAATTACAGAGACCTTGATGTTCCTGTGTCTACCGTACACAATGTTATCAGGCCCATGGCACTGTCACTTTCTAATTAACATAACCTCACCCCTTGTGATGGGAACGAAGATACGTGCTTTCACGACATACGGTCTACCGGATCCCTACTTATGATACATGGGGTTTCTTCTTCTTCATGACAATCGGAGCACACTACCTTTTGCAATTCTACCTGGACTAAGGTATTGCCTACCCCCTACAAACATAACAATATTATGCCACAGAGTTATCTTTTATACCCTTTTAAGAGTTGCTTACCTTGTTATTCAAGATGAAAATTGTTCAATCTCGAGTTTGTGTTGCCCGATTTTTGTCAATACAGTATATCAAATTTTACAACATTTTCATTGCTCCGGTTTCTAGTGGAGCACATGGAGGGTAAACGGCGTTTCATTTCAACGCAGGACTCATTGGGACATCCCCTCCAATAGCTAATCTTGTCCATTGCTATAACTATACATGTGCCAACACATTGGTACTTCCAACCTTGCGACACAAGTGCTGATTTGTTGGCACTTAATATCCTTCGCAATAGATTGGCACTGCTTGGGAGGGATGGTGGTGGGGTGGGGTATAGGAGCTGAGAGGCAGAGTGCAAATATTTACTCGTATGAGGCAAGCTGTTTTGTATACTGCTGTGCAAATGTGGCTTAACGATTAGGAAAATAAAATTCCGCAGTGTGCTTTGTAAGACTATATGGCCTGTGTTACTGTGCATTTCCTTTAACCAACATATGTATGCCGAACTGGCTGGCATAGTAAGGTTCTTGTCTTCAGTGCTATTACATCCAATCCTCCCCAAGCAAATATAGGAGTGAGCAATGTTGAAGTGCACTGTTGGAAGTAGCTTGCTAATAATAGTGAAGCTACTGTTGTAAACTAGTTTTTATATCTAGGAGGGGAGATGTCAATTTATTTTTTAGCTGTTTTATTCAAGTTTAGTTTGAGTACAATGTGGATATGGATAGGCTTTACATTTTGAGATGCTTTCTAATATTTCCCTGTTCCTGTCTTCCTTTCTTTCTCAACAAATTACAATTCTGTGCCATTCCTTCATTTCTAAGCCAATTTGGCATTGAGGTACAATGGCCAAATACAACCATATGCCCTTTTAAAAATTTGAATTTGGGTCCCGTTCTGATTTTAATGGGTCAAAAGTGAAACAAAATCGCATTTTCCCTTGCCACCCCCTTCTTTACAGTCTAAAGAGATAAAATTGGCATAGAGGTATTTTCCATCAGCCCCTATTGGGATGTCTAGCATTTATTTCGGATTAGAGTCTTTTGGGGGATTACATCGGGGTTGGATGTCAAAATTGGTGACAAGGTTGGTTTCTGGCTTGCCATGCCTTTGTATTTCAACAAATCTGGACAAAATTGGCAAAATTTTACCTTACCACGGCCTTTACAGGTTAAAGTCGATGGACATTAGTTTGTTGCTTTTCTTTAGATACTACAGGGGGTCAAACGTCAAACTTGGATGTGAAATTAAGGTTTCTGGCCTGCTGAACATTTGTCTCAACTAATCCAAGCAAGGCTTTGCATGAATGTAAATTTCCACTGCTCCTTCAAAATATAACTTTTAAATATTGATTCAAGGTCTTTTATTTCATTTTATAGGAGTCAAAGTGGATGGGTGTGGGGGGCGAGGAATGTGTGGAGACATTGCATTCTCTTGTGAATGTCTGCTGACCTTTACAATACCTTTATGCGGTTATGCGGCTTCATACAGTAACAAGATATTTTAAAATTTATTATGGTGTTTTATACAGAAACAAGATATTTTTTATTTATTATCTGGTTTTATACAGTAACAAGATATATTTATTTATTATGCGGTTTTATACAATAACAAGATACTTTTATTTATTATGGGGTTTTATACAGTACGGTAACAAGATATTTTTTATTTATTATGGGATTTTATACAGTAACAAGATATTTTTTATTTATTATGGGGTTTCATGCAGTAACAAGATTTTTTTTTTTATTATGGGGTTTTATACAGTAACAAGATATATTTATTTATTATGGGGTTTTATACAATAACAAGATACTTTCATTTATTATCTGGTTTTATACAGTAACAAGATATATTTATTTATTATGGGGTTTTATACAATAAGATACTTTTATTTATTATGGGGTTTTATACAGTAACAAGATACTTTAATTTATTATGGGGTTTTATACAGTACAGTAAGTAACAAGATATTTTTATATTTATTATGGGGTTTTATACAGTAACAAGATACTTTTATTTATTTTGGGGTTTTATACAATAACAAGATACCTTTATTTATTATGGGATTTTTTTTTTTTTTTAATACAGTAACAAAATATTTTTTATTTATTATGAGGTTTTATACTTTAACAAGATATTTTTTTATTTATTATGGGGTTTTATACAGTAACAAGATATTTTTTATTTATTATGGGGTTTTATACAGTAACAAGATATTTTTTATTTATTATGGGGTTTTATACAGTAACAAGATATTTTTTATTTTTTATGGGGTTTTATACAGTGACAAGATATATATTTTTTATTATGGGGTTTTATACTGTAACAAGATATTTTTTATTTATTATGGGGTTTTATACAGTAACAAGTTACTTTTATTTATTATGGGGTTTTATACAGTAACAAGATACTTTTATTTATTATGGGGTTTTATACAGTAAGAAGATATTATTTTTTTATTATGGGGTTTTATACAGCAACAAGATATGTACTTTTATTTATTTTGAGGTTTTATACAGTAACAAGTTACTTTTATTTATTATGGGGTTTTATACAGTAACAAGATACTTTTATTTATTATGGGGTTTTATACAGTAACAAGATACTTTTATTTATTATGAGGTTTTATACAGTAACAAGTTACTTTTATTTATTATGGGGTTTTATACAGTAACAAGATACTTTTTTCAGCCGAGCATATGTGCTGCTGCTGTTACAAGTTAAACTACATTTTCCTTCTTTCACCACATGAAGTGAACAGTTTTTAAATGACTTGGTATTTCTCTCTTCCTCCCCTATCTGCCACTTATTACCTTCCCAATAAAAATGGCACCATTTCCAGTGAAGACCTTCAATCGAGCATACGCTAAAATTTGCCATTTCAAATTTTGTGTTTGCTACCAATGCAACCAAATCCCTCACTTTAATCTAGATGGTATTCATAGAATATTCTGCGCATGCGCAAGATTGGTCGTCACGTCTCTTCAAAGCTGTCCCCGCGCGCACGCTTTCGAAGTTAAGTAATTTTTCACAATTGTGTTTTTGTCGAATCTGTATCTTTCTTTCGGTGTATGTACCTATTGGGGTGACTTTAATAGGTTTCTCGGTGTTGGTTTTTCATACCTGTGTACAGAATCGTCGTTTTTTTTCATATCGTGTATTCTGAGGCCTAGTGTAGTACTAGTAGGCTACCGTGTCAGCCCTTGGCTTGAGGCTTTTTTTTTGTCTCAGCAGTTCTTCGATCGCGCTGCAAATTACTTTCGGTCTCTGTTTTTCATGGTCTTTTCACCCCATACTTCCTTGTTTTAAAATCTCAAAAGAAAACCAAAAAAAATATTTTCCTTCTTTATTCTTATCCGTTTGTTCGTTCTTATTTGTTCGTTCGTTCTTCGACCACGTTGTTCGTGATCACGTGATCACGTTGTTAAAAAATGTTTCATCTGTCCCCTGAAGAACTTTATTTTGTCATATTCTATAACACCTTTTTCTTCTTCTTCTGCTATAAAAGGATGCTTTCGACTTGCTCACCAAATCTATTCATTCCAAAAAAAAATTCCATCTCTTACAGTGCATCTTTCATTCATTCCCTAAACTCTCCAGAACTCCACCCATCCTTCAGCATCCTCAAATGTATTTTTGACTCGAATGTCTCAAGAAACTCATTTTGCAATAAATGTTCGTTTCCCATTAATCGTACACTTTTCAAAATCCAATCTCACCCCTTCCCTCCAAATCTTCCCCATCACCCATCTCTTTCAAATCTTCCCCCTTGCCCCTCCCCCCCAAATCTTCCCCATCACCCATCCCTTTCAAATCTCCCCCCCTGCCCCTTCCCTCCTAAACTCCCCCCACACCCCTCCCCTCCGAGACTCTCCCTCACTCCTCCCCTCCTAGACTCCCCTCACACCCCTCCTCCTCAAAGCGTCCTCCCCGCTTCTTCCCCCTTCCAACTTTCACCTTCTTCTCCCTCAACCTTCTGCCTCGCTCTTCCCCCTCCTCAAATAACACCTCACTGCGCCTCACCCAATCACCATCAAACCTTTTGTCTGCCCCATTCTTCCCTTTCTCCAAGCTATTCTGTAATCTCTGACACACCTTCAACAGCTCTCCCTACCTCTTCCTCCTCTTCCACATCTTACCCTACCACTCCCCCCTTGTTCTGTATCCGATGCTCCCCCTTCCTCTTCTTTAACAGTATGGACCTCAAACATCCGGGGCCTTCGCTCAAACGTAACTGATCTCTCCATACAGGTTGCTTCTGACAAACCAGACGTGATCTGCTTAACAGAAACTTTCCTCCTTCATGATGTCTCTGATTCCTGGTATCTTTCCCAGGTTACTCCCTCCTCCGGTATGATAGACCTGAGCCTCGTCCTGGAGGTGGGGTTGCTATCTTTATAAAAAAACTCTCTTCCTCACTCGCCCTGCACTGCCCTCTCTCCACCTCACCCCCAGGAATACCTTGGCTACGGCTTCCCCTTAGCTCCCACCTTTTGTTCATATGTGTGTTGTACCGTCCACCAAACAGTGATGACTTCATCTACATCTCGCTGTCTGATAATATGGACCAACTTCTATCTACCCATCCCAACTCTCTCTTCCTCATATGTGGTGATTTCAACTGTCACCATGCCAGTTGGCTGGGGGTGGGTACCTCTCTCACCAGCCATGGCTCCTCAGCAAAGGATTTCTGTGACTCACTGGGACTGACACAATCTGTCAATTTCTCAACCCGGATCTCAGTCAACAGAGCATCTTCTATTCTGGACTTGGTTATGACTAACTTCCCTGAAAATGTCTGCTGCTCTTCTTCTGCTCCAATCGGCTCTTCTGATCATGTGCTTGTTAAAGTGGACATCTCTCTGACCATTCTCAGAGAGCCTCAGCGTCGACGAGTCTGGCATTTCACTCAGGCCAACTGGCATGGTCTGCAAGCAGCCATCAATCATCTGGACTGGTCTCCCATCTCTACTGCCTCTGACATCAACTCATCCTGGGAATTCTTCCAAAGTAAATTGCTCTCTCTCATGCACAGATTTATCCCATCTCGTCTTCAGTTGTCATACCCTTCCTCCCGTCCATGGTACACGGAATCTTGTGGTGAGGCTATTGCCCAGAAACAACTTGCTTTCGTCTCCTGGAAAGCAAATCCAACGGAAGGAAATCTCATTTCCTTTCACAAAGCCCGAAACAAGTGTGTGTCCACCCTCAGGAGAGCCAGGAAACAATATCTCTCCGTTCTCAGGACCGAACTCTCTTATCTGTCTCCCTCTTCCAAATCCTGGTGGCGTCTGGTCAAATCTGTTTCTGGTGTTTGTTCCCCCTCCATCCCCTCCCTCACCTCAAATGGCCACACGGCTGACTCCGCACGTGAAAAAGCTGAATGCCTCAACTCTGTGTTTGCCTCTAAATCTTGTGTCCCAAGCCCATCCCTCTCTGTACCCACCGTACCCAGTCGTACCCAGCTGCTCCTGGAATCTGTGTCCTTTCCTCCTGACAAGGTGGAAAAGTTTCTGTCAACCCTCGACTCTGATTCTGCAACTGGACCTGACGGCATCAGCCCACGGGTCCTAAAATCATGTTCTTCCGCTCTTTCACTCCCTCTCTCTGTTCTCTTCACCCTCTCTTTTGCCCAAGGTCATCTTCCATCTGCTTGGAAATCTGCCAACATCACCGCTTTGCACAAAAAAGATGCAAAAACAGATCCCAGCAACTACAGACCAATCAGCCTTCTCCCAATTATCAGCAAAGTCATGGAATCCATCATTGCTTCAGATATGAAATCTTTCCTCTTCTCCAATGGCTTGATCTCTGATCATCAATTTGGTTTCAGACCTGGACACTCCACTCTGGACATGCTGCTTCTGCTTTCTCAACAATGGATGGAGGTCCTCAATGCCAAACAGGAAATTAGAGCAGTCTCCCTTGACATATCACGTGCCTTCGATACGGTCTGGCACCCCGCTCTGCTCACCAAACTCTCCTCTTTTGGTATCCAAGGAAATCTCCACGCATGGCTGGCGGACTTCCTCTCTAGTCGTAGTCAACGTGTGGCCCTGAATGGGTTTCTCTCATCTCCCCTTCCTGTTCAGGCTGGAGTTCCCCAAGGCAGTGTTCTGTGCCCTGTGCTTTTTCTGGTCTTCATCGATGATCTCTCTGACTCTCTTGAAAATCCTCTCTATCTCTTTGCTGACGACTCTACTCTCTGTCGCTCCATTCTTCATCCCTCAGATCGGCAGTCTGCAGCCTCCTCACTCTCTGCAGACCTTGACAAAATCACAGACTGGGCAAACAAGTGGAACATGTCTTTCAATCCTGACAAATCTCACACTCTTACGATGTCTCTCCGAAAAGACCGACTGGACAACCCTCCCATCCACTTTCTGAATAATCCTCTCCAAGAAGTTCTGTCACTCAAGCTTTTGGGTCTCACTATCTGCCATGATCTTTCCTGGGAAAACCACATTTCAAATCTGGCCTCCAAAGCCAGTCGCCGACTGGGCATCCTCCGTCGTGCGAAGTCCTTCCTTGGCACACCTGAGCTCCTCACCACATACAAGGCTTTCATCTGCAGCTCAATGGAATACTGCTCTCCCCTCTGGGCTGGTGCTCCTGCCTCACACCTAGCTCGCCTTCACGCTGTTGAAACCAAAGCATTCAGAATCATTGGAATCTCCCGCGATGAAGCTAACTCCAAGCGCCTCTCACTCACTCACCGCAGGCAGGTTGGTGGTCTTTCCGTCTTCTACCGACTCCTCTCTGGCCTTGCCCCCCCCCAGCTCTCTCTGGGCTCTGTCCCGCAAATATTCCTACAGGTCGCACAAGATCTGCCTGCAACCCTCTTATGGTTAAACTGCCAAAATCAAGACTCTCTGCTCACCTTCACTCCTTCATTCCTCTTTTCTCCCGACTCTGGAACAAACTCCCTCACTCTCTTCAATCCCACTCCACCCTCCAAGTCTTTATCTCTTATCTTCCCCCATCCAAAACCTTGATCTTTGCTACCCCCGCTAATTTCACCCCAATTCCACTTTTTTGAAATACCAACTTCTGTCCAGGAAGTCCTTGGTGTCCTTGTGTTTTATACTTCTCCCTCCCCCCCCCACCCCCCTTCCCATGCCTCCTCCCCCCGGGCCCTCTCCCTTCCACACATCTCCCTGCTCTCGGATGTTGTGTTTGTGTGCTTCCCCTTCTCTCCCCATCTTGTCTTCCGCTCCCTCTTTTTGGGTATTTTGTTTGTCTGGTTGATTTGTTTGTGAAGTAAATGTTCGCTCTTTCACGAGCCTCGATTCAGTATTCAAAAAAAAAAAAAAAAAAATACTTACCCTGCGCAGTCAACTTGTTGCGAGCCAACTCTTCTGTTTTTGAACATTTTTTTTTTTCTTTGATCCAATACGGCTGCCAGACCCCATGAGCGATGACATCATAAATTTCTATTCTCTAATATAATTGTTGCATAGATCACACTCAATACATTTCAAACTGATCAGACGAAGCGTTGTCCCTGTCGAATTATGACGTCATAATTATGGCACCAATGACGTCATCGTTAACAACACCTATTCCACATATGGAATTGTTTACAAAGCCATTTTCAATTCTTTCCAAGCAGCGGTTTTGGAGATGTGGAGGTGGAACATTTTTTGGTTTTTCCAAGATGGCGCCTGTACCACATGACCTATGATGTCATGATTATCATTAAAATATTCTAAAGGTGGATGTGCTCATATGGTGAAAATTTCTTGTCCATCAGACCAACAGTTGCTGAAAAAAAATGAATAATGATCGGATGGATAAGTGTTGTATTTGTCGAATTATGATGTCATAAAGGCACCGATGACATCATCATTAACATAGCTTATTCCCCATGGGGAGTAGTTGACAATGAGCCAGGTCTCAATTTTTTCCATGGAGTGGTTTCAGAGATAGAGTTGCGATTTTTTCCAAGATGGCACCTGTACCACGTGACCTATGACATCATAATAATCATTAAGATATTCTACAGGAGGAGGCCCTCCTATGGTGCAAATTTCATATCAATCAAACCAACGGTTGCCGAGAAAATTTATTTTTAAAATGCAGACACGACACACGTACGAAACTGAATGCTTTACACTGCTTTCGCTTCGCGAGCGCAGGGTTATTACCAGCATCTGTGAGACAACTCGCTAGTCTCTCTGTATTTGGTTTTCTGTTGGTAGATGTTACATCCTTTGAGAAACTTCAGAAACTCAGGTCGGACTCTGGTATACATATCTAGCACACCTTGCCATTACATGGTGCCATTCTCATTGGCATAGAGCATAGGTGGGGCTATATATTTGAAGAAGAAGATTTCCTTCTGGCAACTGCAACAAATCCCACATCCGGCCCCACTTAGCTCTGGACAGAACAAAATATCCACAATAATCATCTCAAAATTGAAAACCTCTGTGGAGAAGTGGAGATTCAACTGACAATGCAAATGAGACTTCTTAGACTGACGATGATTTATGTTCTGGATTGTATTTCTAAAAATTCGGAACTGGAACAATGATGAGAAAGGAGCAATGAAGTGGACAGATTTTTATGCCTCCTCCACCGAAATCCCCAAAGGCATTATGTTTTTAGGTTGTCCGTCCTTACATCTCTCTGTTCATGATAATGTGCTAACTTGTGAACGAGTGATGGGATTTTGACCAAACTTGGTAGAAGTATATTGTTGCGGATTCCCAAAGCCCGTTCTCGTTACAAAGGGGGGGATCAACCCCCCCCCCCCCCCGGGTCTTCGGGTCTGCAAGACCGAGTCGCCACTTCCGGGCAAACGTGGAAAAGGGTTTCGGGACAAATTCGCACGTACCTTTGGTACCCACGCCGCAACGGAAGCGGGATCGAGCCTCACACGAGCCACGCTTAATCGAGTACGCCCGAGCAGAATGCGTATCACGTGACTCGTGCTGTTACTTTTATTGGAACCCGATTAGAGCGGTTTTATTCGTACCATGCGAAGCCAATGATGGAAGAGACAGGACGGTCAAATCAGAAGGAAGAACAGAATTTATTTACACTATACAAGGATTTGTAGAAGGAAAGGGACACAGAGCAGAGCTTAGTCAGTCTTACTTATACCCAGACAATGGGCCCACTCACATACACGGGGAGATGGAGGAAGAGAAGTTCGCGCGCCAAGCGCGCCTGCTTCGGTCGCTCTGGGAACAGCTCACCCGTGGTGTAGCCCTCTGGCGGTCACGGCACGTATCCAGGCGAAGGCAGGCAGGAGGGAATCCTCACGGCGCGTATGCAGGCAAAGGCAGGCAGGAGGAAAATCGCGCGTCTGTGGCCCGGCGCGGGTCGTTCTTTCCAGCGCGCGATTAATACTGTGCAGGGCACGGGGAACAGGGCAAAGTTCATGTACAACGAGGCAATTCAATTCGTTCTGCCTTCTCGTGCCGTTCGTTCTCTTGATCTCGTACGTTCTGCCGTCTCGGAACTCTGAACTCTCCACTCAACTCATGGGCTGCGCAACTCATCTGACTCGGAACTCATCTGAACTCTGCGCGTTCTCATCTCATCTCGTCTCATCTGCTTCTCGACTCATCTGAGGTGGGGGGACTCGGAGCCGGGTTATATGGCCCCGCCTCAGAGTCTCACTTGAATGTTCCAAACCCCGCCTCTGCCGCAGTGGTAAGCCACTCCCCTCGAGCCCTGATTGGCGGCCCGTTGCTTACCTGTCACTCCTCCTGCCCCGCCTTCCTTCGGCCTCGGTCGACTTGATCAAGCCTGCCGCGTGGTATTTCAGTGCCAAACCAAAAGCATCGAAGCAAAGCGCCAAAAGGACACCTAATCTCACTGGCCTACTCAACACAAAACTAAACACAGGAAAGGACGACGCTTACATTTACTAAGAAATAACTGAGCTATCGCGAGGCTTCATGTTATGGTGTAACTAACTAAGAGGGGAAATGAACCTTTATTTCAAAACCGCAACAATATATTATGTTGTAAACATTGACTGATTAGATTTTGGCATCACAGGTCAGAGGTGATGTCAGGTAAAAATGTGATACTTAAGAACAGCTGAAGGGATTCAAATCAAACTTCGTGCAAGTATGTAATATGATGTAAAAATGTGGGCAGAGGCATATCAGTTGACGTCATGACTTTATTGTGCGGTTTTATTGTGCCGTTCTAGTTTCCTTTTAAATCCAATGAGATGTCACTTGAAAAAGCATATCATGAGTCCTTTGCAACAATGAAGAATGTGTTCATAAAGTACAACACAGGTTTGCCTGCCAGTGCTACATGGAACATCTCATTATTGTTTTTTTGGGGGCTGTTCAATGTATTGAGCAGTTGTTGTGTCAATTTCTGTGAAGGTAAGAAAAGGGTACAAGGTGTCCTGTTAATTGGCCATTCTGTGCCACCAAAGCAGCTCGAGAGGTTTTTTGCTGGAATGAGCATGTTCTTCTATCCAAGCACCGGTACCTGCCCTATGGGCGGGGCTTCAATTGGGAAGCCCAAATGAAAAGGCAAAATATCAGAACTTGAAGGCTTTATTTTATTTTAAACGATTCATATAAACATCAGTTGAATCATATCACATGCAAATCATCAAAATCTAAACATTACATGGTGCCCATTTTGAAAAAAGATTGAATTCTGCAAAATGGAAGCGGCCGCTACACGGCTTTCTCAGTCGCACGTTTATGTGTGAAGAGTGCACGCCGAATCTGTAACACGGAAGCGGCCGCTACACCCGTTTCTCAGCAGTTTTGCACATGCTGCCATGTTACTTCGGAGCCGCACGTTTATATAGGAAAAGTTTGTCAGGAGTCGATCTACTCTCTCCTGTTACGTAGAATTTCAATTAAAGCCCACATCACTGTTCATATCCGTAAATATTATTCCATCGTGTTTGGAAAATTGGGGGGGGGGGAAATGGAAAAACAATATAGCCTATTTTACTCCAAGGGGTCCCAGGAATACCCACCCAAAATATCGTTGCAATTGGTTCAGCCGTTTTTGCGGTACCTTCGAACGGACATACGGACATTTGGTGAATTATAGTAAGATGAGGGACTAGCAAAAGTACCTGTCCCAGGTGATGGGAAAGGCAAGCAAAAGTACTATCCCCAGTGAAGGGAAAAGTTTATTAATCGATCAATTTAAATTATTTTGTGGACTTTAAAAATGTTAATTGTGTTGCACTCTTGGTTTCACTATGAGGAAGGTTGAGGTTTGCTGGCATCGGATTTGGGTGTCAATGCGTCAGATCTGCTGTTTCATCTTCTTTGCAAACGGAACCTTTAATTACTCTACTTCTCATGCATTGTATCACAACAAATGAGTCGTATTTGAACAATCTGCCCCTGCAGTTGTCATCGTAAAACTGCACAGCATATTCCAAGGCTGTCCTAACCTGGGAGGAAATCGTGTTAAAAATTTTGTAGGTTTGCCTTGGCATAATTAACATCATACTCTGGATTTCCTTACGTTGTATTCTGCCAGGATGGATTGCACTAATGTCTTGCTCCAGTTTATTTACCTTCACATTCTGTGGCCAAATTGATGGATGATTTTGGAATTCATCTGTGCCACCAACGGCTTTCTTAGCTTCCTTCTGCATGGTGCTTTGCATGGGTAAAGCACACGAAACACGATACAGGACAGTCCCGATGCGAGTGATACAGGACAGTCCCAATACAAGAGATACAGGACCAGACAACTGCGGTACACATTGTATACTGGTCCTTGCCCGAGTGTGATTTTATGCACAAACCATGGGGTTATTCCAAGCTAGAGTGTATTCTTCTGCACTTGACCACTGGACTTTTTCCAGACCATTTCTTGCTTACTGTAAATTGCAGCTATCTGAAGTTCTGTTTAGCAAAGTTTTGCTTTCCTTTTGTCGGTTAAGTTTTTGATCAAAGAGGTTGAAATTACTTCACATATGAGGGAGAATATCCCTGCCATTAGGGAGATGCTTTTGTGTTAGGATGAAGAAGAACATTTTCAAAAAGTAATTTGTACCATGTGCAATTCAAATGCTAAATTCAAATTCATGCCAATTCATTAATTTCCATTTTGCTGTTTAGTCCATCTTCCATATTTTAGATTATATATTTTTTACAGCGTGGACCATAGGGCAAAGCTGTCTAGAACAGTGTTTGTCCATCCGTATGTGCCCTCTACCAATCAGAGCTGAGGATATGGTCACATGACAGGGTGATGTGATTACGTCTGATGTCATTACGGCGGCTGACTCCGCACACGGCCATTTTAATTCCAATTTCATTCAGGCCGAACATATCGTCGAACCTGTCATATATCACAATCACCATGCTCTACCTTGACGTTTTTCATTCAGTGTGAAACACCAAAAAACGATTGTTAAAATGACCATGAAATATCGAAAGCATAGGCGTTACATCTCTTGCAACAAAACGGTACGTATAGGCCTTAGGCTTCATGCCTCACCTTCGGACCGCTTCGGACAAATGAAGCCCAGGTTTCTTAATACAGTAGTGTATCGTTTCAGTTGTATTGTTTTCATAATAATAATAATAATATAGTAAATATAACCATAACACTTTAATCCCAATGTCGTGAATGGAAAGTAAATGGATTTAAGCGGTGTATGGTTCATTAATCAATGATAAGCGGTGTAACCACGGAAGTAAGGAACTGCAAAGTTACTAGAGGTTAAAATATATCATCTTCTATATATTAAAGTAGCGGCAGTTTAGTGTCACGCTACGTCATTACGTCTATCTTCAACTAAATTACTAAAGTATCAAACAAGCCCGGCTACGCCGCTGTTAGACTTACGGCCTTGTTTTATTTTGTTTTCTTATTCCCTTTCAGTTTTATGTTTTCATGATGGTTAAACTTACGGTGTCATCAAATAATAATTTCCCTGGATAGGGGACAATGAAGATTATTATTATATTAATCTTGTGACTGGTGGAACTTATGACTCGCTGAATTAGTGAATTGAATAGTGTTGCTTCGAAAAAGTTTTTGTCTTTCATTTTGTTGGTTTTGCCTGTAGCCCAAAGGATAAACATTTGATCGAATGTAAATGACATGATATGGGTCATTGACAGCAGGCAGATATAAAAAGAAACGAGATTATTGTTATTTTGCAGATAACAATGAGTGACTTGTATATGATATCTGAATTGTCCTTCACAGGAGGCTCAACTGGTGTTAAGGAGGAACGCTGGACAGTGGCGCTGGATGGAACTAAGGGCCAGTGCACTCCCATAACATCACAGATGCAGCTCACCACCGAGGATACAACTCAGCGTGACCCTGGGAAGAAGAAACAGCGTGTGCCCTGCGCCTGTCCAAACTGCCAAGACAGGTGCTTTGCTTAGATCTGAAGGATGCCTTATTCCATACACTTGATGTCGGTTGTTACATTGTAAAGTTTTTCCCTTTCATAGTTCTAATTTTTATAAATGCATGTATTAAAACAGGTCAAATACTAGAACGGAACTCAATATAGCACATACCTCCTCCAGGCTGAACATTTAATGTTTTGTATCCCACTGTTTGGCCAGATCTAGATTCGGACCTGAACCAAAATCGAATTGGCTTGTTCGTGTCACCTAACCAACTCATCCACCTAGATTTGTCATAACTCATCCAAAACGTTTTGAAATATCATACTATAAATCGTTTTTGTCCCATCTCTCAATGGTGAAGAATCACTTAGAAAGTTCAAAAAAATATTGTATCCAGATCCGGCTTCAGATCTTCACCAAAATGTAATCATTTCTTCCTTGTCACACACACAACCTCTCCACCAAGTTTAGTCCAAATCTGTCCATAACTTTTTGAGATAGCGTGCTCTATATTGGTTTTAGCCCTATCACTCAATGGTGAAGAATCACTTAAAAGTTCATGGATGTGGATCCGGATTTGGATCTTCACCAAAATCTCATCATTTCGTCTTTGTCACACACCCAATGTCTCCACCTTCAGTGGCAGAAGTAACTAGAATGGCACTCGATAGAGCGCATACCAGATTTTGTATCCCACTGATAGGCTGGATTTGCATCCGGACCTTAACCAAAACCTGATTGGCTTGTTCTTGTCACACATACCCAACTCATCCACCAAGGTTTGTCATTACTCACCCACAACTTTTTACGATATTGTGCTATACATTGTTTTTGGCGAGATCTCTCAATTGTGAAGAATCACTTAAGAAACTAGAACACCACTCAGTAGAGCGCATACTCCCGCCGTGGGTCAAGTTGGAATAGTACGATTTCACAAAAGTTTGAGGGAGTAGTTCAATGACAACACAAGACAAGACAACACAAGACAGACACTGCACAGATATAGGCCTATATTTAGAATATATAGAAGATAATGTTTAAAAAAAAAAAAAAAAAAATGCAATTTCACTTAGATTTTCGGATTCAGCGTTCAATTCTACATAAGTGAGTGTATTTTGAGGCATGTGTGACTTCAAATAATATTGTAAGCCAGGACAAAACGTTCGTTTCATTCCTTAGGGATACAACATGTAAAACTGGCCCAAACGTCAAAACAAAACTCGCTCATTTTAAGTCGTACACGCTAATGCGACCACTCATTCTTCTGGGAAGAATCCCGTGCACATGCTGGTCACACCTATAACTCACCTACGTCTTTATAAGTTCATCAAATACTGACACCGCGATTGACATTCACTGAGGTAAATGTTGATATCTCTTCTGAGGTTAAAAAAAAACAAAAAAAAAACAGTTTCAAAGCATTATACGTATCAAACGATACATTTTATGAAACGGGGAAATCTAATACACATTTTGGTGGTTTTAAAATGACAGAATATGTCTTTATTAGAAAACAAAAATGAACATTGAAGACGACGCTGCTAAAAAAATACACCGCTCTAACGCATAACCACGAGTTTAAACTACATTTACAACAAATATGAAAACTATTTTCATATCACAATGTTAAATATAGAATATATAGAAGATAATGTTAAAAAAAAAAATGAGCCCTATCTTCCAATGGTAAAAAAATCCTTCAAAAAATTCCTGGATCCGGAATAATATCCTGAGCTTCACCAAAAACTAATCAATTCTTCCTTATCCCAACGGCAACCATCCCACCAACTTTCATCCAAATCCGTTCAGAACTTTTCCAGATATCCTGTTCACAAACACACGAACACACACACACACACACACACACACACACACACACACACACACACACACACACACACACACACACACGGGCGGACACGATCGAATGCATTACTCCCTGGCGGGAGTAATTATAGTATCCGCATCTGGATCCTCAGCAAAATCGAATATATTAGTCCTCGTCACACACCCAACCTGTCCACCAAGTTTCCTCCAAACCGGTCCATAACTTTTTGAGATATCCTGCTCAAAGACAAAGAGATAGACAAACAAGATTGAAAACATAACCTCCATCCACCTTTGGTTGCTGAGGTAACAAGATGTCCCACAGGATCAGGCCTTTGCAGGTAATGTGTCTGGCTACTCAGGCGAAATGTGAATTGTTGAGATTCGATGTAACTTGATTTAAATTAATAATAATATAACCAACAACTTTCTTTGAAAGGAATGAGCATGGTCATTGCGATGTTGATTTGTTTGGTAAATCTCAATGCAAAATTGGATTAGTCTTCCACCTGCTACCTTAAAACTCCTGGTATGTACCAATCTTTAGATTCGCAATACAATTTTCCCAAAATCTGAATGTTGCACCCTCACTTTATTTTTCATCCAAATGGAAGATTTGTTGCAGGATACTGTGTCTGAATCCCTGTGATACAAAACATTCCAATAATCATGCACATCGTGAAATATTTTTCTCGATAACGTGGAATATATTTTGTCAAAATGTACGTGATGAATTGTTTAGATTTGCACTGTAAACAATATCATATTGTGTTGGTGCCAAGAGAAAGATATATATTTCATTTAATTCACACAGTAAAACAAAAGAAAGAAATTCACTGCTAGAAGTGAGGACATTATGCTCGTACAGTACAATATAATCTTAGAGCCCAGCCTCAATAGTATTTATTTCTTTTTTCACCAGGAGCGGAAATGGACCTGGAGCACAGCGTTTGCATGCATGCCACATACCTGGTTGTACCAAGGTGTATCGTAAGACGTCACATCTGAAGGCCCACCTTCGTTGCCACACGGGCGAGCGACCCTTCGTATGCACTTGGCTATATTGTGGGAAGAGCTTCACACGCTCCGATGAACTACAGAGGCATTTGCGCACACACACTGGTATGCAGTTTGATCCATCTACATGGGGAAGAAGTAAATAGGTGTTGGGAGGGGAGAGTGAAAAAAAAAATCGTGCATATACGTACAGGAGTTTGGTGCCTAAATATGAAGATTATATGCTTCCTTCAGTCTCAAAATGGCATTTTGTATGTGTGCATGGGAAGGGGTCACTGACCATTATGTCTATTATTAGCATTGCTGCTGCTGCTGCTGCTGCTACTACTACTACATTATTCCAACCTTCCTGTGGGGTCGTCCAGGGAAGTATTTAGCCCAAATCTTTCAGGAACCGGCGGACTAAGCCGGGCGTTCGACTATAGGTGGCAGGAGTTGGGAATTTGGCCAGAGTGCCAGCAGTAACTCAGGCCAGCCAGTCTGGGTCTTAGTAACTCAGGTCCTATACGTCCTGAAAGATGCTATGGAATATTTAATCATCAATTAGTAACAAAAACTAGCAGCTGGGAGACATTGTCCATCCAAGGGATGGTGCAGTTTATGATGCAATGCCCTGTCTTCAAAGCCCAAATCTAACAGCTTATAGTTTGGTCAGGAATCAAATGCAGAAAAGACAGCTAAAAGGTAAGTGTGCTATCTCTGCAAAATCTCTCATGTCTGTCAGTGTTGTATCAATATCCAATTGTATTTCTTTTCTTGGCCTTGGTACCACTCCAAAGCTCTATTTGAGTTTGTAAAATAGCTTGGGATCCTTAACTCTTACAGGAGTGCAGATAGGACATCCAGCCCAGCATTGGCGGAAACAATGAAGTGCTTCACGATACAGTACACTCTATTGAACTTCTGTTCAATAAAGATGTCTTGAAGGAATAGCACTGCTGCAAGGGCGTTGGATATGTACCAAAGGGGCATCAAAACGTTTTCCTCCTCTTCAAAACGTTTGGAGCTAAAAACGTGAAGTTATTTTTCAGTTCAATCGTGAAACTAATGCATCTCTGGGAAAAAAAACTAGTGACTGGAAACTAAGACAAGAATTAACACATGTGCAAGGTGTCGCCATATGGTTATCACTGAATGGATCCAGTCACTGAGTGTTATTCTGAAAAAATCATTATATATTAGAACCACCTTTGGAGGCCATTTTTCCCTGCAGAGCGGGGGTTGGCCTTTTTCGGGCACCTTGGTCCCCTTGTTGAAGCAATGTTTTATGGCCTGATGCCCTTCCTGTCGCCAACCCTGTTAGTCACCTCTTGCGACACACAGGGAATTACCAGTGAACTGGTACTCAATTTGCCGACCTCAGAAGGATGACAGGCTGAGTCAACCCCGCTGGCATTAATTCAGTGATTGACCAGGATCCTAAGATCCCAAGCCGGCACCCTAACCGCTAAGCCAACACCAGGCTGTTGGGAGGGGAGAGTGATATATATATATATATATATATATATATATATATATATATATATATATATATATATATATATATATATATATATATATATATATACATACTGTACAATCACCCTGTCCAATATATATTGTTACAGATACGACTTTGATGGTATGGTGGGCCGAGCGGGATGGCCGCCGTATCCGTACAAGTTACCCGATTGTGCCCGAATGTTGACTAATCGCGCTACGCTGGCTCAATAGGAAAGAGAAGACACCCGGCTGGATTATAATGACACAATACGACACCAGGGTTTCGATTCTCAAGTATATTCGTACGGAAAAAGGTTAGATTACAGGGGCTAGAGGTATATTACAGGAAGACAGGCACTTAGACACACTCTTATATTATCCCCGGACAGACGACAGACACACGGGACAAAATGCTGACTCACACGGGGGTTGATGAAAAGGGGAGGCAGGTCGCGATGGCTCAGGTGCACCTGGCTCAGGGACAGAATCACGTACGGTGGTGTCCAGAGATGCGTGAAGGTATCACAGCGCTTGTGGGTCGCGACTTTGGTCTCAAGCTGGGGAGGTCGCTCAGCGCTCGGGAGGGTGGCGTCTTTTCCTTCCAAGCTCGGGGCGCATCTCTCGTCACATCCGGCGCGGGGCCGCGTATATCCGGCCGGGAGTGACACGCCCTCGGCTCGTTAGCGCCGCCCCAGATGGCATCGGCCCATGGCTTCTCATTGGGGGCGGGGGTTACCGGCTCCGCCCTTGACGAGGGGCCGACAGGGAGCCCCCTTCTGGGTAACCCCGTCGAGCACATGTTCAATGGCGGCCAACCGAGCCGGAGTGAGGACGCAAAGCCGCTGTTGTTGTGGTTGTTGTTGGAGCTTGAGATGATGGGAAGAGATGCGGGGAGGTATGGGAAGGTCCTAAACTCCTACTGGTGCCATATCATCACATTCTGGTGCAACGAAGAGTCATAATTAATGGAAACAAGTCCTTAACTGACATAGATTAAGAATAACTAGCAAGATGTCCTATAATTGTCTACGTGTGGTGCGGGGACCTGGGCACGACATTTAATGGGGGGATGAAGGGGAAGATCGGCTCTAATGGGTGTTGTTTACAGACAATGGGACTAGGGAATGGGGTAAGGGAGAGTTGGGGAGTATCGGAGAAAATAGGGGAATATTTACAAGCGGATATGGAGGCCAAATTCCATATTCGCAACATTGCACCCTTCTCTACCCTCGGGGCGTCCCGACCCGATAAATTTTTACCTACTTTAGTGTGGCACGCAATGTAGTTCCCTCTACTATTAACTCTACCCTGAGTGCGACAGTTTTACAGATATTCACAAATGAGTAAATATGTCCCCCTGCGACGTTGCACCCTTCTCCTCACAGAAACACACCCACAGGATAACCGCATCCGGAAAGAATTCTCAAACTAAACATACAGCCGGTAGGGAGCATTATTTACAAGACTACGCTGCTATTTACACTACGATCCAGGACCTGTTTTTGGAGGAACACATGCAGATGTTATGCATAGAGAGAGCGCGCTTGCCAACATCGATACACCAACCCACGAGTGCTCTGTGGCCGACGGCCTTTAATAACGTGCAGAGCACCCTTTCCCGAGCACCAACAGCACCACCCCACCACCAATCGGTGCAGTCACCATTGTTCATTGGAATAAAAATAACTTCAACAACCCCTAACCCTGCAGGTGTCTCTTGCTCTTCTTGTGGTGCACTTGGTGGTAACTAAAAGTGGTTCACCTGTATGGCATAGGTGCCACGTTGACCCATAGGTCCATCCCCGGGTGGTGCTTGGCCGCAAACGAACTGCGGTCCATTGTGGGTGGCCACAAACATTGCGGTCCATATGGTGTACCGATCCAGGCAGCGAACAGCGAAAGTGCAGGCCCACAACTGCGCAGCCAGCACCTCTCTCTCCTCTCTCTCTACCCCAAAGCCAGATCCTCGGAGGTGGGAGACAAAAGAAGAAACAAGTGAGTAAGGTGGTAAGGGCGCAAAAGTGCACGCAATGTAAGGTAATGCACACTGGGGGCACATGGGAACCAGGTGAGACAGGTACGTTCCTATCGTACGCCCCCCCCCCACCAGGTAACCTACATGGCCCCTCCCTTACCCCTTACTGTATCCACAAAACACAACACTACCCATAAACATCTACTTTACAAATCGACAAACATCCCTACTGTCTTCCCCGTTCCTCCCATAAACCAAATTCGTCTTCTCTCCCTCCTAACCAATCAAATTTGCCATTTCCAACTCTCATCAAAATTTGCCATCTCCAACTCAACATCAAAATTTGCCATCACCAATTCATCATCAGTCCCTCCTAAGGAGGGAGAGATGGAATCACCCCAATGTCTCATCCACGTCGTGATGCGTCTCACCAATCCACACAGCAATTCTCATTTCCTGCAACAAACAAAGAAAACACAGGTGTGGAGTCATCATCATCACCACAGGTAAGTGGCTGCGTATGGTGCGACAGGTTCATCAATCCTAACTATTTCCTAAATGATTTTAACAACTTTACACTACCCGGGGTCTTTCTCCGGCCAAACCATTGGCCCTCTTACACTATGGGTTCTAAAAACCAATTCCCATTGGCCAAACTGTGGTGCTCTTCAATTTGGGGTCTCACTCCCCCGATTCATCTCCCGGTGCCCTCGTACAATTTCTGGGCTGTGGCGTGTACCTCTCCCAGCGGGTCTACCCACCTGCACACCTCCACCACTGCAGTTGCCACCCGAGCTTACCTAGCTCCTCACCCTAACCTAACTAACTGGGGCAGGCCCTCTGGCGCTCTCCCCACTCGGTGCCCTCTCTGGCACTGGGCTACCCGATCCTCACCCGGGATCCTCAGGCACCCACTCACAACTACCGGCTCCCAGAGCCCACCTGCGGCCTTCACCTGGCCGACATCCTCACAGTGGTGGAGTGCCCAACCAACTACACACACTAACAGGCTACACGCCCAGCCATTTCCACAACACTAATGCACCCATTCACAACACCATTCTGCAACCGCACCACAAATGCCAATATCCAACCACAATTTACCTATACCCTCTACCTAACACTTACACTACCCGCCCCGGGTACTCGTGAAAGGGGTCCACTCTTCCCCCATCCACACCTTCGCACCATGCACACCACTCCGTACCACTTACTCCAACTCTCTCCACACACCTGTACTTGCACACCTGTGCTCTCACACCTGGTGCCACCTGCACCCTTCTCTCCCCAAGCGCATTCGCGCTGATCCACAACACTCATTACTCACACACTGCTCCACACACCTGTCCAGTTGCACACCTGTGCAATCACACCTGTTCAATTCTCACACACACGGCATCATCTCAGCTAACTACTCCCTTCTGAAACTTGCGCTTCCCAGTCGTCCCTTTAAACTATTGCGCTCCCACGTCATTATCATCCATACTAATCTACCTGCGTCCCCACTACAGGTATGAGTCACTAACTAATCTTAACGTCACCTAATGTCATCTTCTAGGGCCCTATCAATATAACCTAACCCACCCGGGCTAGTTTTCACTGCCATACACCCCATAATCTATTGCTCCTTTGCCCCACCATGGGAAGGGTGGCAGGGATGCCATCCCACCACATCGGGGGCTCTCACTACCAATTTTTCACATCAAATTTCAACAAATTAAAAATTTGCCAATCATCTGCCAATCACTGTACCATTACCAATCATCACTCTGCCAATCCTTTGCCAATCATCAAATTTCGCCTTTTTCTAATTTCGGGGCCAAAACACTAACCTCATCACCCAGTCGACTCACTAATACCTCTCGGTGCGCCAATCCCTGTCCAAAGCCCGGCTTCGTAAAGCCAAGCAATGGATGCTGGTTGTTTTGTGCCAGCGGCTGGATGCGTCCGGCACTCGGTGCAGGGACGGGGGCTTACCCGGGCCGAGATCCCACGCATCTTCTCGGCACGGAGCCATCCAATGTCCCGATCTCGACCTGCCGGAATGCCTCACCAAAAAGTGGTCGCCATGACGACCCTTCCTATCGAGCTGCCCGCTCCGCCTAGTGGAGCCCGGACGCGGCCGTTCCACGCGAGGCCCAGCGTGGATCGCGCACGGCGGTTCTTTCGAAACCGCCGTGGTTCGGATCCCCGCTGGTTCTCGCGGCACGCGAAGCCCGGCACGCACCGAGGGCCTGCTTCGGCTAAAAGTCGCTCTAACCTCTAACCCGTGTAACGTCGATGCTTCACCTGGACGCTTACACCCCGCAGCCCGTTCCTTGCTCACACATCCAGCCGTGCCCATGCTCCTCGTACCTTTCCTTACACACCCAGGTACACTCATTCCACTCACAGCCTTGGTCACACACCTGACCACCGAACACTTTGGCACACATTCGTTGGTAGCACACCTCACCAACACACTTCTTCGCGCCCCCTCCTCTGTCACCTCCTCTGTGACAATCACAGGTGTGCTCTCATTCGCACACCCAACCACGTGCCTCACTACCAATTCCAGCGTGCATTCCCACTCACGCTCTACCATTCCAGGTGTGCATCCTTCCATCCCAGGTGTACATCCTCGCTCACCTGTCACAACTAACTCACGCTCCATGTCACTCTCACTACTTTCACCTCCATTCCTGACAGAGCACTCACCCTTACTCTTGACAGCGCACTCTTTCCCCATGCACCTGTCCGTCACACACCTTTCTCGCGCACACTCCTGCGCACACTCTCCCGTCACACCCTCTGTAACACTCCCCACAGGTGGACACTCTTCCTTACTTCTGACAGCGCACTCTTTCCTCATGCACCTGTCCGTCACACACCTTTCTCGCGCACACTCTCCCGTTACACCCTCTGTAACACTCACCACAGGTGGACACTCTTCCTTACTTCTGACAGCGCACTCTTTCCTCATGCACCTGTCCGTCACACACCTTTCTCGCGCACACTCTCCCGTTACACCCTCTGTAACACTCACCACACCGCGTTTCCACGTGCTCCCTCGCACACGCGCTACGACCGACTCACTCTCGCCAGCACACTCACTCCTTGGCACGCACTTTTTCCTCACACACCCCAGAGTCGGATTTTCTCGCACACCTCCTTTTTCGCACACCAGACCTGTCGCACACTTCACCAACGGCCTCTCACGAACACCCGGGTCCATCTCGACCCCCAAGCTCCTTAAATCCCCTGGCGCATCATACGCACGACCATATTGGTCACCACTTACACCGGGTCCTCTTCCTCTTCGCTTCTCCTCCATCACCTGCGAATCCCTCATCCGGTTAATGAGCACATCATCACGATCCAAACACAGACTTTGGACCAATTCTTTTACTTCCTCCTTTATCTCTTTCTTATCCTCTCTCCGTCGCTTCTTAATTTCGCTCACCCCTTCTTCCACTTCCTCTAATTTTTGCTTCATCTCCTTCATCTCTTCGTGCGCCCCTTTAAGTTCTTCCTCTAACTCCACTTTATTTTTTTCTATGTGCTCCCGCACCTCCCGCTCTTTAACCTCCATTACCTCTACCACCTTGTCCATTTTCCTCGTCAGGTCCTCATGTACCGTCTGGCACTCTTTTTTAATTACCCCTACGTCCTTTTTCATCTCCTTCTGTGTCGATTTTAAACCCTCTATTACCGCTGTGTTCTTCTTTACCTGGTCCCCCAACTCCTTTTGTCCCACTGTCAGTTGTTCTACTCCCAGCGTCAACTCCTCTATACCACCTTGCAATTTTACAGTCCCCTTTCTCACCTCTTTCTCCATGCGCTCCTTACAGTGCCTCACCTCCTCGCGCACTCCTCCGACCTCCTCACTCACTCCTCTTCTGATCTCCTCTCCCATCACTTGCATCTCCTGCCCAGATGCCACCCTCATCTGCTCCATTTCCTCCCTGTGAGCATCCAGTTTGGTTTCTACCCCCATTCTGACCCCCTCTATCTGCTGCTCCATTTGTTTAACTTCCCTTTCCGCTTGGTCCCTCATGTCCCTCAATTTGCCTTCCATACTGTTTTCTAACCCCTCTAACCCTTTTTGCATCCCTTCCATTTGATTCTCTTGAGCGGCCATTCTGTTTTCTACCCCCGTTAACCCATTCTTTACTTCTTTTATCCCGTTGTCTAACTCCTCAAAATTATTGTCTAACTTCTCAATTTTCTTGTCTAACTCCTCAAAATTATTGTCTAACTTCTCACTGGTACCCCTCGCTTCGTCCCTCATTACCCCCATTTGGTTTCCCATTACCCCCATTTGGTTTTCCAATCGCTCACTATTAGCCCTCGTTTCCTCCCTCATTTTCTCGCTATTCTGGGCCATAAGGGCCTTCATTTGTATGAAAAAAAGGCCCCAATCCATCGGGGGCGCTGCCACGGTCGCTGGCGCGGTGATCAGCGAGGCGCCATTTTGCGCGCCCGCTTCTTCGTGCGTGACGGCGCTATTTTGCGAACCTGCCGCCCTCACTGCTTCGCTCTCCTCCTGTCCCTCATTTTGGTCCTGGATCGACCCTACCTCACTCTCCCCTACCGGACCCCAGCCGTCTTGATCCGCCATAGCGCGACTTGCAAAATTCGAGTTTCGTAAAACAAAACAAATTTCGGCCGCTCCAAATTTTGACCAAATTTTTTTTTTTCCTCTATTCGTTTTTTTTTTTTTTCTTCAAAATTTGGTCGGGCCTCGAATCTCACTCCCGACACCAATTGTTACAGATACGACTTTGATGGTATGGTGGGCCGAGCGGGATGGCCGCCGTATCCGTACAAGTTACCCGATTGTGCCCGAATGTTGACTAATCGCGCTACGCTGGCTCAATAGGAAAGAGAAGACACCCGGCTGGATTATAATGACACAATACGACACCAGGGTTTCGATTCTCAAGTATATTCGTACGGAAAAAGGTTAGATTACAGGGGCTAGAGGTATATTACAGGAAGACAGGCACTTAGACACACTCTTATATTATCCCCGGACAGACGACAGACACACGGGACAAAATGCTGACTCACACGGGGGTTGATGAAAAGGGGAGGCAGGTCGCGATGGCTCAGGTGCACCTGGCTCAGGGACAGAATCACGTACGGTGGTGTCCAGAGATGCGTGAAGGTATCACAGCGCTTGTGGGTCGCGACTTTGGTCTCAAGCTGGGGAGGTCGCTCAGCGCTCGGGAGGGTGGCGTCTTTTCCTTCCAAGCTCGGGGCGCATCTCTCGTCACATCCGGCGCGGGGCCGCGTATATCCGGCCGGGAGTGACACGCCCTCGGCTCGTTAGCGCCGCCCCAGATGGCATCGGCCCATGGCTTCTCATTGGGGGCGGGGGTTACCGGCTCCGCCCTTGACGAGGGGCCGACAGGGAGCCCCCTTCTGGGTAACCCCGTCGAGCACATGTTCAATGGCGGCCAACCGAGCCGGAGTGAGGACGCAAAGCCGCTGTTGTTGTGGTTGTTGTTGGAGCTTGAGATGATGGGAAGAGATGCGGGGAGGTATGGGAAGGTCCTAAACTCCTACTGGTGCCATATCATCACATTCTGGTGCAACGAAGAGTCATAATTAATGGAAACAAGTCCTTAACTGACATAGATTAAGAATAACTAGCAAGATGTCCTATAATTGTCTACGTGTGGTGCGGGGACCTGGGCACGACATTTAATGGGGGGATGAAGGGGAAGATCGGCTCTAATGGGTGTTGTTTACAGACAATGGGACTAGGGAATGGGGTAAGGGAGAGTTGGGGAGTATCGGAGAAAATAGGGGAATATTTACAAGCGGATATGGAGGCCAAATTCCATATTCGCAACAATATATTATTGGAGGAAAATATAAAAGGGAAAGAAAGGAAGACGATTGGGAAATTGGAGGGGGGTTTTTTTTTTGTTTGTTTGTTTTTTTTTTGTATACAAGATCGAGGCTCGTGAAAGAGCTAACATTAATCACACGAAAAGACAAACCGACACACAAAACACAAAAAACAAGGGGCAGACACAAAAAACACAAAACACAAAAAACAAGGGGAGCGGCAGACAAGATGGGGAGAGAGGGGGAAGGACACAAAAGAGAGGGGGAAGAGGGGGAAGGACACAAACACAACATTTGAGAGCAGGGACATCGGGAGGACTTGGGGGGAGGTGGGAGAGGAATAAAACATATGAACACTGCAAGGACTCTGGGGTGAATTACCAGGGGTAGAAAAGATCAAGGTTTTCGATGGGGGAAGATAAGAGATGGTGGTGAACAGCTGTTTTAAAGACCTGGAGGGAGGAGTGGGATTGAAGGGAGTGGGGGAGTTTGTTCCAGAGGCGGGAGAAAAGGGGAATGAAAGAGTGAAGGTGAGCAGAGAGCCTAGACTTTGGCAGTTTAACCATAAGAGGGTTGCAGGCAGATCTTGTGCGACCTGAAGGAATATTGGGGGGACAGAGCACAGAGAGAGCTGGGGGAGCAAGGCCGGAGAGGAGTCGGTAGAAGACAGAAAGACCACCAACCTGCCTGCGGTGAGTGAGTGAAAGGCCCTCGGTGTTGACTACATCGCAGGAGATTCCAATGATTCTGAAAGCTTTGGCCTCAACAGCGTGAAGCCGAGCAAGGTGTGAGGCAGGAGCACCAGCCCAGAGGGGGGAACAGTATTCCATTGAGCTGCGGATGAAAGCCTTGTATGTGGTGAGGAGCTCAGGTGTGCCAAGGAAGGACTTCGCACGACGGAGGATGCCCAGTCGGCCACTGGCTTTGGAGGCCAGCTTGGAAATGTGGTTTTCCCAAGAAAGATCATGGCAGATAGTGAGACCCAAAAGCTTGAGCGACAGAACTTCTTGGAGAGGATTGTTGAGAAAGTAGATGGGAGGGTTGTCCAGTCGGTCCTTTCGGAGAGACATTGTAAGTTGAGTTCATGGGAGGGCAATCAAGGTGATCTCTTCCATTTGCACACCTTGTAATATGCATGTGTACTCCTTAAGACAGTAGCTCCTTTATTTATCCTGCCGTAACCTTCCTTTCCTTTGCTTTTTATGATGCCTCCATTGACGAAGTTGCCGGAAGCATTATGTTTCTGGTTTGTCCGACCGGCTGCCCTCCGTCCGTGTGTCCGTAATAGGTTTCGTTGCAGCGATAACTTAAGAACAGCTGAAGAGATCTATGTCAAACCTGGTTGAAGTATTATAATGATGCAAAGCTGAACTTATTCGAGTATGGGGTGAATCGGTCAAAGGTCAGAGGTCCTGTTAGGTAAAAATTATGTTGCTGTGCTAACTTGTGAACCAGTGATAGGATTTTGACCAAACTTGGTATAAGTATCTAAATATCTATAAAGCTCAGTTGACTTTTTGCTCCACCAAATAACAGCGAAACGGAGTTGAGTAAAAGGGTGAAAATTCTACAGATGCTGTGATAAATAACTACCTCTGTCGGTTTGAATGTTTGAAAGAGAATAGACGTCTGGATCAATTTTTGAATTAAATTTAAATCCCGATTTATATATACGTATATATAAACGCGAGTTGTCTGTGTGTGTCCGCGTTTTATTCAGAGGTGGCTGAACCGATCTTCATCAAACTTTCAGAGGTTCATCAGTGAGTGCCTGGGAGTGTTTTAGGCAAAAATAAAAAACAAAAAATAGCAAAAAATAAAGTTCGTTTTTTTGGAGTTAAAAAATAAATAAATAAATAAAAATCGCTCGATAGTGCTGAAGCTTCTTTAAATGAATGAGTTACACTACTCACAATAAGTTAGGGATATTAGCAGGTTCTTTGGTGTGGTTGATTTTGTGTATTAATTATGTTGAAAAAAGTTGTTGGTCCTAATTCTATGGTTATTAATGAGTGTGAAAAAACACAGCATTCTTGATTTCAATACCCTAACCCTAACCCCTATAAAAAAAATAAACTCACTCGCACAATATCCCTAACTTATTGTGAGTAACCCTGTTTTAGGACCGGCAGAGAAGATAACTGAGAAGGAAGTTGAGGAAGCGATAAAAGCAATGAAGGGTAGAAAAGCGGGAGGGCCGACGGGAGTTGTGGGAGATATGTTGAAGGCAGCAGGAAGTTGGGGTGTGAAGAGAATGACAGAGATCTGTAATCTGGTGGTGAAAGAAGGCCGCATTCCAGTGGATTGGGCACTGAGTACCCTCATCCCTCTATACAAGGGGAAAGGTGACCCTCTGGAGTGTGGCTCGTACCGAGCGATAAAGTTATTGGAGCATGGAATGAAGGTATTGGAAAGGGTGTTGGAGAGGAGGATAAGGAAGAAAGTGAAGATCGACGAAATGCAGTTTGGATTCATGCCAGGAAGAGGAACGACAGACGCGCTTTTCATTGTGAGGCAGTTGCAGGAGAAGTACATGGAGAAGAGGAAGAAGTTGTTTCATGGGTTTGTTGATCTGGAGAAAGCATTCGATAGGGTACCATGCAAAGTATTGACATGGGCATTGAGGAAGTTAGGAGTGGAGGAATGGTTGATCAGAGTTGTGATGGCAATGTACAAAAGAGCGCGCACAGCTGTAAGGACGAAGGACGGGAACAGTGGTGAGTTTGAGGTGAAGGTGGGAGTGCATCAGGGGTCGGTACTAAGTCCACTACTATTTGTAGCTGTGATGGAGTTGCTGGCTCAGAACGTAAAGGAGGGTTTACCGTGGGAGTTGTTGTATGCAGATGATCTGGTGTTGATTGCGGAAAGTATGGATGGACTGAAGGAAAAGATGAACACGTGGAAGGAATGTATGGAGACAAAAGGTCTGAAGGTGAATATCGGAAAGACGAAGGTGATGGCAAGTGGTAAAGCATGTGGTGAGGTGGAAAGAACTGGGAAGTGGCCCTGTGCTGTGTGTAGGAAGGGTGTCGGAGTGAACTCCATTCAATGTACAATGTGCGCTGAGTGGGTTCATCAAAAATGTAGTGGTCTGAGAGGGTCATTAACCAGTGTGGCAGCTACATTCAAATGTAAGGTGTGCACAGAGGGAGCTGCAGATGGAGGAAATGTTGAGTTGGATCTTGGAGACGGCGTGAAGCTGGAAGGTGTGAAAACATTTTGCTACCTCGGAGACATGCTGAATGGAGAAGGTGGATCAGACTCGGCAACGGTTGCTCGAGTGAGATGTGCATGGAAGAAGTTTCGGGAACTGGGTGGCGTGCTGATGATGAGGGGAGTGTCGTTGAAGCTGAAGGGAAAGGTGTATGCTGCATGTGTGAGAAGTGTTATGATTTATGGGAGCGAGACATGGGTAATGAACGTAGAGCAGCAACGAAGGTTGGAAAGGGTGGAAATGCGAATGGTTCGGTGGATGTGTGGAGTATCGTTGAGAGAGAGGAAGACAAATGATGAATTGCGAAAGATGATGGGAAGAGAGCCTGTGATTGATGCTGTGAAGAGGAACAGGTTGAGATGGTTTGGTCATGTGTTGAGGAAGGATGAAAGTGACTGGTTGAGAAGAGTGATGGAAATGAATGTAGAAGGAAGCAGAGGATGGGGAAGACCGAAAAAGACTTGGCTAAAGATGGTGGAAGAAGAAATGCGGGCAAGGGGGTTAACAAGGAGAGATGCAGAAAATAGGGCAAAATGGAGAAGATTGTCATGGGGACCGCAAGGCTAACCCCCGCTCTAGCAGGGAAAATGGCCTTTAAAATGCATGTTGTTGTTGTTGTATTGTGAGTATTGTTTATACAAATAAATAAATACAAGAGCCTCGATCTTGTATACAAAAAAGAAAAGAAAAAAATTACCAGACATTTGAAGACAAATAAATCAAACAATTCCGGAAGTGTACAATTTGGTAGTATGGCTTCTTCTTCTTCCTGATCGGCATCACACTTAACAGAGAAACGTGAGCCACATTCACTCAGAAACGTGAGCCACATTCACTCAGTAACGTGAGCCACATTCACTCAGAAACGTGAGCCACTCCCCTTCCTCTCCTGCCTCCCCCCTCCCCTCCCCTCCCCCCTCCCCTCCCCTCCCCTCCCCTCCCCTCCCCCCCTCCCCCCTCCTCCCCCCCTCTCCCCACCCATCCCCCTCCCCCCTCTCCCCACCCATCCCCCTCCCCCCTCTTCCCACCCATCCCCCTCCCCCCTCTCCCCACCCATCCCCCTCCTTCCCCCCTCCCCTTCCCCCTCTCCTTTCCCCCTCCCTTCCCCTTCCCCTCTCCCATCCCCTTCCCCCTACCCTCCCCTCCCTTTTAAGATATAAATTCTCTGGAAAAGAGCTTTACTTCTGACTGCTCCCCTTTCCCCTCTCCCCACCCTTCCCCCCTCCCCTCCCTCTCCCCACCCCCTCCCCTCCCCCATCCCCTCCCCTTTAAGATATAAATTCTCGATAAAAGAGCCTCCACTTCTGACTGCTCCCCTTCCGCCCCCCCTCCCCTTCCCCCCCCCCTCCCCTTCCCCCCTCCCCTTCCCCCCTCCCCTCCCCTTCCCCCCCCCTCCCCTTCCCCCCCCACCCGTCCCCCCCTCCCTCCCCTCTCCTTCCCTCCCCCCCCATTCCCCTCCCCTCCCCTCCTCCTCCCTCCCCCCCGTTCCCCTCCCCTCCCCTCCTCCTCCCTCCTCCCTCCCCCCTCCCCGTTCCACTCCCTTCCCCCGCCTGGCAACGCCGGGTACTTCTGCTTGTATATTATGATGCAAAGATGAACTGATTAGATTTCGGCATTAAGAGGTCAAAGGTCAGAGATCCTGTCAGGTAAAAATGTCATCCAGGGGGTCCGCGCTCCAAGTCTCCCCGCTATCCGTCATTTCGCATACAAGTCCATAAATTACTTCAGGACATTGTCATTATACAAAGTGGTTCAAAAGTCAGGAAACATAGGGAATAATTACTTTTACAATAATAACAAAGAAAAACTTCAATTGAAGATTACATTCAGAATATATTCTTATAATATGTGTTCGATATGTTGTCCTCAGTTCAGACATTTCTAGATTAGCTTTTTCCAGTCTATGATCACTCTTTCAAGGACGCCGGGCTGAATTTGAGCACATGCGTTGGCAATACGTTGCTTCAAATGATCTGTGTCCCGAATCTTCACAGCGTACACTATGGCTTTGACATGTCCCCAAAAGTAAAAATCCAGCGGTAACAAATCGGGGGACCGGGGAGGCCACTCTACTGGGCCACAGCATCCAATCCAGTGCCCTGGAAATTGGGTATCTAGCCCTACTCGGACATTTGTAGCGTAATGAACCGGCGCTCCATCCTGCTGAAAGTATGTGGGAAAACGCCTTCTTCCGTCATTATCGAGGGCATAACAATTTCCTGGAGCATATTTAGGTATTTGTCACCATTCAAAAACCCCTCAATAAACACCGGCCCAACAATCTCTGTACCCCATATTCCACACCGCACCATGACTTTACTACCACCTTGCTTCTTGGTTATGCTTGTTCTGTGAGGGTTTGTGTCACACCAATAATGGTAGTTCTGACGGTTCACCTCTCCATGCACATAAAAGTTCGCTTCATCGGAGAACAGTATTCCTGACGCAAATGAGTTGTTTTCTGCAATCCTCTGAGTTGCCCATTCACAAAACTGGATTCGACGGTCAGGATCATCTTCTGATAGGTGTTGAAGTATTTGAAGTTTGTACAGGTGCTACTTATTTTGATGGAGGCTGATTCCCTGTTTCGCTAGACATTCTACGAGTACACTTCAAAGGGCTCCTCTCAAATGCAGCTAACACATATTCGGAAGTCCTCCCATCAGTGGATGTACGTGGTCGTCCAGAGTGTGGTTTATCCTGAACACTACCACTCTATCTGAATCTTTGCACCAACTTCAATATTGCAATGTGTGTGACCGGGCAATCTGGATGTGTTTCATTGAATTGTGCTGCCACATCTCATAGGCTTCTGCTCCGATACCATAGTACTAGCTCAATGCGATCTTCCAACGAGAGATTCATGGCTCATACAGTCACGTGAAAAAGTAAGTACACCCCATGTAAAGTTTTGACTTTTTCAACATATTTCAACATATAGCTATTTGATCTTCATTTCAACAATATTGATAGATAAAGGTGATATAATATAACAAATATCATGAAACATTTACATTTTGTAGTCCATTGTATAATTTAAACAAACATAAATGCAAATTTCGCATGTGGAAAAAGTAAGTACACCCCTACATTTATCACTACTTGAAATACCTAAAATTAGAATCAGGTGCACCAGCTCAGGTGCAAATGCTTAGAACATCGTTAGAGAGGATCTTGGAGGAACCTGTCTTATTTAAACCTCAGACATTTAGTTTGGTTTGCTCTTTGTTGTTGAAGTATCAACACTTTGAAACCGACGTGGAGATCGGTTTCTGAGATTTGGGGCATGGAATGTAGGGACAATGACAGGGAGATCAGGAGAAGTGGTGGAAGTATTGGTCAGAAGAAGAGTGGACATATGTTGTGTGCAGGAGACGAGATGGAAGGGAAGTGGTGTGAGAATGGTGAAGGGTAGGCAGGGACAGAAATACAAGTTTGTGTGGCAAGGGTGCCCCGAGGGCGTGAATGGTGTTGGTGTCCTGTTTTCTGAGGAGTTTGTAGACAGTGTGGTGAGTGTGACTAGAGTGAGTGAAAGGTTGATGATGGTGAAAATGATGATTGGAAAGCTCTTAGTGAACATCATCTCGGGATATGCTCCGCAGGTTGGTCGGAGCAATGAAGAGAAGGGACAAGTTCTGGTGTGCTATAAAGAAGCTGATGGAAAACGTGAAAGATGAGGAAGTTGTTGTGGTAGGAGGAGACCTAAATGGACATGTGGGAAGGAGTATGGACGGTTTTGAGGGAGTTCATGGGGGTTACGGATATGGTGTGAGAAATGGAGAAGGTGAAAGGATTTTGGAGTTTGCTGATGGAGCTGATTTGTTGATTTGTAATACTCAGTTCCAGAAAGAGGATAATAATCTTGTTACATACACATCAGGTGGTTCGACGACAACCGTTGACTACCTGCTGGTGCGTAGGCGAGATAGGGGGCACCTCCGGGACACAAAGGTGATCCCGGGGGAGGAGGCTGTTTCACAGCACCACTTGGTTGTCTGCGACATAAGGGTGAAAGGTGCGAGGAGAGCTCGGCTGGTGAAGTACCAACCGAGAATGAAGGTGTGGAGGTTGAAAGAGGTGACAGTGAGGGAGGCATTAAAAGAGAGGCTCCGTATGGTGGAGGATGATGTGGTTGATCTTGAAAGTGGTTGGATGTCAATGAAAGATAGTCTGTTGGGAGCCGTTGGTGAGGTATGTGGATGGACGAAAGGACCACCGAGGCACTCGGAAATATGGTGGTGGGATGATGAAGTTGGAAAGAAGATTGACGAGAAGAGGAAGAAGTTCAAGGAGTGGCAGAAGGCGAAGGGTATGGGGGCAGAAAAGGCAGAGCATGAAAGTTATAAGGCAGCCAAGAAGGCTGCAAAGAAAGAGGTAGCAAAGGCACAGGAGGCATGTAGGAAAATGTTCGGAGAATGCTTGGATTCGGAAGAGGGTCAGAGAGTGGTATTCAGGATTGCAAAGCAGATAGCGAAAGAGAGGTGTGATGTGATGTGGGTGAGTTGCTTGAAAGATGAAGTGGGACAAATCGTTGTGGACCCAGATGGAATTTTTTTTTTTTTTTTTTTTTTTTTTTTTTGTATACAAGATCGAGGCTCGTGAAAGAGCGAACATTAATCACACAGAAAGACAAACCGACACATAAAACATATAACATAGGGAGCGGTAAACAAGATGGGGAGAGAGGGGGAAGGACACAAACACAACATTTGAGAGCAGGGACCGAGAGACATGGAGACATCGAGAGATCTGAGGTGCGAGGAGAGCTCGGCTGGTGAAGTACCAACCGAGAATGAAGGTGTGGAGGTTGAAAGAGGTGACAGTGAGGGTATGGGGATTAAAGGAAGATGGAAGAGATATTTGGAAATACTGTTGAATGCAGAGAATGAATGGGATGGCAACATTGACAGTAACCCAGTTTTAGGACTGGCAGAGAAGATAACCGAGAAGGAAGTTGAGGAAGCGATAAAAGCAATGAAGAGTAGAAAAGCGGGAGGGCCGACGGGAGTTGTGGGAGATATGTTGAAGGCAGCAGGAAATTGGGGTGTGAAGAGAATGACAGAGATTGACAGACAGAGAGACAGACAGACAGAGAGAGAGAGAGACAGAGAGAGAGACAGAGACAGAGAGAGACAGAGAGAGAGAGAGATGCAATCTGGTGGTGAAAGAAGGCCGCATTCCAGTGGATTGGGAACTGAGTACCCTCGTCCCTCTATACAAGGGGAAAGGTGACCCTTTGGACTGGGGCTCATATCGAGCGATAAAGTTATTGGAGCATGGAATGAAGGTATTGGAAAGGGTGTTGGAGAGGAGGATAAGGAAGAAAGTGAAGATTGACGAAATGCAGTTTGGATTTATGCCAGGAAGAGGAACGACAGACTCGCTTTTTATTGTGAGGCAGTTGCAGGAGAAGTATATGGAGAAGAGGAAGAAGTTGTTTCTTGGGTTTGTTGATCTGGAGAAAGCATTCGATAGGGTTCCATGTGAAGTTGTGACATGGGCATTGAGGAAGTTAGGAGTGGAGGAATGGTTGATCAGAGTAGTGATGGCAATGTACAAAAGAGCGCGCACAGCTGTTAGGACGAAGGTCGGGAACAGTGGTGAGTTTGAGGTGAAGGTGGGAGTGCATCAGGGGTCGGTACTAAGTCCACTACTATTTGTACCTGTGATGGAGGTGCTGGCTCAGAACGTAAAGGAGGGTTTACCGTGGGAGTGGTTGTATGCAGATGATCTGGTGTTGATTGCAGAAGGTATGGATGGACTCTGAAGGAGAAGATGAACAAGTGGAAGGAATGTATGGAGACAAAACGTCTGAAGGTGAATATCGGAAAAACGAAGGTGATGGCAAGTGGTAAAGCATGTGGTGAGGTGGATAGAACTGGGAAGTGGCCGTGTGCTGTGTGCAGGAAGGGTGTCGGAGTGAATTCCATTCAATGTACAATGTGCGCTGAGTGGGTTCATCAAAAATGTAGTGGTTTGAGAGGGTCATTAACCAGTGTGGCAGCTACATTCAAGTGTAAGGTGTGCACAGAGGGAGCTGCAGATGGAGGAAATGTTGAGTTGGATCTTGGAGATGGCGTGAAGCTGGAAGGTGTGAAAACATTTTGTTACCTTGGAGACATGCTGAATGGAGAAGGTGGATCAGACTCGGCAACGGTTGCTCGAGTGAGATGTGCATGGAAGAAGTTTCGGGAACTGAGTGGCGTGCTGACAAGGAGGGGAGTGTCATTGAAGCTGAAGGGAAAGGTGTATGCTGCACGTGTGAGAAGTGTTATGATTTATGGGAGTGAGACATGGGTAATGAACGTAGAGCAGCAACGAAGGGTGGAAATGCGAATGGTTCGGTGGATGTGTGGAGTATCGTTGAGAGAGAGGAAGACAAATGATGAATTGCGAAAGATGATGGGAATAGAGCCTGTGATGGATGCTGTGAAGAGAAACAGGTTGAGATGGTTTGGTCATGTGTTGGGGAAGGATGAAAGTGACTGGTTGAAAAGAGTGATGGAAATGAATGTAGAAGGAAGTAGAGGACGGGGAAGACCGAGAAAAACTTGGCTAAAGATGGTCGAAGAAGAAATGCGGGCAAGGGGGTTAACAAGGGGAGATGCAGAAAATAGGGCAAAATGGAGAACATTGTCATGGGGACCGCAAGGCTAACCCCCGCTCTTGCAGGGAAAATGGCCTTAAAATGCCTGTTGTTGTTGTTGTTGTTGTTGTTTGTTGTTGAAGTATGCGGCGTCACCATGCCTAGATCAAAAGAGCTCTCTGAGGCCTTCAGAAAGAAGGTTATAGATGCCTACGAGTCTGGGAAGGGATTGAATAAGATCTCCAAACAATTTGAAATCAATCATTCGACTGTCCGGAAGATCATCTACAAGTGGAGAAGATTCCAAACCACTGCCAACTTGTTCAGGCCAGGCCGCCCCAGCATATTCATCCCGAGAGCAGACCGCAAGATGCTGAAAGAAGTCTCTAAGAACCCCCAGAATGTCATCACGGGAACTACAGGTAGCTCTTGCCACTGTTGATGTCAAAGTGCACGAGTCTACCATTAGAAAGAGGCTGCACAAATTTGATCTACATGGGAGATGTGCCAGGAGGAAACCTTTGCTGTCCAGAAAGAACATCAGGGCAAGACTAAAGTTTGCCAATGAACACCAAGGCAAAGACCAGCACTTCTGGAACAATGTGCTCTGGACAGATGAGTCAAAGGTAGAGCTATTTGGCCACAGTACCAGAAGACATGTTTGGCGAAAACCAAAGACAGCATTTGACCACAAGAACCTGATACCAACTGCAAAGCATGGTGGTGGAAATATTACGGTTTGGGGCAGCTTTGCTGCATCAGGGCCTGGGCAACTCACCATCATAGAATCCACTATGAATTCTTCATTGTATCAGAGGGTGCTTGAGGATAATGTGAGGCCATCTGTCGGAAAGTTGAAGCTCAACCGAAGGTGGACCTTGCAACATGACAATGACGCTAAACAAGTACAGATACATTCAAAGTACACCGCCCCCATGCCATATAATTAAATATCCTACAGCGCGGCATTGCCGGGGCGCCGGAGGGCGCCTTAGGCGCCCGGCAATACCGCAGTGCAGCTCATGGAGGCTGCATTGGGAGGGAGAGGTGTACACTAATTGATTGATTAATTGTATAATTAAAATCAATAAAAGATTATCACAAAATATTTTCTTAATCAATTGGCTAATAGCATCACTAAACCACGAGTGCTTCATCCGAAGATGTATCTTTTAGAAATTTAATTAAATAAGTCATGAATAAAAAATTAAATAATTAATTGATTATTCAATAAATAATAATTAATCAATAAATAATTAATCGATTAAATGATGAATCAATAAATCAAAAATATCCTTGATAGCCACTGTGTCACTGTCATGTCCAAATATTAGCTTACCAGCTCAAAAGGTGCCTGAGATATTGGCCAAATGAGAAAGAAAATAAATAAATGATTAATAATGAAAATAAATAAATAATAATCATAAAAAAATTAAATTATTAATAAATTCGGTTATAGAACACATAAACCACCACCATTTCATCAGAATCTGTAACTTTAAAAAATATATAAACAAGTACAAATACATTCAAAGTACACCGCCCCATGCCAAATAATTAAATATGCTGCAGCGCGGCATTGCCGGGGCGCCTCCGGTGCCCGGCAATACCGCAGTGCAGCTCATTGAGGCTGCATTGGGAGGGAGAGGTGTACACTAATTGATTGATTAATTGTATAATTAAAATCAATAAAAGATTATCACAAAATATTTTCTCAATCAATTGGCTAATCGCATAACTAAACCACGAGTGCTTCATCCGAAGATGTATCTTTTAGAAATGTAATTAAATAAGTCATTTAAAAAAAATAAAATAATTAATTGATTACTCAATAAATAATTAATCGATTAATCAATAAATAATTAATAGATGAAATGATTAATCAATAAATCAAAAATATCCTTGATAGCCACATCACTTGGTCACTCATGTCCAAATATTAGCTTCCCAGCTCAAAAGGTGCCTGAGATATTGGACAAATGAGAAAGAAAATAAATAAATGATTAATAATGAAAATAAATAAATAATAATCATAAAAAAATTAAATTATTAATCAATTTGGTCAGAGAACACATAAACTACCACTATTTCATCAGAATCTGTAACTTTAAAAAAAAAAAAATTTTTGTCATTAATCGAATAATTAAATAATTGATCGATTAATTGATTAATTAATAAATCAAAAATAGCCTTTGCAGGCAAATCACCTGGTCATTGGCATGTCCAAACATCAGCTTCCTAACTCAAAAGGTGCCTGAGTTAATGGTCAGAAGAGAAAGGAAATTTGATTAATTAAATAAGTACTTAATTAATCGCTAATAATTCAATAACTCCTCAATTTATTGATTAATCAAAAAACAAAAAATACCGTTTTTGACAGGACTTGCTCACTATTGTGCCGAAATTTCAGCTTCCTAGCTCAAAGGATGGCTGAGATATCGCCCGGACAAACAAACAAGAAAGAAAACAAACAAACAAGAAACCAGAGTGAAAACTGAGTACTCTCTTTCAGCGTGCGTCACTGCCGAGCCCCCTTTGGTGCCCGGCAATGACGATTTGCAATGCCTGGAGATGGCATAGGAAAGGAGCGGTGTACAACAAGTACAGATACATTCAAAGTACACCGCCCCCATGCCAAATAATTAAATATCCTACAGCGCGGCATTGCCGGGGCGCCTCGGGCGCCCGGCAATACCGCAGTGCAGCTCATTGAGGCTGCATTGGGAGGGAGAGGTGTACACTAATTGATTGATTAATTGTATAATTAAAATCAATAAAAGATTATCACAAAATATTTTCATAATCAATTGGCTAATCGCATAACTAAACCACTAGTGCTTCATCCGAAGATGTATCTTTTAGAAATTTAATTAAATAAGTCATTTATAAAAAATTAAATAATTCATTGATTACTCAATAAATAATTAATCGATTAATCAATAAATAATTAATAGATGAAATGATTAATCAATAAATCAAAAATATCCTTGATAGCCACATCACTTGGTCACTCATGTCCAAATATTAGCTTCCCAGCTCAAAAGGTGCCTGAGTTAATGGTCAGAAGAGAAAGGAAATTTGATTAATTAAATAAGTACTTAATTAATCGCTAATAATTAAATAAGTCCTCAATTTATTGATTAATCAAAAAAAAAAATACCGTTTTTGACAAAGCACTTTCTCACTATTGTGCCAAAATTTCAGCTTCCTAGCTCAAAGGATGGCTGAGATATCGCCCGGACAACCAAGAAAGAAAACAAACAAACAAGAAAGAAAGAAACCAGAGTGAAAACTGAGTACTCTCTTTCAGCGTGCGTCACTGCCGAGCCCCCTTTGGTGCCCGGCAATGACGATTTGCAATGCCTGGAGATGGCATAGGAAAGGAGCGGTGTACAACAACCAGAGTGAAAACTGAGTCCTCTCTTTCAGCGCGCGTCACTGCCGAGCCCCCTTCGGTGCCCAGCAATGACGATTTGCAATGCCTGGAGATGGCATAGGAAAGGAGCGGTGTACAACAAGAAAGAAAACAAACAAGTACACATTCATTCAAAGTACACCGCCCCATGCCAAATAATTAAATATGCTGCAGCGCGGCATTGCCGGGGCGCCTCCGGCACCCGGCAATACCGCAATGCAGCTCATTGAGGCTGCATTGGGTGGGAGAGGTGTACATTAATTGATTGATTAATTGTATAATTAAAATCAATAAAAGATTACCACAAAATATTTTCTTAATCAATTGGCTAATCGCATAACTAAACCACTCGTGCTTCATCCGAAGATGTATCTTTTAGAAATTTAATTAAATAAGTCATTTATAAAAAATTAAATAATTAATTGATTACTCAATAAATAATTAATCGATTAATCAATAAATAATTAATAGATGAAATGATTAATCAATAAATCAAAAATATCCTTGATAGCCACATCACTTGGTCACTCATGTCCAAATATTAGCTTCCCAGCTCAAAAGGTGCCTGAGATATTGGCCAAATGAGAAAGAAAATAAATAAATGATTAATAATGAAAATAAATAAATAATAATCATAAAAAAATTAAATTATTAATCAATTTGGTCAGAGAACACATAAACTACCACTATTTCATCAGAATCTGTAACTTTATTTAAAAAAAATTTTTTGTCATTAATCGAATAATTAAATAATTAATCGATTAATTGATTAATTAATAAATCAAAAATAGCCTTTGCAGCCAAATCACCTGGTCATTGGCATGTCCAAATAACAGCTTCCTAACTCAAAAGGTGCCTGAGTTAATGGTCAGAAGAGAAAGGAAATTTGATTAATTAAATAAGTACTTAATTAATCGCTAATAATTAAATAACTCCTCAATTAATTGATTAATCAAAAAACAAAAAATACCGTTTTTGAGAAAGGACTTGCTCACTACTGTGCCGAAATTTCAGCTCCCTAGCTCAAAGGATGGCTGAGATATCGTCCGGACAAACAAACAAGAAAGCAAGAAAACAACCAAGAAAACAAACAACCAGAGTGAAAACTGAGTACTCTCTTTCAGCGTGCGTCACTGCCGAGCCCCCTTCGGTGCCCGGCAATGACGATTTGCAATGCCTGGAGATGGCATAGGAAAGGAGCGGTGTACAATTTTTAGTCATTAATCGAATAATTAAAGAATTAATTGATTAATTGATTAATTGCTACTTAATTAATAAATCAAAAATAGCCTTTGCAGCCAAATCACCTTGTCATTGGCATGTCCAAATATCAGCTTTCTAACTCAAAAGGTGCCTGAGTTAATGGTCAGAAGAGAAAGGAAATTTGATTAATTATATAAGTACTTAATTAATCGCTAATGATTAAATAACTCCTCAATTAATTGATTAATCAAAAAACAAAAAATACCGTTTTTGACAAAGGACATGCTCACTATTATGCCGAAATTTCAGCTTCCTAGCTCAAAGGATGGCTGAGATATCGCCTGAACAAACAAACAAACAAGAAAGAAAACAAACAAACAACCAGAGTGAAAACTGAGTACTCCCTTTCAGCGTGCGTCACTGCCGAGCCCCCTTCAGTGCCCGGCAATGACGATTTGCAATGCCTGGAGAGTGGAGATGGCATAGGAAAGGTGCGGTGTACAACATGCCAGTAAATCCACCAAGGAATGGCTGAAAAGAAAGAAATGGAGGGTTCTCGAATGGCCAAGTCAAAGCCCGGATCGAAATCCCATCGAGATGTTGTGGGGGGATTTGAAACGAGCTGTGCATGCAATTGTGCATGCTGTGCAACAATTTTTTGTTGAATAAATTATTGCAAAGTCAAACTTTCATTGTTTTTTGTTCAATTAGATCACCTTTATCTATAGATACTGTTTAAATGAAGATCAAATATTGATATGTCCACATATGTTAAAAAGATTTTAAAAAACATTTCATGGGGTGTACTTACTTTTTCCACATGCGAAATTTGCATTTATGTTTATTTAAATTATACAATGGACTACAAAATGTTAATTGTTTCATGATATTTGTTATATTATATGACCTTTATCTATCAATATTGTTGAAATGAAGATCAAATAGCTGTATGTTGAAATATGTTGAAAAAGTCAAAACTTTACATGGGGTGTACTTACTTTTTCACGTGACTGTACATTGATCTGCAAAAGAAAAAGTAAAGTAATTATTCCCTATGTTTCCTGTTTTGAACCACCTTGTACAACCAACATTTCCCTGCACTAACGTCCATTGGACGGAAGACCAGTTTCCAGGCGTTCCACCCAACAATGCTTTGCATACTAGCAACACAGCTTTTTACCCCACAATGCACTGCGACCTCTCCCTCTCTGACTCGATATCACGCTGTGCATTGTTGGACTTAACACCGCTGCGTACTGTACTGTATTTTTATATTTGTGTGCTATACCGTGGTGATCGTTAAACGAGTGGTAAGCGAAGTGGTAACGTAAATGGTGTACCTGCACGTAAGTGGCAATGCAGTGGTGTAACTCTGGAAGTCAAATTAGGTATGGTGAAATGAAATAAGAATGGTGAATGACCAGCTGATATCGTTTGCTATCTTGGTACTTGAGAACAGCTGAAGGGATTTAAATCAAACATTGTTCAAGTATGTATATTAATGATGTAATAATGTGTGTGCGTGGAGGCATATTGGTCAACGTCGTGACGTTGAAGAGTGCTGTTCTAGTTATTGGAGGAAATAATCAAGTATGCTGTTAGCCTGTGAATTGGAAACAGGCCTTGTCTGCATGTGCTGCCATTGTACATGATCTTGGGGTTGTAGCTTAGTTTTATTTTTATAAAGCGAGATCTTTATCAAAAGTTGTAATTATTAGGAAAATATCAGAGCTAAAAAGTGGTTAACCATGTCCCAATGGGCTTTGCATCCCCTGTCCGGCAGGAGAGAAAAAGTTCATCTGCCCCTGCTGTTCCAAACAGTTCATGCGCAGTGACCATCTTAACAAGCACATGAAGACACACAATGAAAAGAAACCTCCAGGCAGTGGGGGTGGCCGAGCCGGTGGTGCACGGGCTGCCAGCTCTGCACGGCCTGCCGGAGCCATAGGTCGGGGTGTGGACACTGGTTCTCTCCAGGTCGTGCCAATAGCTACAGCTGGTGATGTCCTCGCAGCCACCAGCATGGTTACTTTGAGTGGCATAAAGAAAGAGATGGCACCATTTGTCATGGACTCTGCTCCCATATAGCACCACAGATGGCTGAAGGAAGAAAAGGAGGAGGAGAGGGTATGGAAAATATGAGGGGAATTGGAAAGCAGATCTTGGTGGATTGAGTTGTTAAGCACTAGCTTGTAAACCCAAAGGTTGCATGACACATCCCCTCCATATTGGGACAGTTGGGTCCACTGGATGCAGCATGCATCTGTGTCAATGATTGTCATGTTGCGTTGCTGTTCAGCTCGAGGTTCCTCAAAAGAAGAAGGGAGGCAAGGAAACGACAAAGGTTGGTAGAAACAAGACAGGAGGAATTGGTGATTAATTATTTTTGGAGTTTAATACGAAAGGAACCAAGGTTTTACTTTTGTTGGCCAATAATACATTTATGAAATGAGCAGGAACTTCTTTTTATGTATCTTATCAATAAAGAAGGCGCATTTGTCGATTGTGTGAGGTTTACAGGATAGCTCAGCATTTGTGCCTCTAAGGCTGATGATTCCAAGTTAAAAACTTGGTCCATTTTGACCTCATTGTGGACAGTTTTGACTGTGGGAAAAAATGGATGGTCGTTAGGATTAATACTCTAATTACGACTGACAGGTGCGAATCTTCACGAATCTTCATAGAAATTGTGGGGAGGATAATTTGGATGTGTATATATATATATCAAAATGGGGAAATCAGAGATAATCAATTTGGATATGATTGAAAGCTCTTTTGTCTTTAACCATTATTCCTTTCATAATTAAAATATAGGGAGAACATTGGTGTTTTTTCTTTGGGGGGAGGTGTCGACCTGGTAGGGTGTACAGGGAAAGTGTCTTGGCAGGTGTTTAACAGTGGCTCAGGTCCTGTTTGATGTAAAGGTGTGGCTGTGAGCCAAAGCCCTTGCCAGCAAATGCGCTAAATGGGCGGATGTGCTTTGCTCAAAGTAGTTTTCTTTTATTTTTGTTTTGTTTAGCATCGTATGTAAGTGGAAAGATGCAGTTGTGCGTGCCTTATCTTGAATCGGGATGCTTTTGAGAAACAGCTGCTGAATAGTTGAGGATGCCCACGGATGCACGTCACAAAATGTGAAAGTGCAATTCTGTTACAGAAAGTAGATTTTTCTGGGAGGCAACTCTACGAGTTAGTATGCTGTGTACAAAAAAAATATTATTTTGTGTTTTGCTCCATCTATTGCTGGGGAAGAAATATTAGTTTTCGGAAATTGCTTGGGTGAGCTTCTGCTTTATCTTTTTAATGCATCCCGGTTCTATCTACCGAGACAACGTAATCATCTTCTGGTTCACTCCTCTATTTTTTTTTTTTTTTCCTCTTCTGTCTGTTTGAAATATGTCACTTATGGAATGCTTTTTCCAGACTATAAATTTTAAATAATCAATCTTTTAATATTTTGTACGGCAGATACATGTTGCGGATGAGGCATATAATCTAAGTTAACAGGTCAAATATTTGTTTCAAAACTCAAATAAACTTCAAGTACAATATTTGTTTCTGCATCTGAGTTTATATGACTTCATGTACTTCAAGTACCACTTTTGAATACGCAGTGGAAGTGAGATGTTATTATTTAAATATTTTGTGACAGTTTCTTTAACTTATTTAACGCCCCTAACTTGCTGCATCCTGATGAAGTTTACATTTTTGAATTCTGTCTCTGAGTTGCATCTTCAATAATGTTGCTTTAAAGAAGGCCAATTTTTTTTTTTTGTTTCCACAAGTGATCATCTATTTCCTTTTTTTTTTTTTTACTACATAATTACTTTACAAAAGTAAAATTTAATTAAAGGGCCAACTAAAAACAGCTGATTAACAAGAAAGAGCAATCAGAGACTGCAAACCCTCACCAGGATGTATTTTCAGTGGTTTTTAAAGCTTTTGTGCTAAAGCAAATATGGCGGCCGAACCACGTGACCAATGACGTCATCATTATTTTTTGTCTCCAAGTTTATGCTGACATGGCGCTCAAGAAATTTCATCTTGATAGGATGAAGTTTTGTACTTGTCGAATTATGACGTCATAATGGAGGCACCTATGACATCATTAACATTTTATTCCCCATGGAGAGTTCTTTACAATGAGCCATGTCTCAATTTTTTCTGTTCAGCGCTTTCTGAGATAGAGGTGCAAAGTTTTTTGATTTTTCCAAGATGGCGGCCGAACCACGTGACCTATGACGTCATAATTATCATTAAAAAAATTATACAGGTGGAGTTGCACCTATGGTGAAAATTTCCTGTCAATCGGACCAACGGTTGCAGAGAATATCATATTTATTCTTTGCGGACAAACAAACAAACAAACAGACTAGAAATCGGTCAGAGACCGAGGACTTGCCGGAATGTACTTTTTTTTTATTGACCTTGAGTTTGACCTTTCAAAGGTCATGGTGCCAAATGAAATGTCGTATGTGACTTCCTATATGTCAGTAACAGTAAGTGTATGCATATCTCTTGTACTTTTAGAGTTATAGTGGTTTGAAATATATTTTAAATGAAAACTCGACCCCCCTGAGTTCACGTTTTGGGTGACCTTGAGCTTGACCTTGGGCCTAGAGAGTTAAAAAATTTGGCACAGTCTATTCCAGGGCAAGATTAGGCGATGTGTGTAAAGTATGGCGATTCTAAGTGCAACTATGTAGATGTAGTACTGCGCACAAACAGACAGACAGACCAACCAACCAACATTCTTGCCGGAATCTATTCCGGCAAGTAACAAACAGACAAACGGACTCAAATGCAATTCCCTCTCCTCAGGCGAGGGTAATAAGGAGCGAGTGTGTTCATGGGTGGGGAGATTCAGTATTATTCGGGTATAAACTGTTAGTAGGTACGTGTTGACCATGATAAGATGATAACAGTGCCTTTTAATATAAATACACAATTCATTTGGGTGATCCCATTATTTTGAAATGCTTTCCAGCATTACAGTTGGAGTGTGTATTTTTTGTGTTTTAGAAAAAAATGCCATCGGGTAATTGCATGTGATTTTTATTTTCTCTTGCAACTTACAAGATATATTTATGCAAAATTATTGTTATGATAGTCTTTATTTCCAACCATGAAACTGTGTCCTCTTGACGGTGCTGTTGTAAACCAAAAGACAATGTGCCTCCTGTTTGTTCCAAATCGTGCAGTAATGGGACACGATTTGTATTGCTTTCATTAATACACAGTTAGGAAGTATATTGGTCCATGGGCCCACTATAGGTTACCGATACCACTTGGAGGGAATAATCCATATGATATTTTTCAAGTAGTATTATATCCCAAGTTTACATTTTCACATAATGGACATCTGAAATGTGCAGCTTTATTTTAAAAAATAATGATTTATTGAAGGACGTACCAGGACATTATTTTAAAAATCATTAGAAGTAACAAAGTCAGCTTATGCTTCAGATGCTAATAAAACTTTGAAACAAGCAGCTCTACATTTGAGAACTGACATTAAAGGCTTAAAGGAAGACCTTTCATGGCCACCACAACTATCACAACTGAACATTGATGGTGTATGCCTTCCTCTGTTAAGCTATTCCTCAAGTGTTTGTTAACTGGAAATGGTAAGGATTCCAATGAACATCTGATAAATTTTCGAAATGCATCCATTCCATTCGCCAAGACTTTATCTACAATGCGAGTAGTGGTAAACACAAAACCCCTAAACATATACTGCTGCCATATGTAGTTAAGTCGCTCACTGGAAATACAACAACAGGCATTTTAAGGCCATTTTTCCCTGCAAGAGCGGGGGTTAGCCTTGCGGTCCCCATGACAATGTTCTCCATTTTGCCCTATTTTCTGCATCTCCCCTTGTTAATCCCCTTGCCCGCATTTCTTCTTCGACCATCTTTAGCCAAGTCTTTCTCGGTCTTCCCCGTCCTCTACTTCCTTCTACATTCATTTCCATCACTCTTTTCAACCAGTCACTTTCATCCTTCCTCAACACATGACCAAACCATCTCAACCTGTTTCTCTTCACAGCATCCATCACAGGCTCTATTCCTATCATCTTTCGCAATTCATCATTTGTCTTCCTCTCTCTCAACGATACTCCACACATCCACCGAACCATTCGCATTTCCACCCTTTCCAGCCTTTGTTGCTGCTCTACGTTCATTACCCATGTCTCACTCCCATAAATCATAACACTTCTCACACATGCAGCATACACCTTTCCCTTCAGCTTCAATGACACTCCCCTCCTCGTCAGCACGCCACTCAGTTCCCGAAACTTCTTCCATGCACATCACACTCGAGCAACCGTTGCCGAGTCTGATCCCCCTTCTCCATTCAGCATATCTCCGAGGTAGCAAAATGTTTTCACACATTCCAGCTTCATGCCATCTCCAAGATCCAACTCAACATTTCCTCCATCTGCAGCTCCCTCTGTGCACACCTTACATTTGAATGTAGCTGCCACACTGGTTAATGACCCTCTCAAACCACTACATTTTTGATGAACCCACTCAGCGCACATTGTACATTGAATGGAATTCACTCCGACACCCTTCCTGCACACAGCACACGGCCACTTCCCAGTTTTTTCCACCTCACCACATGCTTTACCACTTGCCATCACCTTCGTTTTTCCGATATTCACCTTCAGACCTTTTGTCTCCATACACTCCTTCCACTTGTTCATCTTCTCCTTCAGTCCATCCATACTTTCTGCAATCAACACCAGATCATCTGCATACAACAACTCCCACGGTAAGCCCTCCTTTACGTTCTGAGCCAGCACCTCCATCACAGCTACAAATAGTAGTGGACTTAGTACCGACCCCTGATGCACTCCCACCTTCACCTCAAACTCACCACTGTTCCTGTCCTTCGTCCTTACAGCTGTGGGCGCTCTTTTGTACATTCTGTTACGTGGTCCCCTCGGTGACTACCTGGTCTCGGTGACCCCCGGACCGAGAGAGGACCTTCGCCAGAAAGTAGTATTATATAGATGCGCTTTCGCAACGCAATCCCTATGAATTCCACCCACGAGACACTGATGTTCAAGAATATATTTCCCAATGGTACCGATACCATACAATTTCCAATGACACAACCACGGAGATTTTCCCCGAGCAATCAACAATACACCACCATCAACAATATTTCAATGACAATCAATTCCCTATGAATAAGATGGCCATCTTATATACGTGTGTCCCGGTGAGTACTCACGACACCCTTATGGTCTCGATCCCGCACAATGTCTCTGGGCCCCTCCTGACCAAGATGATAGTCGGCGTCGCCGCACTCGGGCGGTTGAACGAACTCCGGGTGGACGTCTCCACCGGGCAGGTATCGTACCAGGCCCCGCGGCTGCAGCCTCTCGTGGCTACGCGAAGCGGGTGAGGTAAAGCAAGCCAAAAGCCCCACGCCACTTGCCAGGCGTGCTAGGCCCCAACCTGCGACTCGTACGCGTCTTTTTAGACGGGGCCGCGAACGGTACCAGACGCGGGGTCGATGCACGGCCCCACGTCAACTTGACGTCTCCACCGGGTCGGTATCGTACCAGGCCCCGCACTCCTCTCGCCAGACGGGCGTCGGAACGCCGCTTTGTCACGCAGCGCAAGGTCGAGGCCACCTTTCGTCCGAGCGGGGCGAGGAAGAACAAGAAGAATACTCGTCCTTTTTTCCTCGTGTCGTTTCCTCTTCCGTTTCCGGTCACTTCCGTTTCCGGCCACTGGTTCAGAAGGGCTCCTGACCCTCCAATCACAACAACCCTTAATATACTACACACGGATAAGCAAAGATCTGAATATTAATTCACATAGATATGTAACACTCCCCCCCTTCAAGAAAGAAAGTTTGAACCCAGCGAAAACTTTCTTTGCCGGCCAATTTGGAGAAACAAACCAGATAACTCAACCCCCCCCCACATTATCCGTTCCCCCCGGGCACAGTTATCACTTAAAAATAAAGCAACCAAAATTTCACCACAACCCCTCCAGATTACTCCCTCTGGACTAAGTACCAACAACGACATTGTCCCTGCCAAATCAAACTCCATCTCATGACCCTCTGACTTTGACCGTCAGTTTCTTGGGAATGAAGGTTAAGGGGTTGATCAAAGATCCAAAGTTAAGCAACTCGATAGCACTTTTTCCGGGAGGCCAAGCCGAGTATTCACTACATGGATGCCTTTAGGAACGCGGAGTTCACGGTTAGTCCGTGCATGAAAGATCCCTACATGGACGCCTTTAGGAACGGCGTTCACGGTTAATTCGTGTAGGAATCTTGGCTCGGCGGCTCCGCCGCCTTCAGTGCTTCAACTTCTCCGAACTTCCCTAATAATTAGGGTGGGACCACTGGTCCCTGTAGTCCCATGAATAGCGGTCTCCTTCTCGGCCACTACCACACTACCGCCCAGTTGTCCTCTCCTGTAGACCTCTCGACGCCTACGAAATGCCTTCCCTACTGTTATGGTCCGACCCTCCAAATCCTTGCCATTCCAATTCTTCTCTGCCTCTCTGGCGTCTTTTGTGCTGGCAAACGTGACAAAGCCGAACCCTCTTGACTGTTGCGTTTCCCAGTCTCTTACCAACCGCACTTCCACCAGCGGCCCATATCTGTTGAAGACAGAGGTCAGAACTTCTTCCTCTGTTTTGAAGTTCAGTCCCCCTACAAATAACTTGGCACTTTGGTCGCCATCCCGAGCTGGTGTGGTGTTATTTTCCCTGCTGGGCTCTTTACCAACCCTCAGGTTACCATAAACTTGACCCCCGGCCAAATCATTCCCGATAACCACAGATACACCCTCTACAGGAAGCGTGGCTTGTAAACCGACGGTGACCGGTCCTGACACCAAATCGGACTCCAACTGGATGACCTGAAGGGGAGCACTAACACCGCCCCCGATCCCCTGTAAACGAACACTATCCCCCGTTGCCGTCTCCTCGGACCATGGCAAAATGCCTTCAAGCATTAAAGATTGATGGGCCCCTGTGTCCCTCAATATCCTAACCGGTCTCCGGTTAGTCGAGGCTCCATCCAGTGACACAAACCCCTCTGAAATAAATGGTTGGTAACCCTTTTGATGGCGATTTCTTACGCTAGCCATCGCATTCGGAGTTGTAATAGTCGGACTCCGCTCTGGGTTGTCCCTTTTCATGAGGTAACAACTGGACATCAAGTGTCCAGGTTTCTTGCAAAACGCGCAAGTAGGCCCGGAGGAAAAACTCGGGGTCTGCCTCGGGCCCCCCGAACTATAAGTTTGTCTTGGGCCCGCATCCCTCTGATTTCGAACCGGTGGGGTATCATAGTTGTCCCCATAATCATCTCGAGGCCGCCGCCATGTATGGTCGTTCTCCGCACCTGCTGTTCCCCACCTCCCCTGCGGAGATCTAGGCGAGGAGTTAGGTTCGTGGACCCCTATTCGGTGGGTTAAGGCATAATCATCTGCCATGGTGGCTGCGTCCCACAACTTTGGTACCTTCTTTTCCTGCAGGTACACTTTGATGTCCTCGTGGACACACTGCTGGAATTCCTCCACCAGGATCAAGTCCCGCAATGTTTCGAAGTCTTTCCCGACTCCTTTTGACTCACACCACCGATCAAACATGTTTTCTTTCACTCTGGCAAACTCCACATGGGTCTCACTCTCCCTCTTCCTGGCATTCCTGAATTTTTGCCTGTAAGCTTCCGGAACCAACTCATAGGCTTTGAGGATGTGCTTCTTCAGTACCTCATAATCTGCACATTGGTCCATTGGTAGCGCCGAATAAATTTCCTGAGCTTTCCCCACCAGCACACTTTGCACGAGTATGGTCCAGGCCTCCTCCGGCCAGTTTAATTGTCGAGCCACTTTCTCAAAGTGTGGAAAAAATTTCGCGACTTCCTTTTCACTGAACGGTGGAACCAGCCTCACATGTCTGCCCACATCCCAGGTTCTCTGGTTAGGTGTCGACCCCATCAGCAAGGGTGGTGCCTCTCCCCGTTCTCTCATTAACTCCAGCTCCTTGAATTTTATTTCTTGCTGAAGCTCCATGTCACGTTCCTTTAATTCCCTTTCCGCTTTTCTCTCCTCTGCTTTTCTCCCTTCTAACCTTTCCTGGAGTTCTCGTTCCACTCTCCTTTCCTCGGCTTGTTTCTCTTCTCTCCTCTCTTCTGCTTTCCTTTCTTCTTCTGCTAACCTTTCCTGGAGTTCTCGTTCCACTCTCCTTTCCTCTGCTTGTTTCTCTTCCCTCCTCTCTTCTGCTTTCCTTTCTTCTTCTTTGATCCGTTCCTGGCTCCGTAACTGCAACTCCAGTTTCCGGAGCTCCACGTCTTCTGGTTCTTCGGGTAGCCACTCCCAGGCTAACTCGTCCCATGTTCCTAATCCCACCATAGATTGTATCACCGTGGCCTGCAACTCTGCCTTCCTCAAATTAGTTCGGACCTCCAAGTTAAAATGTTTGGCCAATTTCAAGAGGTCCGACTTTAGCAACGCTCGGAACTGTGCCTCACTCGGGGTTACCCCAAAGTTCTGTGCCACAAACGCCATGGTGCCTATCGTTAACACCTGTTAACCTTCACCCAAGACTTTACCCCAATTTCTCAAAAAATTTTCCAATTAATAATTAATTAATAAATTTTAATTAATAAAAAATTCTTATTTTATTATTTTATACAATTTTAAATCCCGGACGTAGACCCAATTGCGAATCGTAATTTGGACGAGCCCCCAATTCTGTTACGTGGTCCCCTCGGTGACTACCTGGTCTCGGTGACCCCCGGACCGAGAGAGGACCTTCGCCAGAAAGTAGTATTATATAGATGCGCTTTCGCAACGCAATCCCTATGAATTCCACCCACGAGACACTGATGTTCAAGAATATATTTCCCAATGGTACTGATACCATACAATTTCCAATGACACAACCACGGAGATTTTCCCCGAGCAATCAACAATACACCACCATCAACAATATTTCAATGACAATCAATTCCCTATGAATAAGATGGCCATCTTATATACGTGTGTCCCGGTGAGTACTCACGACACCCTTATGGTCTCGATCCCGCACAATGTCTCTGGGCCCCTCCTGACCAAGATGATAGTCGGCGTCGCCGCACTCGGGCGGTTGAACGAACTCCGGGTGGACGTCTCCACCGGGCAGGTATCGTACCAGGCCCCGCGGCTGCAGCCTCTCGTGGCTACGCGAAGCGGGTGCGGTAAAGCAAGCCAAAAGCCCCACGCCACTTGCCAGGCGTGCTAGGCCCCAACCTGCGACTCGTACGCGTCTTTTTAGACGGGGCTGCGAACGGTACCAGACGCGGGGTCGATGCACGGCCCCACGTCAACTTGACGTCTCCACCGGGTCGGTATCGTACCAGGCCCCGCACTCCTCTCGCCAGACGGCCTTCGGAACGCCGCTTTGTCACGCAGCGCAAGGTCGAGGCCACCTTTCGTCCGAGCGGGGCGAGGAAGAACAAGAAGAATACTCGTCCTTTTTTCCTCGTGTCGTTTCCTCTTCCGTTTCCGGTCACTTCCGTTTCCGGCCACTGGTTCAGAAGGGCTCCTGACCCTCCAATCACAACAACCCTTAATATACTACACACGGATAAGCAAAGATCTGAATATTAATTCACATAGATATGTAACAATTACCATCACTATTCTGATCAACCATTCCTCCACTCCTAACTTCCTCAATGCCCATGTCACTACTTCACGTGGAACCCTATCGAATGCTTTCTCCAGATCAACAAACCCAAGAAACAACTTCTTCCTCTTCTCCATATACCTCTCCTGCAACTGCCTCACAATAAAAAGCGCGTCTGTCGTTCCTCTTCCTGGCATAAATCCAAACTGCATTTCGTCAATCTTCACTTTCTTCCTTAGCCTCCTCTCCAGCACCCTTTCCAATACCTTCATTCCATGCTCCAATAACTTTATCGCTCAATACGAGCCACAGTCCAGAGGGTCACGTTTCCCCTTGTATCGAGGGACGAGGGTACTCAGTTCCCAATCCACTGGAATGCGGCCTTCTTTCACCACCAGATTACAGATATCTATCATTCTCTTCACACCCCAATTTCCCGCTGCCTTCAACATATCTCCCACAACTCCTGTCGGCCCTCCCGCTTTTCTACTCTTCATTGCTTTTATCGCTTCCTCAACTTCCTTCTCGGTTATCTTCTCTGCCGGTCCTAAAACTGGGTTAGTCTCTATGTTGCCATCCCATTCATTCTCTGCATTCAACAGTATTTCCATATATCTCTTCCATCTTCCTTTAATTCCATCTGAGTCCACAACGATTTGTCCCACTTCATCCTTCAAGCAACTCACCCCCATCACATCACACCTCTCTTTCGCTATCTGCTTTGCAATCCTGAATACCGCTCTCTGACCCTCTTCCGAATCCAAGCGTTCTCGGAACATTTTCCTACATGCCTCCTGTGCCTTTGCTACCTCTTTCTTTGCAGCCTTCTTGGCTGCTTTATAAATTTCATGCTTTGCCTTTTCTGCCCCTATACCCTTCGCCTTCTGCCACTCCTTAAACTTCTTCCTCTTCTCGTCAATCTTCTTTCCAACTTCATCATCCCACCACCATGTTTCCGAGTGCCTCGGTGGTCCTTTTATCCATCCACATACCTCACCAACGGCTCCCAACAGACTATCTTTCATTGACATCCAACCACTTTCAAGCTCAACTACATCATCCTCCACCATACTCAGCCTCTCTTTTAATGCCTCCCTCACTGTCACCTCTTTCAACCTCCACACCTTCATTCTCGGTTGGTACTTCACCCGCCGAGCTCTCCTCGCACCTTTCACCCTTATGTCGCAGACAACCAAGTGGTGCTGTGAAACAGCCTCCTCCCCCGGGATCACCTTTGTGTCCCGGAGGTGCCCCCTATCTCGCCTACGCACCAGCAGGTAGTCAACGGTTGTCGTCGACCCACCTGACGTGTATGTAACAAGCCTCTTATTATCCTCTTTTTGGAACTGAGTATAACAAATCAGCAAACTCCAAAATCCTTTCACCTCCATTTCTCACACCATATCCATAACCCCCATGAACTCCCTCAAAACCATCCATACTCCTTCCCACATGTCCATTTCGGTCTCCTCCTACCACAACAACTTCCTCATCTTTCACTTTTTCCATCAGCTTCTCCATAGCACACCAGAACTTGTCCTCTTCATCGCTCCGACCAACCTGCGGAGCATATCCCGAGATGATGTTCACCAAGAGCTTTCCAATCATCATTTTCACCATCATCAACCTTTCACTCCCTCTGGTCACACTCACCACACTGTCTACAAACTCCTCAGAAAACAGGACACCAACACCATTCACGCCCTCTGGGCACCCTTGCCACACAAACTTGTATTTCTGTCCCTGCCTACCCTTCACCATTCTCACACCACTTCCCTTCCATCTCGTCTCTTGCACACAACATATGTCCACTCTTCTTCCAATACTTCCACCTCTTCTCCTGATCTCCCTGTCATTGTCCCTACAGTCCATGTCCCAAATCTCAGAAACTGAGCTCCACGTTGGGCATCAGACGTTTCGTCATCATAAATGGAATGATTTCCCCCCTTGCTTCGATCGGGTTCCCCACCTTGAGTTTTGACGAGAGGGAGTGGGGTCCCCCACGGGGTACTTCGGGCTGTACCCTGCCCATATGTAGTCGTAATTGTCATGGTTCTCTTTTTGAGGCAATGTTTTTATGGCCGGGTGCCCTTCCTGATGCCAACCCTTTTAGTCGCCTCTTACTTGACTCAGCTCAGGTTGACCTTGAGTCAGGTTGACTCAGCCTGTCATCCTTCCGAGGTCGGCTAATTGAGTACCAGTTCACTGGTAATTCCCTGTTTGTCGTTGAAGGCGGCAAAAAGGGTTGGCGTCAGGAAGGGCATCCGGCCGTAAAACTGCTTCAAAAAGGGGACCAAAAAACAACAACTACCACGGTCCCCGAAAAGGCCAACCCCCGCTTTGCGGGGAAAAATGGCCTCTAAACAGTGGTTTTTTACGACACACAGGGATACGGTGTACCTATTCTAAACCGGGGTACACACCGGAATATAGCAAAAACAAACAAAAAAAACATTCTCTGTGACTCACTCTGCGAAAATAGCCAAAAGGGAAATCTGGAAATGTTGAACTGGAAATGCTGAACTAATAAAAATTCTTCTTTTTTTTTCTTTTTTTTATAAAGCTGCACATTTCAGATGTCCATTATGTAGAAATGTAAACTTGAGATGTTATACTACTTGAAAAATAGCATATGGAATATTAACCCCAAATGGTACCAGTAACTCAAATTTGAGGGCTGTGCCCACCGACTATATACAGTGCCCTCCTTAATTATGTCATGTCACCCGGCATAGCAAAATAACTGCTATCTGCTATAGACCATGGTATCAAACAACTGAGAATTTATTGGCGAGCGTCTCGGAAAAGATGCCATGCTGATTTTGCATGACAAAATACCTCAGAATTATTCCCGAACAAATAACAACCAGGGAAGATTGACCTGACGGGGGAATTCGACGACAGAATTGGGGGAGGGGAAAATGAGGAATTCAAGGAACAACAAATAACAATGTACAATGAGGTAAAATAAATCCTATAAAAATAAAAAAAAAGAACTAAGGCGCCTCACTCCAGTCACAGTCACAGATTGGGAAGAGGGACAAAACCAGGTGACTTATCTCTGGAGAGGGGGAGGGGAGGATGGGTGCAGAGCAAGTGATGAGGTGATGGGCACGGTGTTGAGACAATCAGGACGATGAAGAGGTGTGGAGGAGTCGAACAGGCGGGGGAGGGGAAGATGAGAACAGCACCAGGGCAAAGGCGGCCAAGCAGGACGACCTCCGAAGGGCTCTCCACCTTCTAACACACTTCAATCTCCTCAGACCTCCCTCAGGTCTCCTCAGAAACAGCGAGCTCCTCAGCGCACTGAACCCACTCGAACCAGGCTCCTCCCCCTTCTCCGCAAAACTCTTGCAATCCTCCCTTCTCCTCCTCCCCAGACCCCCCCGCCCCGCGTGTGCATCAGTCTCCTCCCAATTTTCAGAACTCACGCAATCCCCTTGCGCCTTTTTCAGCTCCTCCCTTTTGACAACCCTCTGATCCTCGAGGTGTTGGTCTCCACCCCATTCAGGAGACAATCATAGCTCTGCTTCCCTCTCTCATTGCCTGGCAGAGTCCCATTGCTTTCTGCCTTGTTCTCTTCTCTGCAGAGGTGTGACCTGGTGCACGGTTACAGGAGGGTTTACACACGTTTCCTTTACTTAACCCCTCGCTATCTACGACAAGCACCATCCGCTGTATGGTACACAATCAAACAGACAATCCTTAAGCTAACAGGTCCCTACTTCCTTACATCGAGATTGGCTTCCTACTCGCACACAGATGATACTACTATATACAGTTCTGTCTCTTCTAAAGTAATCTCTAACCCACCCCCATAAATGTTACACAGCCCCTCCCACCCCCCTGGAACCACAGGTCCTGCAAGGCTCAATGCAGGGGCAACAACTCCAGCTTGATCACTTACATACTCACACCTAAATAACCTCAACAAATAAATCAGGAGGGGCTATGGGACCTTAAAGCGTTGATGGACCGCAATCTTCAAGTCATGCCATAGATTTTCGATTGCATTTAGGTAAGGGCTCTGATTGGGCCACTCCAGGACATTTATCTTTTTGTTCCTCAGCGACTCCAGTGTTGCTTTGTCTGTGTGCTTTGGGTCATTGTCTTGCTGAAAGGTGAACTCCCGTCCCAATTTCAGCTTTCTTGCAGAGCGCAACAGGTTTTCCTCTAGGATTTTTCTGTATTTTTCTCCATCCATGTTCCCTACTATCCTGACAAGTGCCCCAGTCCCAGCTGATGAGAAACATCACCATAACATGATGCTGCCACCACCATAACATGATGCTGCCACCACCATAACATGATGCTGCCACCACCATGCTTCACAGTGGGGGGTTCATTTGCACTGTAGGTATTTGCACTCATCGGGAATGCACACTGTTCTAAAATCGAACCAATGACCACCACTTTGTCAATTGAATGGAAATGGCAATTCCTGACCTCAAGGGAGAACATCAGCCCCGAATTATGTCTCACTTGGCAACCACCGCATAATTCACAAGTGCAAATAGCTCAAAATCCAGATAGGCGGCTCTGTTTTGATATTTAACCAATGACCACCATATAAATCTCCATATTATGGAGTGGCCGGGCTGAAGCTGGATGTGACGCTATGGTCTGAGCTGTGCAAATGCTTTTGTCTGCACATGCGTGGAGATCAGGAGGAGCGTTCGTCTCGCTCCATATATCTCATCTATTCGGCCCGATCGCTCATACTTGCTGGTTTCTGTGGTTTGCATTGGTGGGAACAAATATGTGCGTGGCAGGCACGTGTTTGCTTCTTGCGAATTATGCGGCGATTGCCGAGTGAGAGATAATTTGTGGTGATGTTCTCCCTTGAAGTCAGAAAGTACCATTTCCACATATATATTTATTATGTATGTTGCCTGTTAATTTGGTGTTTGGTACTGTTCAGCATCTGCTGGGTTTTACAGAAAGCAGTCATGAACTTTGACCCCATGCCGTAGGACTCCACCAGGAAGGTGCCCATAAGAAATCCGTTTTTGTAAATTCCATTGATAGCCCTATCAAAAAATACCATGCAACGTCAACGCCACCGACACAAAATTGAAACCTTAGCTCATGGACGAAGGAGTTAACTTCCTGGACGATAGCTCAAAGTTATGTTTCAATTGCTGTCATCTTTGGGAGTAATTGCTCAATGCTATCATCTTGTGGAATGATTGCTTCCGTGACCTTGACCAGCTTTCACACCGATCACGTGCCAATAACCCTGCAACTTCAGAAAGGTTACACATAAAACTAGACAGCTACCATTGTCTAGTCAGTATTACCTTTGACTATCTGCAGCCTAGTTGGGAATTTATTTGGCCACAACTTGACATATCTATATAACCACAATTGTGAAACACCAGCAACAAACTGTTATTCTGAAAAGTAACCACCATGTGATTTATTCATTCTGAAGTTAAATTGAGTGTGCACGCATTTGGAAGCACTCAGCGCATTTAAAACGCATGAAAACATCACTCGCAACTCACTGAATAAGTCAAATTTGCCTGTTAATAATATTCCACTCATAAGTTTCTAATGTACAGTGGAAATTACATTTCTTCTCAAATCTAATCTTTTCACCTCTTTTGTCTTTTGAGACATTGTACTTGGACCTGAACCAAGTCTAATTAGCTTGTACTTGTCACTTAACCAACTTATCCACCAAGTTTCGTCTAAATCCGTCCATAACCTTTTGAGATATCCTGTTCACAAACACACAGACAGATAATCACACAGGGGTGAAAAGAAACACAACAGAAAAGAATGGGGAAGAAGCAGTGTGTGTAAAATGGGTCAGGATGTGCATGAGGTTTTCAGGTACACACACGTATAATTACCTCCACTACCTAAGATGGACGGAGGATGATGTTTTCACCCATATTTTGCTGTCTGTCCAGGATATTTCAAAAAGTTGTGGACGGATTCGGACAAAACTTGGTGGATCAGTTGCTTTGGTGACAATAATGAGCCGAATCGATTTTGGTTGAGGTCCGAATTCAGAATCCTCTTCTGGTGTTCTGGTGAAAAGCAACCCTCTTCTTGTGAAACTGCCAAAATCAAGACTCTCTGTTCACCTTCACTCTTTCATTCCTCTTTTCTCCCGCCTCTGGAACAAAATCCCACACTCTCTTCAATCCCACTCCTCCCTCCAGGTCGTCAAAACAGCTGTTCACCACCATCTCTTATCTTCCCCCATCCAAAACCTTGATCTTTTCTACTCCCGTTAATTCACCCCAGATACACTTTTTTGAAATATCGACTTCTTTCCTGGAAGTCCTAGCAGTGTCCATGTGTTTTTATACCTCTCCCCCCCATTCCCGTGCCTCCTCCCCATAAGCTCTCTCCCTCCCACAGATCTCCCGATGTCCCTGTTCTCAACTGTTGTACCTGTGTGCTTCCCTCTCTCTCCCCATCTTGTCTCCCGCTCCCTTTATTGTATGTTTTGTGTGTTGTTTTTTATTTTTTTTGTGATTGATGTGATTGTGATTTGTGATTGATTGACAGCTCTTACATGAGACTCGATGTTGTATACAAAAAAGAAAGAAAAAAAAGATCTACCTTTCAGTGGGATACAAAACGTAAATTGTTCAGCCTGGCAGAGGTATGCGCTCTATTAAGTGCCGTTCTAGTTATGGTTCCCGGAGGAAGGCATTAACTACTTTTAGTCTTAGTGTCCATGGTGTCCCGCTTTTTGGAAAAATAATAAGTTTTTTTCAATTTTGAGGGACAATTCTAAGCGCTACCAAAGCTACCAATTGGCTAATATTCCGAGTTGGCTATACCTGGAACCATCAGCGATGTCCGATTGCAGCCCTCTGACAATGTAATGCTGAAGAATTGTTCCAGCATTCATTCGAAGTGCTTTTTTGCACAAGGGTTGTGCAGGACACCTGATTGCAAGTTTCAACGTAATGTAAATGTGTCATGCATTGGAAAGATTGAAGTGAGAAGGACAAGATAACAGACACAGGGAGACGATTCGATAATTGACGAGAATAAGGGCACCAATGAAAGCAGGTCGGCAACCGTAGTGGACTTTGAGAGAGTGAGTGTTTCATGAGGCTCGGAGAGGTCACAGGGCAGATTTAATACACACACAAAGGTATGCATTAGGAACTTTGATGCAGGAGGTGGCCATTTGGCCCATCTTTCCTGCACTTCACCACCCCCAGTTTCCAATACACATCCACACACAAGGTACCTGCAAGTCCTGCCAATATCCCTGTACCCCTCGACTGTATATCTCCAATGTATCCAGGTACCTATCTAATTCCCCATCTAGACATACCTGCCTATTCTGCTGCCACTACCTTTCTGGTGCCACTACCATTCATTAACGATGTGGTTGTCATGTACCTGCTGGGTGAGGTTTCCTTTTTTACATTAATGGTCCAGGCCAGCAGGCAGTTAACATGATCTCAGCCCAATTGGAAGGATTATCATATCATTGACATTACCAGTCCCAAAGTAACTCGTCCTCCCTCCTCCTCCCACCCCACACTCCTCTCCAGTTGGGTTAAACTTTAAAGCACTCGGTTCTTGGTAGGATTTTTGAATTGAGTATGTATGTGTGGGCGGCAGATCTCCTCGGATAGTTACATTCAAAGTCCTTGTGATGCTCGGTCTAAAGTTCTTCCAGTCCTCTCCAACATATTCCGCCCCACAACTACAGGGAGCTGTGTATACCACCCTTTCCTGGTCATTCCTGGGAAGCTTGTCCTTGACTTTCATCAGGTCCTGCCTCCTGTTGAATACAGGTTTGAAGTTTACTTACACCTGCTGAATTCAACACTCTGCCAAATCCTTTGTGAGTTGTGACACCTGGCACAAAAGGCACAACATAAACCCTTTTGGTTGTTGCTGTGATCCAGTGTTCTTTTTTTGAGGGCCCGCCAACATCGTTTAAAACACTGTGACCAAACCATATTGACGTTTCAAAATTGACATTGTCAGAGTGCAGCTTGATAGAAACTTATGTTTAACACCTGAGCACGAAACTTTGATTACTTCAGAAACTTTCTGTTCTTTTGTGGATTATTGCAGCATTTTTATGTTCTAGATTTGGATGTAGTCTGAAAAGTTGGTGGGTTGCGCACTTCTGGGTCTGGCTTTTAATATGCACTGCAATCTGGACACATGCATGGCGCATTGATAAGCTTTCCTTTAACAAAATCGTTATTTTTTAGGTCCACAAGAAGTAATAATTTCTCATGGAGTTGTTGTTGTATAGCCCCAGACAGTTCTCTTGAACAAGCTCGTGGCATGGAGACAGCCGATTGATCTCCCAGAATGGTGTACGGCTGTACGCCTGCCTTCACAAAGTCAGCGCCATGACAGAGTTAGAGAGAGAAAAGGAAAGAAAGAGAGGGACAAGAAGGAAAGGGCTGGTTCATGGGTACTGATCAACACTGACCGTGACTGCGCTGCCCTGACGGATCCGGGCACCAGGAAAGAATGAGGAAGATTTCTGCCAAATTTCGTCCGAATCCGTGCACAACTTTGAGATATTTTGTTCACAAACGGACAGACAGACAGACAGGGGTGAAAACATAGCCTCCATCCACCTTTGGTGGCGGAGGTAAAAAGCTGGGAGAGAAATGCCTTTCCACATTCCCCCAAGCAGGCAACATTTTAGATCACAGTAGAATAACTTCTTGTTCGATGCTCTTCCTCCTCCTCTATTTGATATCAAATACCAAAGGAAATAGTGACCACATCCTTTCGTCTGCACTCGTACCCGCCTCCTTCACCCTGAGCACAGCAGGTGTCCAAGCCAGCTTAGCACAGCGACAAAGATCTAGGTCTAGAGAGGCTCGGTGCACCTGCGCCACACTCTCTTCATGGCCAATTAATTGCACGCAATTTAACTTCAAACAACCTGTGTCCTTTTCACCTTTCTTCAGGCGATGCTCACGTTTTATTAGCTCTGATGCCCTGGGTGCACTTTCTACTTGCAATCGCACGCGTTGCGCACACAACGTTTACTCCAAATTCCTGCAACTGCATCTGCTCCCCAAAACTCCCTCCAGTACAAGTTTTAAGGTTCACCCAGTGTAATGTTTTTACATGTCTGCCTTTAAATTTTCGGCCGAAATTTATGTAATAAATGTTTTGGCCCTCAAGGATGTGAACAAGGGCAGTTGGGGTTGAAATATGTTGTCAAACGGGTAATTAAACGTGAATTGCACATTCCCAATTGCCTTTCGTCGTGGACACACATGGATTGTCTTTCATGAAGGAAAAAACACTCTGCAGCTACTTTTGCTACAAATTTTCCCGTCACTTCCACTAACAAACCATGACGCACCAGTTTCTCATCATCAAATGAAATCATCACACTTGTAAACATTAACATGGATTTGGAATGGAATAGATTTCGAGAATATCGAGTAAAAATAAAATTCCCAAGTAAACTGTTGTTTTTATTTAATGTGTATAAACCCAGATATCAAAGTGTAGTTGCAGGAACATTATGAATCGGAATGACATTGATAACTGATTCCATGACACCTTGGGAAGTACTTTGTAAAACTGAAATTTCTTATTTGTGATTCTATAGTACACAGTAAACTTGTGAAGTGTTATTTGTGATTCTATAGCACATAGTAAACTTTACTATGTACTACAGAATTAGTTCGGTGTGTTATTAGTGATTCTGTAATACATAGTAAACTTGTTCGGTGTGTTATTAGTGATTCTGTATTACATAGTAAACTTGTTGAGTGTGTTATTAGTGATTCTATAGTACATAGTAAACTTGTGAAGTGTTATTTGTGAATCTATAGTACATAGTAAACTTGTTCGGTGTGTTATTAGTGATTCTATAGCACATAGGAAACTTGTTCGGTGTGTTATTAGTGATTCTATAGTACATAGTAAACTTGTGAAGTGTGCTATTTGTGATTCTATAGTAAATAGTAAACTTGTGAAGTGTGTTATTTATGAGTCTATAGTAAATAGTAAACTTGTGAAGTGTGCTATTTGTGATTCTATCGTACATAGTAAACTTGTGAAGTGTGTTATTTGTGATTCTATAGTACATAGTAATCTTGTGAAGTGTGTTATTTATGAGTCTATAGCACATAGTAAACTTGTTCGGTGTGTTATTAGTGATTCTGGAGTACATAGTAAACTTGTTCAGTGTGTTATTAATGATTCTGTAGTACATAGTAAACTTGTGAAGTGTTATTTGTGATTCTATAGTACATAGTAAACTTGTTCGGTGTGTTATTAGTGATTCTATAGTACATAGTGAACTTGTTCGGTGTGTTATTAGTGATTCTGGAGTACATAGTAAACTTGTTCAGTGTGTTATTAATGATTCTGTAGTACATAGTAAACTTGTGAAGTGTTATTTGTGATTCTATAGTACATAGTAAACTTGTTCGGTGTGTTATTAGTGATTCTATAGTACATAGTGAACTTGTTCGGTGTGTTATTAGTGATTCTATAGTACATAGTGAACTTGTTCGGTGTGTTATTAATGATTCTGTAGTACATAGTAAACTTGTGAAGTGTTATTTGTGATTCTATAGTACATAGTAAACTTGTTCGGTGTGTTATTAGTGATTCTATAGTACATAGTGAACTTGTTCGGTGTGTTATTAGTGATTCTGGAGTACATAGTAAACTTGTTCGGTGTGTTATTAGTGATTCTATAGTACATAGTAAACTTGTTCGGTGTGTTATTAGTGATTCTGTAGTACATAGTAAACTTGTGAAGTGTTATTTGTGATTCTATAGTACATAGTAAACTTGTTCGGTGTGTTATTAGTTATTCTATAGTACATAGTAAACTTGTGAAGTGTTATTTGTGATTCTATAGTACATAGTAAACTTGTTCGGTGTGTTGTTAGTGATTCTGTAGTACATAGTAAACTTGTTCGGTGTGTTATTAGTGATTCTATAGTACATAGTAAACTTGTTCGGTGTGTTGTTAGTGATTCTGTAGTACACAGTGAACTTGTTCAGTGTGTTATTAGTGATTCGATAGTACATAGTAAACTTGTGAAGTGTTATTTGTGAATCTATAGTACATAGTAAACTTGTTAGGTGTGTTATTATTTGATTCTATAGTACATAATAAACTTGTTCGGTGTGTTATTTGTGATTCGATAGTACATAGTAAACTTGTTCGGTGTGTTATTAGTGATTCTATAGCATATAGTAAACTTGTTCGGTGTGTTATTTCTGATTCTATAGTACACAGTAAACTTGTGAAGTGTGTCATTATTTGATTCTATAGTACATAATAAACTTGTTCAGTGTGTTATTTGTGATTCTATAGTACATAGTAAACTCGTTCAGTGTGTTATTTGTGATTCTATAGAACATAGTAAACTTGTGAAGTGTGTTATTTGTGATTCTATAGTACATAGTAAAGTTGTGAAGAGTGTTATTTGTGATTCTTTAGTACATAGTAAACTTGTGAAGTGTGTTATTTGTGATTCTATAGTACATAGTAAACTTGTGAAGTGTTATTTGTGATTCTACAGTACATAGTAAACTTGTGAAGTGTTATTTATGAGTCTATAGTACATAGTAAACTTGTGAAGTGTGTTATTTGTGAGTCCATAGTACATAGTAAACTTGTGAAGAGTGTTATTTGTGATTCTATAGTACATAGTAAACTTGTGAAGTGTTATTTGTGATTCTATAGTACATAGTAAACTTGTTCGGTGTGTTATTAGCGATTCTATAGTACATAGTAAACTTGTGAAGTGTTATTTGTGATTCTATAGTACATAGTAAACTTGTGAAGTGTGTTATTTGTGATTCTATAGTACAGAGTAAACTTGTGAAGTGTGTTATTTGTGAGTCCTTAGTACATAGTAAACTTGTGAAGAGTGTTATTTGTGATTCTATAGTACAGAGTAAACTTGTGAAGTGTGTTATTTGTGATTCTATAGTACATAGTAAACTTGTGAAGTGTGTTATTTGTGATTCTATAGTACATAGTAAACTTGTGAAGTGTTATTTATGAGTCTATAGTACATAGTAAACTTGTGAAGTGTGTCATTTGTGAGTCCATAGTACATAGTAAACTTGTGAAGTGTTATTTGTGATTCTATAGTACATAGTAAACTTGTGAAGAGTGTTATTTGTGATTCTATAGTACATAGTAAACTTGTGAAGAGTGTTATTTGTGATGCTATATTACACAGTAAACTTGTGAAGTGTTATTTGTGAGTCCATAGTACATAGTAAACTTGTGAAGTGTGTTATTTGTGATTCTATAGTACATAGTAAACTTGTGAAGTGTGTTATTTGTGATTCTATAGTACATAGTAAACTTGTGAAGAGTGTTATTTGTGATTCTATAGTACATAGTAAACTTGTGAAGAGTGTTATTTGTGAGTCCATAGTACATAGTAAACTTGTGAAATGTGTTATTTGTGATTCTATAGTACATAGTAAACTTGTGAAGAGTGTTATTTGTGATTCTATAGTACATAGTAAACTTGTGAAGTGTGTTATTTGTGATTCTATAGTACATAGTAAACTTGTGAAGTGTTATTTGTGAGTCCATAGTACATAGTAAACTTGTGAAGTGTGTTATTTATGAGTCTATAGTACATAGTAAACTTGTGAAGAGTGTTATTTGTGAGTCCATAGTTCATAGTAAACTTGTTCGGTGTGTTATTAGTGATTCTGTAGTGCATAGTAAACTTGTGAAGTGTGTTATTTGTGATTCTATAGTACTGTACTTAGTAAACTTGTGAAGAGTGTTATTTGTGATTCTATAGTACATAGTAAACTTGTGAAGTGTGTTATTTGTGATTCTATAGTACATAGTAAACTTGTGAAGTGTTATTTGTGATTCTATAGTACATAGTAAACTTGTGAAGAGTGTTATTTGTGAGTCCATAGTACATAGTAAACTTGTGAAGTGTGTTATTTGTGATTCTATCGTACATAGTAAACTTGTTCGGTGTGTTATTAGTGATTCTATAGTACATAGTAAACTTGTTCGGTGTGTTATTAGTGATTCTGTATTACATAGTAAACTTGTTCAGTGTTATTTGTGATTCTACAGTACATAGTAAACTTGTGAAGTGTTATTAGTGATTCTGTATTACATAGTAAACTTGTGAAGTGTTATTTGTGAATCTATAGTACATAGTAAACTTGTTCGGTGTGTTATTTCTGATTCTATCATACATAGTAAACTTGTTTGGTGTGTTATTAGTGATTCTGTAGTACATAGTAAACTTGTTTGGTGTGTTATTTGTGATTCTATAGTAAATAGTAAACTTGTGAAGTGTGTTATTTGTGATTCTATCGTACATAGTAAACTTGTTCAGTGTGTTATTTGTGATTTTATAGTACATAGTAAACTTGTGAAGTGTGTTATTTGTGATTCTATAGTACATAGTAAACTTGTGAAGTGTGTTATTTATGAGTCTATAGTACATAGTAAACTTGTGAAGTGTGTTATTTGTGAGTCCATAGTACATAGTAAACTTGTGAAGAGTGTTATTTGTGAGTCCATAGTACATAGTAAACTTGTGAAGAGTTATTTGTGATTCTATAGTACATAGTAAACTTGTGAAGAGTTATTTGTGATTCTATAGTACATAGTAAACTTGTGAAGTGTGTTATTTGTGATTCTATAGTACATAGTAAACTTGTGAAGAGTGTTATTTGTGATTCTATAGTACATAGTAAACTTGTGAAGTGTGTTATTTGTGAATCTATAGTACATAGTAAACTTGTGAAGTGTGTTATTTATGAGTCCATAGTACATAGTAAACTTGTGAAGTGTGTTATTTGTGAGTCCATAGTACATAGTAAACTTGTGAAGAGTTATTTGTGATTCTATAGTACATAGTAAACTTGTGAAGTGTGTTATTTGTGATTCTATAGTACATAGTAAACTTATGAAATGTGTTATTTGTGAATCCATAATGCATAGTTCAGCATGTTTATGTCCACCAGTGCGCATGTAGCTGTGATCCGAGAACGAAGATCCTGCAGGTTTGCCACATTGGTATTGGAGACAACATCTTTGACAAACCCCCAACAGAAAAAAATCAAAGGGGTTATGTCTGATGATTGTGGGGGCCAGATGGTTGGTCCGTCTTGGCCAATCCAGCGACATGGAAAGTTTTCATTCAGGATGGCTCGAACGACTAAAGTCCAATGATGGGAACCCCTTCCTGTTGAAAAATGATTTTGGGTTGCTGGTCTTCAATCCGTGGGAAGCGGAATCCTTCTAACTATAGTACATAGTAAACTTATGAAATGTGTTATTGTAAATTGTTCTTGTAAATTGTTACGGTTACTGTATCCTCCGCAAAGAAAAACAGACCCACCAAGAGATCATGGAGAAGGCCACACGACACATTGCCTTTTTGATTGTCGTGTGTTTGTTCAATAACCATGTAGGGGTTTTGAGAGCCCCAGACCCTCACATTGTGCTGGTTGATCTTCCCTGATCCATGAAAGCAAGCTTCGTCTGTGAACATGATCTTTTTCAGGTAATCGTCGTCATCCTCTATGTGACTAAGCATTTCCAAGGCAAACGCCTTGCATTTTGGTCCATCATTTGGTTTGAGTTGCTGCAGAATCTGCATCTTATAGGTATAAAGCTTCAGTCTTTTATACAAAATCCCATGTACAGTGGTGGTTGGTAGTCCCAGTTCTCTGGATGCTCGTCAGATTGATTTTCTGGGACTTTGTTGAAATGGTTCATGCACTGTTCAACGTCTGCTGCACTTGTGCTTGGTTGACCAGTACTTTTCTGTTTCTGACAACTTCCAGTCTCCTTAAACCCCTTGTACCAATCTCTGATACTAATCCGCGATGGCAGATTCCTTCCATACCCTGTACGGGAATTACTCTGAATTTGCGTTTCGGATCTCGTCTCGATGAACTATTCAATGCACTGAGCTTTCTCCTGTGGAGTCGCCATTTTCTTTCACAGTAAACGACCAGACCTGAAAAGAAAGAAAACGTTGTTTCCTTATCATATAAACCAAAGGGTATCATCGTATCATTTGTTGGTACAAAATATATTAACAAAGTTGTCCAGGTCTTTTTGGAACACACTGCATTTATTACCCCACTCACGTAGCGCAACCGGGGTTAAGCGATTGATTGACTGTTTCTCTCTGTCTCTCAGTCTATAATTGTGACTATGTAATTTCAATTGAATTTTATATTTTGAACACTGAAGGACATCAATTGGAATACGAAGCTGAAGTTTCGCAATACTTTGGTTCTGCATTTCACAAATTGTATGGAGTCTTGGCCTGAGCACGTATGTGCACAGCATGATAAGCAATTGCATCAGGATGTCTGTCTGTTTGACAATTAAACAAGATTGAAAATAATTCCAAACAGAAAATGTACTGTTTTTTAAGGATGTTATAAAGGACAGAAGCAACTGGAATGAATAACTAATGTAATGCGGTGGATAGCATGGTGTAATAGACACTCTGAAAAATGGCAGTAAATTCCAGAATTTATTTATTTATACGACGTATACAATCTTTATTTCAGTTATATTTAATTATATACTTAAACAATGTAGAAAACATATAGTCTGTCATAATACTTCCAAGAACCTCCAGTTTTGTAGGACATACTTCAATTTAAATGAAGGTTCAATGGGGGTGGTGTCTAAGGGTGGTGTTCGGTACTGTTTCTGGACTACTTTTGTAACACTAAACTTCAAGATTTAGATTTTATTTCAAGTAAAAACGTGCAGTTGAGAGTAGAATCAAATGAATTCATCTCGAGTTCTCCAACCTTTAATTCAACAAACAATTACTCAACGCATCGATCAGCAACACGAAACAAAGGTGCATCCGCTGACCTTTCTCAAAAGTAAAGAGGTAATTCTAAACCCTCCTTGTATCAAAGCAAACAAAGAGGTCGGCAAAGCCAGACCCACCAATCTAAGCCATGTTATGGAACTTAAACATGTGACTTTCAACTTTTGGCGCATTAAATCAAACAGATCACAGGGGTGCATCATTTACAATATGTACAGTATATACACAGTTTGTATATGTTGTCCTGTGACTCCCTCGGTGAAGACCGGGAAATCACGGATGGAAAATAGCGTTAATGAAGGCTTTTTTCAATAGCGGATTTCATTATGTATGTGTGGGAGGAAGGGAGAGAAAGAAGAAGCTGGAAGCTGGAAGCTTTTACCTGTAGCGAACTAGCCGGGCAGTTTTCAAAGCCTGCAGGAAATAAACTCAAACTGGAATCCGGGTTAAAATGTACAATGAAAATAAATAAGGAATTATTGCCATGGATGCCAATTACAAAGAAACGCCCGGTAACTAAATATCCTAAATCGGGACGTCCCCACACCAGACTTAAACACAAACAAATGGGATTATAAAAAGAAGGAAAGTAAATGTGTAAATTATCGTGCACTCAGCTCGATTGGTGCCTTGGCAGCGATTGTCCAGTTCGAGCGTGCACTCTGGTGTTGGCGGGAGGAAGGCTGCAATCTGCCTCGTTCACGCGCTGCTTGGCCTCACTGGCATCTCGCCCACCCCGGCCTCGTCTCGCTCCAGCGGCAAGCAGCGCTCGTCCACACGTCGTTTCTGCATGGCAAAACTGCCGCTCTCCGTCTGCAAAAACTCGGCACGTCTCCCGGTGGCCTCTCCGATCGCTGCCTGGAGCCCGCTGTCCTGATATCATTTTCTCACGAGGTCCGGAACAAGGGACACGAGCCGAGGGCAGAGGACAGCATCAGGAAGGTAGCAAGAGGAGGACGGAAGAGCGTCGCATGAGGAAGAGAAGAGAAGAGAGTCCAGGGCAAGCAGAAGGTCCAAGTGCAAGAGGCAGTCCAAAACGAGAGGGCAAAGGGAGAGACAAAATGTCAGTCTTCTCGTCCTTTTATCGGCCACCCTGTGACGTCACCGGTCCTCTGTACAAATCCCCGCCAGCCAACATCACAGGCTCAACCCTCCACCAATGGCCGCGTAACTTCTTGCTCGCCCCACACGTGCCCCAATCCAAGGGAAGCTTCTTGCCCCTCCCCTGGCCAATCACCAGTCCTTTCCCACTCCGCCAATCGGCGGCCCTCGTCCTGTGGTGTCTCCCTTCTACCAATCCCAGGGAAGCTTCTTGCCCCTCCCTTGACCAATCACGAGATCTTCCTTACTCTGCCAATCGGCGGCCTGCTTCTTGCTCACCCCTCACGTCTCCCAATCCCAGGGAAGCTTATTGCCCCTCCCTTGACCATCCACGAGCCTCATTCTGCCTTGCTCATGGTGTTGCCATGCAAGTTGGTGATGTGGCTGGCTGTGGCTCCATCGGCAATGCCCCGAACTGGCTTCTGATGAGTTTTATTGTCATTGTGGCGGAGGGGAAATTAATTAGTGTGTGTGTGCTAATGGGCCTAACTAATGTCGATGGTGCGTTGCCATACGGGACACAGATATGATCACAGGTTTGACACACAGGGAATTAACATAATCCCGACACCTACTTAACATGCCCCATTCCTCATAATGGGGACGAAGATAAATTTAATCTGACATACGGGCTCGACAAGTCCCCTACTTAATTACATCGAGATGGTTCTTGCTACCCACGATCATCGGAGCACCTACCTGTGCAGATCTACATAAATCTATATATCCCCCTACCCCACCAACATAACAATATGTATGTAAATATATATATATTTTATTTATATATATATATATATATATATATATTTATATATATATTGTATATATATATATATATATATATATATATATATATATATATATATATATATATATATATATATATATATATATATATATATATATATATATATATATACAGTGAAACCTTGACTTACGAGTTTAATTCGTTCTGTGACCGAGCTCGTAACTCAATTTGCTCGTTTCTCAAATTAAATTTCCCCATTAAAATGCATTGAAATGCTATTAATCCGTTCCAGCCCGCCAAAAACCACACCAATTTTTTTTGAAATATACAGTATATATAAAAATATCTCGCGCTTTATATTTCACCTGTATGCAGCATACAAGTTGGCAGGATGGCCTGGACTGGAGGTACGCACACTTGACTCTAAACTGTCCAGCCTGGGTTTGAATCCCGACCCAGCTATAACCTGTCATGGGTGAATCACAGGCAGGGTGATTCATCAATGTGTGTACCGCTAAACTGGGCGCCCCGTTTGCGTCCCATTAGTTGTTGGATGTTAAGGATCTCACCGTGTTTTCCACAAAGAGAAGGCGAGCTATCGCCGGCACTCTGAACAAGTTGTGGCCTGGCATGCTCTTCTCCTCTGCCGTTACATACGTCCTCCTCGGCATCTTTTTCCAGAAGAGCCCTGTCTCGTCACAGTTGAAGATTTGCTGGGGGATGTATCGTTCGGCTTCTATCAGTTCGGCAAAAGTTATAATAAAATCTTCAGCTGCCTTCACATCCGCCTCACCAAGTCGACAACACGCACACCTCGCTCATGTTTTTCGACGATTGCGTGTTTTATATCCAAGCACATCATCCTCTTCTTCTTCTCAGTACTGCCCTTGGCACTCAATTTCTTAGGACCCATGGTTAAAACTAAGAAATTTTCCAAAATAACCAAAATGCGAAAACAAAGTAGCAGCGATATACGGCAGAGATGCTTGCACGGCAAGATAACCACGTGACCGGAACCCACCTGGTGGCGGGTGGCGTAAGCTCGTAACTCAGATCTCGGCTCGCATCTCAAAGCAATAAACCGCCCGAGCGACGGCTCGTATCTCGGAAAACTCGTAAGTTGGTGCACTCGTAAGTCAAGGTTTCACTGTATATAGATATATATATATATATAGCGGTTACCGGTAGCATGACAATTACCCTGCACCGGCCGATGACGCGAGCGGTCACGTGTCCGGACTCGCCCGAGCGTGTTGAGACTTGCCTTTACCAGGCGAACGATTGCCTTGCATACCACGCCCCGCCTGAGAGGCGTGGCTTTTGTGTGTTGAGTTTCTGATATATATTGCTGCCCGTTTGATGGGCTGATTCAGTGCTTTGGAGTTCGTTTGAGTGAGCTGGGAATAAATAGCTCAGAGAAACCTAATTCCTGGCGTCGTCCATTTTGTCCGATTTTATCGTGCGAGCACAGCTCCCACAATTGGTGACCCCTTTCTACGAACACGGCGATGGAGTCAGCTGTAGCCTTGAAGCTCCCGGGCTTTTGGGAATCTCACGCGGCCGTTTGGTTTGCTCAAGCGGATTCTCAATTCGCCTTGCGGATGATTACAGAGGATACGACGCGCTACCACCACGTGGTCTCCGCGCTCAACGCCTCCTCCGCTTCCCGGGTTCTGAGCTTCCTACAGCACCCGCCGGACGCCGACAAATACGGCGCGCTCAAAGACCTACTGCTCGGTGCGTTTGGACTCACGGAGACCGAACGCGCACGACAACTACTCGACCTCCCGGAGCTGGCCCGTCCGTCCGAAAGCATGGACCACATGCTTGCTCTTCTCGGTGACCACAGCCCGGACTTCCTCTTCCGCGAGCTGTTCCTCCAGCGGCTACCCGGGCAGGTACAGTTAGCTTTGGCAAATTCGCCCATCACGGACCCTCGCGCCCTGGCCAAGGAGGCCGATAAATTTTGCTCGGCCAGGCGACACGTCGGAGCGGCCGCCTGGGACCCTGGGCCGACCAAGGCAACGCCCGCGCCACGACCGGCGCCTCCACCGGCCGAGTCCACGCCACTGACGGCAGCGGCCGCCGCGACGCCCCGTCGACCAAACCCGACGCGACCGCCGGAGCCTCCACCAGAGCGGACCATGTGCTATTACCATGCCAGGTTCGGGCAGAAGGCCAGAACGTGCCGCCCACAGTGCACTTTCGGCGGGTCGGGAAACGACCAGGCCGGCGCTCGCTGCCTGCCATGAGCGTCGGCCATTCAGGCAGCCTTCTGTTTATCACGGACATGGAGTCCGGGCGGCGTTTTTTGTGTGACACCGGCACTCAGCTGAGCGCCCGCCTCGGTGGAGGACAAACAGGCCGTGCTTTGCGGCCCCGCTTGGGTCGCCACAAACGGTTCCTCCATCCGCACCTTCGGTTCGCGCAGCGTTGCATTCTGCTTCGGGGGCCAGCGCTTCAGGTGGGACTTCATCACGGCGAACGTGGCCATGGCCTTGCTGGGTGCAGATTTTCTTTGCGCGCATGGGCTTTTGGTCGACGTCGAAAGGCGTCGGCTCATCAACGCGGAGACCTTCAGCTCGCTCGCTTGCTCATCGAGCGGCTCCGCTCCGACCAAGCTAGCCTGCGCGCTCCAGGCCGTGGACGATTTCACCTGCCTACTCGCCGAGTTTCCCGCCCTCACGCAGCCGGCGTTTTCGGCCGTCGCCATCAAGCACGGCGTCTTACACCACATCCCGACCACAGGTCCACCGGTCGACGCCAGGGCTCGCCGCCTCGACCCGGCCAAACTCGCCGTAGCGAAGGCGGAATTCGACGCGCTGGAGCGATTGGGAATTGTGCGGCGCTCGAATAGCGCATGGGCCTCGCCCCTGCACATCGTGCCCAAACCGGGTGGCGGATGGCGACCATTACCTCCGCCTCAACGATGCCACCACCCTCGACCGGTACCCGATACCACACATACAGGACTTTTCCGCCCGTTTGGTGGGGCGGGTGATCTTCTCCAAGGTCGACCTCATTCGGGGCTACCACCAGGTACCTGTCCGGCCGGCCGACGTTCCGAAGACGGCTGTAATTACACCTTTTGGCCTCTTCGAGTTCCTCCGAATGCCGTTCGTCCTTAAGAACGCGGCCCAGGCCTTCCAGCGGCTGATGGGCAGTGTGCTGCGCGATCTCACCTTTCTGTTCGTCTACCTGGATGACATTCTCATCGCCAGCACTTCCCGGGTGGAGCACCTCGTCCACCTGCGCACGCTTGTTGAGCGCCTCGGCCAGCCTGGCCTCATCATCAACCCGGCGAAATGCCAGTTTGGCGTAACGGCCGTCGACTTCCTGGGGCACCGCATCACGAAGCGCGGGGCCGTCCCGCTGCCTACCAAGGTGGAGGCAGTCACAAGTTTCCCGTGCCCTCGCTCTATCAAGGCCCTACAGGAATTTTTGGGGATGGTAAATTTCTACCACCGGTTCGTGCCTCGCGCCGCTCAACTCATGCGCTCCCTGTACGAAGCCCTCCGGGGCAAGCCGGCCAAGCACCTCGTCGCCTAGACCACAGAGATGGACGCGGCGTTCACGGGCGCTAAGCTGGCCCTTGCCAACGCGACCATGCTGGCGCACCCGGCAGTCGACGCACCCATCGCCCTCACCATGGACGCTTCCGCCTACGCGGTGGGCGCCATGCATGAGCAGTGGGTGAACGGAGCTTGGCAACCGCTGGCCTTCTTCAGCCGACAGCTTCGCCCTAACGAGCGCAAGTATAGCGCTTTCGACCGCGAGCTCCTCGGCCTTTACCTGGCTGTTCGCCACTTCCGCCATCTTTTGGAGGGCCGCCCGTTCATGGCGTTTGTGGACCACAAACCCCTGGTCTTCGCCATGGCCAAGGTTACGGAGCCGTGGTCGGCCCGCCAGCAGCGCCACCTCTCCGCCGTGTCCGAATTTACGACGGACATCCGGCACGTCGGGGGCAAGGACAACGCTGTGGCCGATTGCCTCTCCCGGTCCGGCGCGAACGCCGTCCACCTGGGTGTGGACTTCGCCCGCATGGCAGCCGGCCAGACCGCCGACCCCACGGTGCAAGCCCTCCGGACAGCGGACACAGGCCTGCGGTTGGCCGACGTCCCCTTCAAGGACACAGGCATAGTTCTCCTGTGCGACATCTCCCTGGGCCAACCTCGCCCCATCGTGCCCACCGGATGGCGGCGGCACATTTTTGACGCCCTCCACGGCCTTTCCCACCCGGGCCGGAAAGCATCACAGAAGCTCGTGGCAGTGAAATTCGTCTGGCACGGGCTCCGTAAAGACGTCCGCGACTGGGCCAATGCCTGTGTCGCCTGCCAGCACGCGAAGGTCCACCGGCACACCCAGGCACCATTCGACGTGCCCGCGCGGCACTTCGACCACGTCAATGTGGACCTGGTGGGACCCCTTCCCTCCTCGCGGGGCTTCACCCACCTCCTCATAATGGTGGCCAGGACCACCAGGTGGCCGGAGGTCATCCCGCTGGCATCAACATCCGCCGACGTGGCGCAGGCCATCATTGGCACCTGGATTGCCCGTTTCGGCGCCCCCTCGGACATCTCCTCCGATAGAGGCCCGCAATTCACCTCCGAGCTTTGGGGCGCGGTCGCCCAGGCCTTGGGGGTCAAGCTTCACCGCACCACGGCCTACCACCCCCAAGCCAACAGCTTGTGCGAGCGGTTCCACCGCTCGATGAAGGCCACTCTCAGGGCCAGCCTCCAGGACGACGGTTGGGCCGACAGGCTCCCGTGGGTCCTATTGGGCCTCCGAATGGCCCCTAAAGAGGACCTCCAGGCTTCCACCGCCGAGCTGGTCTACGGCCAGCCACTGCGCGTGCCGGGCAAATTCATCCCTGACGCCACCGGCCCCTGGTCTGCGGCTCACCAACGCTCGGTCCTCCAGGTGGCCGCCAGGAGATTTGCCCCCGTGCCCACGTCCCACCACGGCTGCCCCCAACCCCACGTCCCCCCAGCACTTCGCACTGCGGAGTACGTTTTTATCCGGCACGACGCACACCGGGGACTGCTCCGGCCGCCGTATGATGGACCTTTCCGGGTCCTGAAGACGGACGACAAGTCGTTCACCATCGACATCGGCGGCAAGGCGGACCGCATCTCCATGGACCGCCTCAAGCCGGCCCATTTGGACCTCGACCAACCTCCACGGTTGGCCCTTCCTCCACGTCAGGGCCGTCCCCCGTCAACCAGGCCCCCCGCCCGACCATCCACCGCCCCGCCACCGACCACCCCCACACGAATCGTCAGGGGTCGTTTCGGCCGGGTCATCAAGACCCGCCTCAAACTGACTCTCCCGGTGCATGTTAATTCTGGGGGGGGGGGGGGGGGCGCGTGTAGCGGTTACCGGTAGCATGACACAATTACCCTGCACCGGCCGATGACGCAACCGGCGAGCGGTCACGTGTCCGGACTCGCCCGGGCATGTTGAGACTTGCCTTTACCGGGCGAACGCTTGCCTTGCATACCACGCCGCGTTGAGAGGCATGTCTTATCTATTTGCATACCACGCCCCGCCTGAGAGGCGTGGCTTTTGTGTGTTGTTTCTGATATATATTGCCGCCCGTTCGATGGGCTGATTCAGTGCTTTGGAGTTCGTTTGAGCGAGCTGGGAATAAATAGCTCAGAGAAACCTAATTCCTGGCATCGTCCATTTTGTCCGATTTTATCGTGCGAGCACAGCTCCCACATTATATATATATATATATATATATATATATATATATATATATATATATATATATATATATATATATATATATATATATATATATATATTGTTACGGACACGACTTAGATGTTATGATGGGCCGAGCGGAATGGCCGCCGTGTTCGCACAGTTTACCCGATTCTACCCGACGTTGACCAAATCGCGCTATGCTAAATGAATGAAGGAAAGGACACAACGGCTGGGATAAAGGAAACGACACAAGGGGGTACAGTTCTCAAGACCTCCGGAGGAGGATATAATTGGTGGTGCAGAAAAGGGGTAGATTACAAGGTAAGAGGTAAAGCACAGAAAAGATGGGCACTTAGACACAATCTTATCTATCCCCGACAGACCACAGACAAACGGAACAAGACTGACTTACACAGGGATTGATGGCAGGGAAGGGCAGGCAGTCGATAGCACAAGGTGCACCTTGGCTCAGGGGCAGAATCAAACACGGTCCGGTCCAGAGATGCGGGGAGGTATTGCAGCGCTCGGAGGTGACGTCTCTCTTCCTTCAAGTCCAGCGCGTATCTGACGTCACCTCCCTCTTCCTGCGCATGCTCAGCGGGGAGTGACACGCCCTCGGTTCGTTGGCTCCGCCCCAGATGGAATCGGTCCGCCGCTTCTATTGGGTGCGGGGGGTTACCGGGCTCCGCCCTTGACGAGGAGCTGACAGCGAGCCCCTACGTGGTAACCCCGTCGGAGCACATGTTCGATGGCGGCTAACCAAGCCGGAGTGAGGACGCGCACTCCCCGCGCCGCCGCCGTTGTTGTTGCTGTTGTTGTTGTTGCTGCTGAACCGTGAGGAAGAGCTGCGGGGAGGTATTGGGAGGTCCTAAACTTCCTAACGGTGCCATACAATCACATTCTGGTGCAACGAAGAGTCAGAATTAATGGAAACGAGTCCTTAACTGACATAGACTAAGAATAACTAGCAAGATGTCCTATAGTTGTCTACGTGAGATGCGGTGGACCTGGATGCGACATTTAATGGGGGAAATAGGGGGAGGTCGGGTCTACAGAGTGTTGTTTACAGAAAATGGGACTAGGGAATGGGGATTGGGGATAGTTGGGAAGTATTGGGGAAATAGGGGAATATTTACAAGCGGATATGGATGGAGGCCAATCTCATATCCGCAACAATATATATAGATAGATATATATATATAGATATATATATATATAAATATGTAGCGGTTACCACTGGGTGTACACAATCGCCTTGCACCTACCAAGGACGCGGCCAGGGAGCAATCACCATGCCGGGCTCGTCCAGGCCGCCCGGACAGGCCCAGACGCGCCTCTCCCGGGCATGCCCGGACTCACTGTTCCCGGGCTCGCCCGAGCCTCCCGGGCACGCCCGCTCTCGCCTTTCCAGGGCTCGCCCAGGACGCCCGGGCATGCCCGCTCTCGCCTTTCCAGGACTCGCCCTTGACGCCCGGGCATGCTCGGTCTCGCTTTTCCCAGGCAAACGCTCCGGCATAATGTGTATATATATTGCTGCCCAATAAACGGGCTTTTCAGAGTACCCGAGTTTGAAACGTGCAATAAAGCAACTCGGACGAATTTCCGTCTTTGGTCGCGTCAATCCTTCCGACTCGCGTTGGAGCACAGCTCCTTCATATATATATATATATATATATATATATATATATTATATATATTATATATATATATATATATATATTAATATATATATATTATATATATATATATATATATATATATATATTAATATATATATATTATATATATATATATATATATTATATATATTATATATATATATATATATTAATATATATATATTATATATATATATATATATATATATATTAATATATATATATTATATATATATATATATATATATATATATATACATACATATACTAGAAAGCATCTGAAAATGCAAAGCCCGTCCACGTCTGTTTGGAGTGAGACGACGTCTTCTTCTTCCATATGTTCAAAATAACGAAAACAGTTTAAAATAACTCAAAATGAAAATTGATGACTTTATGCAGCCTTGACCATTGAGCTTTAGATCAAAAAAAATAATCGACTCCTACCTTTTGATTAGTGAACCAATTCAGTGACCCGATATGCAAATTCTTTACATTTCAGGTTAATTGGGTGAAAATTGGTGATTTTATGCAACTTGACCTTTGACCTTTTGATCGATAAAAAAAATCAATCGGCTTGTAGCTATTGATTGGTGAACTAATTCAGTGACCCAATATGCAAGTTCTTTAAATTTCAGGTTAATTGGGTGAAAATTGGTGATTTTATGCAATGTTGACCTTTGACCTTTTGATCTAAAAAAACAACAAAAACAACGAGCTTTAGCTTTTGATTGGTGAATCAATTCACTGATCCGATATGCAAATTCTTAAAATTTCAGGTCAATCGGATGAAATCTGACGCTTTTATGTGATGCTGACCTTTGACCTTTTGAACTTTGACCAAATTAATAATTATTTTGCCTTCTCCATATCATAATAAAGTTTTGTTGAAAATTTGATGACAAAACAAATGGTAAAAAGTTATGACACGCACACACGCACACACACAGACAGACAGACACACACACACCCGTCCGTCTCTTGCTGTGCAGGGGACGGGCAATTACGTTTTTAAAAGGTTCGTATAGTTAAACAGATGCTGCTTATCAGAGCTCCAGCTCGCTACTTCCCAATAGGATTGTCCTGCAGCGAATTTATATTAATTTAATTTCAATTCTATATATCAGTCCACCCCGGAGAGGGAACATCCACGAACATGCGTTTTGGGTTTGTGGGCCCTCACCTTATGAGGGAGGCCTTTTATCAAATAAATACACCCACACGCACACTTTGCATCTGTAATAATAAAAAGGTTAAAAAATTAAAACATTTAAACAGAGCTTGGGACGTGCACTTTAACCCCAAGGCCAAAGTACACAGTCCAACAAGACTGTTCCATGAGCACACACGTGCCACTCAGCCAGAAGGCTGAAGTACATGGTTAATCAAACACATCCTAATCCCAAAGGGTCAGAATGCATGGTCATACAATTGGACCACTGCTCAATAGGATTAAGTTCCCGTGCTTGTGAGGAGAAAAAATAAAGACAGCAAGTCCTTTGGACCGATTTTTATGTGTTGCACACTCCACCTTAAAATGCGATTTTAATTTACTAGTACACCCGGGGAGCAGCAGGAAGGGTCAATTCCTCTTTGGGGTATATAGATTACCGTAGATCTATGGTCGGGTCTTCAGAATATTGTGTGTGTGTTTATTTACCAAGTTTCTTGTGGAGATCGCCAAGTGTTTTAAGCAATCGAGCAAGCACTCCATTCAAAACCGTTAAGGAACGGCTGGCCTAGCAAGTGCGAGCTAGCTTCCTGGCAAATAAGCACAACCTGGCCTTCCTCCCTTTCAGTTTCATGTTAAACAGCAGGAGCGAGTTTCAAAAGTTCACTACGAAAAACCACGTTAGCGTCAGGGTCATGTTATTAACCCAACTCTTGTGGGGTATATAGAGTACCGTCGATCTTCGCTCAGTTCTGAAGTAAAACTTACCTCACGGATGTCGGGATTCCTCCAAATTTCTTTATTTAATGTTATAAACAGCATTAGCAACTGTTCAAAAAGCTAATCATGCGTGTTTGTAGTTTATAATATTTTTACTTCTGGTGGAGGCCGTCGGACCGTTGCTCCCACGGAAACGCCATGATAAGCTACTAGTACCCGACTGCAAAGCCGCAATGAGCCGGCGAAGACAAAGCCTCTTGCCACTATTTTACCCATCACTATGGCATCAGTAGGTTAGGTAGTTGGTAGTAGGTCAGTGTAGGTACCGTACCTGGTAAGACTTGGTAAAAGAGAAGAGCAGACAGTCCTCCCCAATACCTACATACAATAAATGTCACAAGAAGCTTAAGGAAGTAACTATACGATGTGCTCGCTTAAGGCCTATTTTAAGAAATTTTAACTGGGCTTAACATACGTTTTCACAGTATGTGTGTAGTCTTCTAACTTCAGTCGCTGTCAGGACTGGTTCTCTCCAAGCACTGCGGCTTCCTCCACCAGAAGAAGTTAGCTTGCAGTAAGATCAGTGCCGACAGATCAGACGATAGCGCCGTTGCAACGGCAATGTGTGACTGTCGTTAATCAAACCGAGCTTTCTTTCTTTATGTAAACCGCTTATACCATATTTCTGGCCGTGAAAAACTATCCCCGACGGCCGCGAGATTTCTAAAAAATAATTCTTCGTCAATCTATATAATAATAGCGTAAGGACTCGACTTTGTTATCCCTTTTACGCCACACCCAGTCACCCGATGCCCACGGCACTAATGGATTTACGATCTACGAACCATGCTCTTTGTTTATCACGTACAGCCATACTCGAAAAATCTGAATTAGCCGACGTTGGGGCCCAAAAGCATCCGATTAACTGCCGATACGACGCTATCTTACGACGCCATCATATTGGCGTCTACTGGGCGAAGGCGAAGCAAGCCGTCCGCTGATTGGACAGGCGAAGGCGAAAGCAAGCCGTCCACTGAGTGGACAATCCAGAGCATGCATTTGTGCCGGTGTCGGCACTCGTTGTTCATATATGCACTCTTCATTCTCATCTTTCTTCCTAACTCTTACTCGGACAAGCAAATCCCCTATGCCATCCATAATGGTACACTCTATCCATACACCACATCCTCCCTTCTGTGGATGTTCCACGGGTTTCGGCTAGTTTTAGAATATTTGACGCCATTTTCAGCGTCCGAAATGCGTAATAAGCTTTTTTTTTTTTAAATTAAAATGCTCGAATCTCATTGGTTCCGGTGTTTGGTGACGATTTTCGTTGAAGATAACGAGGTTGGTCTTAACGTATTTTAATTACAAATTAGAGGTGCATTAGATTGTGAATCAAAGAAAGACGGGTGAAACAAACTCCTATTGACCTTTTCGCAATTGTTTTATGCAAACTTCCGCATCCGGTCTATGGCGGCCTCCATTGCGTGATTTGGTTTTAGAAATATTTTTTCAAATGCTCGAATCTCATTGGTTCCGGTGTTTGGTGATGCTTTTCGTTGAAGATAACCAGGCCCGTGCGGGCCGATGTTGGTCAAAGTATTTTAATAATAAATTGGAGGTGCATAAGATTGTGAATCAAACAAAGACGGGTGAAAGAAACTCTTATTGAACGTTTTTCAATTTGTTATGCATACTTCCGCATCCGCAAGATGGCGGCCTCCATTGCGCTTTGGAATTCTCAAGCCAAGGCATAATCTGGTCTTCGACATAATACGTACGCGTTTATTGACAGCACCGGCTTTGCCGGCTATTAATAAACATTGACTCGACGTTTGTTTAAGGAGGAAAAACACCTTGGGGAGGTGGAATATTATTGGTATTAATATTGTTTTGTAATGATATTAATATTATGCTATTATAGTTAGTTTTGTTATTGGAAGTGGCCTTGGAAAAACGCCACGATAAAGCTAACTTAACATCGATATACACCTCAACACGCAACCCCATTGACGGCAATGGCGGGGAAAACCCGCTCGGGGGAGAAAACCCACTAAGGGGAGGGGGGCAAATGAATGTGCTACAACCTTCATTGTGTAACCCTTAGTCATCCTGTCAAGTTTGGTTGAGATTGGATAAGTAATGATGGAATGTATCATGGTCAAAAAATCATCAGACAGACAATTGCGTATTTTAGTATGAAAATCTCACAAAAAGAATTGTGCAAATTCCTTCTTATACACTTTAGTAGGCTCCAATTTACCTGATTATGTATGTTTCAGCAAAAGGTTGTGGATAATTATCGTTTTTGTGAACCTAATGTCTGGGAGCTTCATCAGGACAAGTCACACAATTTCCCCCACCCCCACCCCCACTCTGAAATTTATCTGGTGAATGCCCTTGCCTACAATGTAAGTTCGAATCTCAATCTCCGTAGCCAAGCCATCCAAAATAATAATAACAAGCGTTACGCCTAGGTCCCCCGTCGGTGAAGTGATGCGAGTTGACAAAGTGGAAGATGCAAGGCGGCCATCTTGGATTTTGACGTGGCGACCCAATTTTCAATAGCGTTCTCCCTTATGTGTAGGTACACCCACACACCAGATTAAAAGTTAGTAGTTCGTTTATTTTTCAAGATATTTTGCTCACAAGGTTCAGACATATATATATGGTGGCGGCCATCTTGGATTTTGACGTGGCGACCCAATTTTCAATAGCGTTCTTCCTTATGCCGAGATACACCCACACACCAGATTAGAAGTTGGTACTTCGCTTATTTTTCAAGATATTCTGCTCACAAGGTTCAAGGTACAGACATACATGGCGGTGGCCATCTTGGATTTTTGACGTGGCGACCCAATTTTCAACAGCGTTCTTCTTTTTGCGTAGATACACCCACACACCAGATTAGACGTTAGTAGTTCGTTTATTTTTCAAGATATTTCGCTCACAAGGTTCAGACATATATATGGTGGCGGCCATCTTTGATTTTGACGTGGCGACCCAATTTTCAACAGCGTTCTTCCTTATGCCTAGGTAGACCCTCACACCAGATTAGTAGTTGGTACTTCGCTTATTTTTCAAGATATTCAGCTCACAAGGTTCAGACATACATGGCGGTGGCCATCTTGGATTTTTATGTGGCGACCCAATTTTCAATAGGGTTCTTCCTTATGCCGAGATACACCCACACCAGATTAGAAGTTGGTACTTCGCTTATTTTTCAGGATATTCCTCTCACAAGGTTCAGACATACATGGCATCAGACATACATGGCGGCGGCCATCTTGGATTTTGACATGGGTTGCACCCACACACCAAATTTGAATGCCATCCTTCGCTTACGCACGCCCGCACGCACGGGAAAACCATAGTCCCCCTTTCGCTCCGCGGTGCGACGGGGGACAATAACTTGCCGTATCTTGCGTAACACAGTTGTGGGAGCAGTTTCAATCAGATTTTGACATGAAATATTTGTCCACTTCTCGTCTGAACCAGGACATCGTAGAGAACCTCTTCTCAACCATAAAGGAGGAAAGGTGGGTGCAGAGACAATCCATCTGCAAAGGAATTCAGATGTGCATTGAGGATGGTTATGGTCCATGAAATAATCAAACCGGCTGCTGGAGCAAATTGCTCACAAGTCTCAGACAAATTCATTCTGACGCTGCAGATATGGCAAGTTGGCAGACATATTGGCAGACATATTGACATAGAATTCTGGGGTGATATTGGTCGCGAAAAAAAAATTAGAAAAAAAATTCAAATTAAATTGAAAAGCAAATAGACAGCAGCAAACCAACAAGAAAAGAACGAGTCGATCAGTGCAGTTTGTCACACCTGTTCAGCACAGATAGAATAAATGTTGCAATTCCTGATGTTCAACTCAGGCCTCCTCAGCAGAACACACCAGCATACATCTCTGGTTACCTGTGTCGCAGAATCCTCAGTGGACATTGTTACGGATCCGTCACTTCTGCCTTTGTTATTATTATATACTTGTCGGATTTTTAGTTTCAGGTAATATTGTTAAGATTTTTGTGTGAAATGGAGATGACGTTAGTGAAAGGTAAAAATTAGTGTTTGTGAAGGAAAAAGGAAGATGCTGCAAAAAGGCCAGAAGAGGGGAGGAGGGGCTTGGCAGAGAGGAGACGGCCATGAGAGATACAGCTGTGAGTTGCATCGAGGCTGTGAGTGGACTTTTTTGATATTGGTCGCGAATGAGTTGAGGCTTCCCGGGGGAGGAATTGCCCACGACATCGTCCTATATTGCAATTGCAATTAAACCTGCGTCAGGTTTTATCACCAAGAGTGAGTTATTGTTGGAGGGAGCCAGCACCCCCATTACGAGCCTGTATGCCATTTTGTCCTCGCTGAGGTTGTCTGCTTGGTGCATATTGTTTTGTCATTGGGATTCCCATATCGACCTCATCGTGTTGATTGCCATTGGTTTCCATATCGGCTCACTTCCCATGTCGACCTCTCACCTCGTAACTCCTCGTTCGCCACCGTGCCGATACCAGCCTGTTTTCGTCGTTCTGCATGGCTTCAACCAGCGTGGGGATCCATGCACGGACTTTGGGGAATGTTACATCCCACTCACATTTGGCGTATTGCGAGTTCATTGCTTTGAGAGCATTGGGGAATGATGGATGGTACCATCATAGGTATTGTATTGTTCATTTGATACAAGTGATATTTTCATTTTACTTTCTTTAATAGTGTTATTATTGTGTATGTGAGAGTTCTTTATACAATTACTTGTTTTGTTATACAATTGCATTGCTGTGGTTTTATCATGGTTTATTAGAACACTTAAAATAACAAATCTTTCTGCCGCATTCCCTCTCGAGACTCTGAAGTGCACCATAGCCGGGGTTTGGGGAGGTAACATGTAACAACATGAATTGCTGTCATCGTGTCTGGTTTTCAGAAAGGATCTTCCCAGAAGTGGTGCTGAATTGGATGATTCTGCTCTGCTCTTCATTCACAACAGGGCATGCAACATCAAAGTCTAACTTTCGATCTCTGATAGTCACATCGGATGAGTTCCTCACTTTTTGTTCACACTGAGGAAGCATTTCACATTGAATTCGGTGAATCTAAGATGACGAGAAACAATATCTGTCTCCTGCTCAATGAAGCGATGCATCCTTAAAACGCGATTTTCTGGATCAGCTGGATGTCTGCAAGGGTTTGTGCCGTTGCAGCGAGCAAAGGAAATCCAGAATAGTTGCAACATTTGTCCGTGTCCATCATACCACTGTCAAGAGGAAATGTAGAAAAGTTCAAAAGGTGTCGCACAAATAAGAACCAAAATATGGACAGTTGCAAGTGGTTCTCGTAAAGACGTTGGACAACATGCACATGTAGGGGCACATGTAGAGGCATATGTAGGGGCACATGTAGGGGCACATGTAGGGGCACATGTAGGGGCACATGTAGGGGTACATGTAGGGGCACATGTAGAGGCACATGTATGGGTATATGTAGGGGCACATGTAGAGGCACATGTAGGGGCACATGTAGGGGCACATGTAGGGGTACATGTAGGGGCACATGTAGAGGCACATGTATGGGTATATGTAGGGGCACATGTAGAGGCACATGTAGGGGCACATGTAGGGGCACATGTAGAGGCACATGTAGAGGCACATGTAGGGGTATATGTAGAGGCACATGTAGGGGCACATGTAGGGGTATATGTAGAGGCACATGTAGAGGCACATGTAGGGGCACATGTAGAGGCACATGTTGGGGTATATGTAGGGGCACATGTAGACGCACATTTAGAGATATATGTAGGGGCACATTTAGAGATATATGTAGGGGCATATGTAGACGCACATTTAGAGATATATGTAGGGGCATATGTAGACGCACATTTAGAGATATATGTAGGGGCACATGTAGGGGCACATTTAGAGATATATGTAGGGGCACATGTAGGGGCACATTTAGAGATATATGTAGGGGCATATGTAGACGCACATTTAGAGATATATGTAGGGGCACATGTAGGGGCACATTTAGAGATATATGTAGGGGCATATGTAGACGCACATTTAGAGATATATGTAGGGGCACATGTAGAGGCACATGTAGGGGCATATGTAGACGCACATTTAGAGATATATGTAGGGGCACATGTAGAGGCACATGTAGAGGCACATGGAGAGCAGTGTGGTAATCTTCGTCTTGATGAAGTAGAACTTATACGGAAGGAAGACAGAAAGTGAGGTCAATTTACATACACTTGAACTGAAAATGTTGGTTGATCATTTTGTTTGTATCAATAGAAACTGTAAAGTTGATGCTTGAAATTGAAGGATGTACATTGTGGAGATTTTGCAAGTTATTTTCTTCTTAGTAAGTCTTTGATGGATGGTTTAAAGAAGTTAGTTGGTGGTCTATGCACTCTGAAAAAGTTGTCAGTATAGTAAATAAAACGATACACAATTAAAGTGAATGATTGTCATGTGCTTAGTGGTATTTTGGAAATGTAAAACCTCAGAGAGAAAAACCTGCCAAGATTGTGTGATTACGGAATGAGAGAAGGTTGATGTGGATGTAATCTCGATTATGTGAACTAGGGCATGCCCGTACTATATCTATATCTAAAATTATATCCCCCCCTCTATTTACATGAAATGGTTTGGTCCATGAAATGTTTTGGTTCATTCGCAACGCCAAAGCGAACGGCGAACGCTTTACATGAAATGGTTTGGTTCATGAAATGTTTTGGTCCATTCGCAACGCCAAAGCGAACGGCGAACGGCTTGCGAGTACAGTGACAATCCCCCCGGGGTTTTAATTAGTTTTAAAACATCGTTTAACGCCAACATAGCGCCAACATAGTTTAACGCCAACATAGTTTGCCGACGGGAAATAAATGAATACGCTCTCAAATGTGCCATCCGAGGCAGAGTGTGTCCGCCACGTTCGGCACACGCGATAGTTCGCTGCTCTCTGATTGGTTGAATCGTTTTTTGGACATAGCTCGGTAAGTAATTGTCCGATTAATATGAAACCTTGAAAAGGCACATCCTCGGGTCCCCAGCAATATACCTGGCAAGTTAAAAGTATATCGGACCCGTGGTTGTCGAGAAACAGCGGTCACAGACAAACAAACAAACGTACAAACGTACAAACGTACAAACAAACACACAGAGATTACTGGAATTATAGATAGATGAACTGTAGAGACTGAAAGTTTTGCTGGTATTGTGCACATTCCCTGGCATTATGTGTGTGTGTGTGTGTGTGTGTGTGTGTGTGTGTGTGTGTGTGTGTGTGTGTGTGTGTGTGTGTGTGTGTGTGTGGAGGAGGGGAGGGAAGATCTATGGACCCCACAAGTCTGAATATGAATACAAACAAAAGGGGAATAGGGACTGTTGCTATATATTTTAAACTTCCTACCAATCCCTCACCCTCAAAACAAATTATTAGAAAAAAAATTCAAATTAAATATAAAAGCAAATAGACAGCACCAAGGGGACAAGTCAACACTATTCCAGATGTTTGCATGTTGCACTATTATTTGTATGGGTTTACGGCTGAGTGGTTCATCTCGCTCTGCTCTAATATCTTTGGATAAGAGATGGTGGTGAACAGCTGTTTTAAAGACCTGGAGGGTGGAGTGGGATTGAAGATATTGGGGGCTTGTTCCAGAGGTGGGAGAAAAGAGGGAATGAAGGAGTGAAGGTGAACAGAGAGTCTTGATTTTGACAGTTTAACCATCAGAGGGTTACTGGCAGATCTTGTGCGACCTGTAGGAATATTTGGGGGACAGAGCACAGACAAAGCTGGGGGAGCAAGGCTGGAGATGAGTCAGTAGAAGACAGAAAGACCACCAACCTGCCTGCGGTGAGGGAGAGAAAGGCCCTCAGAGTTAGCTTCATCACAGGAGATTCCAATGATTCTGAATGCTTTGGTTTCAACAGCGTGAAGGCGAGCTAGGTGTGAGGCAGGAGCACCAGCCCAGAGGGGAGAGCAGTATTCCATAGAGCTGTGGACGAAAGCCTTGTATGTGGTGAGGAGCTCAGGTGTGCCAAGGAAGGACTTCGCACGACGGAGGATGCCCAGTCGGCGACTGACTTTGGAGGCCAGATTGGAAATGTGTTTTTCCCAAGAAAGATCATGGCAGATTGTGAGACTCAAGAGATTGAGTGACGGAACTTCTTTGAGAGGATTGTTCAGAAAGTAGATGGGAGGGTTGTCCAGTCGGTCTTTTCGGAGAGACAAAGTGAGAGTGTGAGATTTGTCACTGGTCCTCAATTTGCTGTGGTCACTCAACCCCCTGGCGTTAATTGAATGATCGACCGGGATTCAAACTCAGGATCCTGGGATCCCAAACCAGCACCCTGACCGTTATCCAACACCAGGCTTAGTGGTTCGTCAGTAATTTGGCAAAAAGGAACTTTCTCCAAATGATCATGTGGCTCCTTCTGCCACCTGGTGGAGGTATCGCGTATGCCGTGACTACTTTGTAACGAAATAAACTTTGGTTTCCAAAATGGAATTCAAAATGGAATGTTTGGATTTGCAAAATAAAATGCTCACAAAAGATGGCCTCACAAATTAAGTCAATGGGTCACAAGTCAGGTGTTGCTTGAGTTGAGAAAGGTTGCTCTTGCTGCTAATTTGTGCCAAATTCTTGTTTGACTTTTTTCCTTTATCTTCTTTGAATTAAAGATAGATCCCACTATGTGTGTGTATATATATATATATATACACAAAGAATTAAGTTAAGCACCCCCCCCGTTTTTTTACAACCTCGCACATTACAAGTTTGTTGTCGTCAAAACAGTGTAATATACCCATGATATTGCTATATTTTCTGGAGAAGTGATATTATGGTCACATAAAAACATAACAATCATGCCGTTTTCAATATTTTATTCTGAATAATTTAAGGTGAAATTTTTTGGGAATTTTAGGCATATTTTCACCTCAATTTAAGTATGGAGCTATAGGTCCATCACGGACAGTGTGGATGACGTTTATGTTTTCTAACGTACAGTCATTGTTCTGAGAAGACCTCTAGCGATCTTTGCGTCAATAACGTGTGTAGGACCCACGTGATCGGATCACTGACTCAACCAATCACTTTTTTTCACTTTGATCACTCAATTTCATCAATGGATAATTGCTAATGTCATACCAATCATTATTTGATCTCACATACCTTAGAATATATGCCAATGTATACATATACACAAAGAATATATATTAGGGGGTGCTTACCTTAATTCGTTGTGTAGGGGTGCTTAACTTAATTCTTTGTGTATATATATATATATATATATATATATATATATATATATATATATATATATATATATTATCGCGATTCAGTTGTTACTCAACACTTGGTAACTGAACAAACCACAGAGAGTCTGCCCAGAAGCAAAGGGTTAGGTTGAATTAGGGAGGGGAAGGGGTGGGATAAGGATAAGGGTAAGGGTGGGATAAGGGTGCAGGTACTCTTCCAATCTCCAACCACAACCCTCCCCTTCCCTGCCCCCCTCCCTCATTTTGTGATCCTACCCTCCCTCCCCTTCCCTGCACACTCCCTCTTTTTGTGATCCTACCCTCCCTCCCCTTCCCTACTCCTCCCTCTCCCTCTTTTTGTGTTCCAACCATCCTTCCCCTTCCCTACCCCTCCCTCTCCCTCTTTTTGTGTTCCAACCCTCCCTCCCCTTCCCTGCCCCCCTCCCTCCCCTTCCCTGCCCCCTCCCTCCCCTTCCCTGCCCCCCTGCCCCCCTCCATCCCCTTCCCTGCCCCCCTCCCTCCCCTTCCCTGCCCCCTGCCCCCCTCCATCCCCTTCCCTGCCCCCCTCCCTCCCCTTCCCTGCCCCCCTCCCTCCCCTTCCCTGCCCCCCTGCCCCCCTCCATCCCCTTCCCTGCCCCCTCCCTCTTTTTGTGTTCCAACCCTGGTGACTGTGTCGCCGATGTCCTGCCTTCAATTGGTATTGCCATTGTTTCTGTTCATGTCTCTTAATGAGGAATCCAGTTCCTCATTTTCATTTTACTGTGTTTCAGTTTGGGAAGTGTTACGGACTGAAGCACACCAAACCAAGCCTTCAATCACACTGTCTTTATGTATAGATTATCACACGAAAAATCTCTTCCTACACATAAAACAAAGAAGGGAGAAGAGAGGGGAAAACCCGAATAGGCCAGTCAAGAGTAGGCAGGTCCGAGAGTAGGCAGGTCCGAGAGCAGGCCGGTCCGAGAGCAGGCCGGTCCGAGAGCAGGCCGGTCCGAGAGCAGGCCGGTCCGAGAGCAGGCCGGTCCGAGAGCAGGCCGGTCCGAGAGCAGGCCGGTCCAGAGAGCAGGCCGGTCTGAGAGCAGGCCGGTCCAGAGAGCAGGCCGGTCCAGAGAGCAGGCCGGTCCAGAGAGCAGGCCGGTCCAGAGAGCAGGCCGGTCCAGAGAGCAGGCCGGTCCAGAGAGCAGGCCGGTCCAGAGAGCAGGCCGGTCCAGAGAGCAGGCCGGTCCAAGAGCAGGCCGGTCCAAGAGCAGGCAGGTCCAAGAGCAGGCAGGTCCAAGAGCAGGCAGGTCCAAGAGCAGGCCGGTCCAGAGAGCAGGCCGGTCCAGAGAGCAGGCCGGTCCAGAGAGCAGGCCGGTCCAGAGAGCAGGCCGGTCCAGAGAGCAGGCCGGTCCAAGAGCAGGCCGGTCCAAGAGCAGGCCGGTCCAGAGAGCAGGCCGGTCCAGAGAGCAGGCCGGTCCAGAGAGCAGGCCGGTCCAGAGAGCAGGCCGGTCCAGAGAGCAGGCCGGTCCAAGAGCAGGCCGGTCCAAGAGCAGGCCGGTCCAAGAGTAGGCCGGTCCCAGAGTAGGCCGGTCCCAGAGTAGGCAGGTCCAAGAGTAGGCACAACAGTAGGCCCCAGGGTAGGCCCAGCATGAGAGGGTAGGAGTAGGCAAGTCCACGAGTAGGCTCCAAGGCAGGCCCAGGGGTAGGCCCCAGTGCAGGCCTAGTGGTAGGCCCCAGTGCAGGCCCAGCACGAGAGGGTAGGAGTAGGCAAGTCCATGAGTAGGCCCCAAGGCAGGCCTAGTGGTAGGCCCCAGTGCAGGCCCAGCATGAGAGGGTAGGAGTAGGCAAGTCCACGAGTAGGCCCCAAGGCAGGCCCAGGGGTAGGCCCCAAGGCAGGCCCAGGGGTAGGCCCCAGTGCAGGCCCAGCACGAGAGGGTAGGAGTAGGCAACAAGAGTTCGATCAATGTCACCCTTCCGGTAGAGAGGTTGCAGCTGGACACTCGACAACCCCCGAAAAGCACTGCTGCCATAAACCCTCTCCCAAAATGGCCACTCACTCCTCTGAATCACCTTCCTGGCCACTCCACTGCCCCACAGGCCACAGCCAATCATAGGCTTTATACCCATGGACCAAACCACTTGGTCTAACTCACAGGGGGGTGTGGGGGAAGGAAGAAGAAAAAGGTACCAAACCGTAACACAAGGTTCATTGGAATGGACTTCGTTCATTGTTTTTCTTGATGTGCCATGGACCTCAGCATTAAGTCTTTGTCAGGATATGGCCGTCAGGGAAATATCCCAATGGATTTACACTCGTGTGGATACATTCTCTCACGTATCTATCAAGTGAAGGTTCATTCACAACCATGCTTCACTCCGGCATGTGCATCAGCTAACCCTCTTAACCACTTTTTCAAGCAGTACCATGTGCCACGGTCTCTGGAGTCCAAATATCTGTTTCCATAAAGCTAGTATACTCAACCACAGTACATCTTCTATACCTCCTCTCTTTCATGGACCTGAGGTTGTGACTTCACTTCTGGAGAAGGGTAACTTCTTTGCAGATCGCTTTGCTTCTAATTCTACCATCAATGATCAGGGACGTCCTCTTCCGAATCCTCCATCTCATACGGACTCTGATATTCTTGTTCCATTTATCACTTCCAAGAAGGTTGCAATAATTATTCATACTCTAGATACCTCAAAAGTGAATGGTTCTGACGGAATCTGCATGATTGTATTGAAAATGTGTTGTCCTGAAGTTTCATCGATTCTTGCAAAGATATACAATTCGTGCTTGTCCGATTCTGTGTTTTTTTTTTCATCCTGGAAAGTGGCTTCTGTTGTCCTTGTTTTCAAGGGTGCTGGTGAGCTATTGGGGGTGATAGTTACTTAGCATTGTGAGCTAAGTAACTATCACCCCATCAGGCTGCTTCCTGTAATAAGTAAGGTATTTGGAATGCTTCATCAATGAACAACTTCTCAGCCACCTGGAGGACAATGACTTCTCATTGGTGCCAGTATTGCTTTATAGCATAAGGCTCGAGACTATATGGCTCCACAATTCCCCTGAAAGCATTCACGTCACTAATTTTGTCTCCAATAGTTTCTTTAAAATCCCACTGATCATTCAACATACTGAGAACCTTCAGTTGCTAACAATAGTGAAATCCGCATCGGAATCCGAGCTCGAAATACACTGTTCTCTATGTACAGCCACCATTAGGATCAAGGTGGGTTCATTATGTGACGTCACTGATAAAATAGAAAGTCGACACTTTAGGGTTTTTTCGACACTTTGTGATTGGCAAAAAAAAAAAAATTCAAATTTTTCTTCCTTCAAAATTAGACCGTGATGAATTATTTTCAATGGTTTTCAGAAAGAAAAAATTTGTTTGGGTTCCTCCAAGTGTGGTGGCTGTCTGGGCACTCACCAGGTGGTTGCATATTTCAGGTGAACGGCCGCCAACGATTACGAAGGGAAACCAATTGTATATCATGACTTGAAAACAGGACTCGGTCCATGCTTTGTGGAGGAAGAACGCCATGAGAGAACTTCAGCTTATGATTTGCAAACAAACCGCATTTCCAAAGTGCCAGATGAGACGCTTGGGTGTGAGATTGTGGGAATCTTTAATTGCTTGTTTTAGCCAAGTGGGAGCATTGTGCGTTTGAATGGGGGTACATGCGATACCTCACCTTTCTTTTCCATCCATTATGGCACCCTAAAATATTTTCGCTTGGCATTGAGAAATCGCAGCTCTGCGTTTTACCGTGGTTACTTAATCGGATCTACACCTGGCGATAAACAATAGACGAGGAATTTCCATAATGTTTTTAGGCACAAAAGAAAAGATTTGTGCATTGTAAACACAAAGACCTTGGTGTAGGAGCATCTTAGTGTTTGAGTGCCAGTGTGCTTCATGGAGGATTAATGTTCCATTTATGAGTGTGGAACACTCGTTTTATCGATGCCAGTGCGATGTGCTTTCATGATTGTCCCCTTTAATTTTCATAATTCGGCTTGCACAACAGACGATATTGCTGTGAGCTTCATGAAGAAGCGAAAATTGCTTTCTTTTGAGCACAAGCGTCCTGCATAATGCTTGTTAAACGTGAAACCCCATGTAGCACTTTGATATATTCAAAGTCCCAAAAGCTTTTTTGCATCTCAAAATAGGATTGGCTCACAATGCGACAAAATAAAGCAGCAAGGTAGGGATTATTACATGGATTCACAGCCTTTATCATACGAGTGGATGTGCTTGTGATTGGAGGGGGTTGTGAAAATCTGTGTTGTGCTCAAAGAGCTACAGCTAGCTGGGAAAATTCAAAATGAAATATAGACGCGGAGTCTTATCATCTCCGCCAACTAAGGTGGATGGAGCTTGTATTCACCCCTGTCTGTTTGTCTGTGTTTGTCTGTGAGCAGGATATGTCAAAAAGTTATTGATGGATTTGGACGAAACTTGCTGGACAAGTTGGGTGTGTCACAAGGAAGAATTGATTATATCTTGGTGAACATTCGAATCGGGATCTAAGTTTTTATGTTAATCTTGAAAGTGAAAACTTCACCATTGAGATATGGGGCCAAAACAATATATAGCATGGTATTTCAAAAAGTTGTAGACGGATTATGACAAAACGTGGTGGTTGGGTTGGTTAGGTGACAACAATAAGGCGATGTTGGTTCTGATCCAAATCCAGACCCGGCCTATCACTGGGATACAAAATGTAAACTGTTCAGCTTTGCAGAGGTATGCGCTCCACCGAATGCTGTTCTAGTTCTTTATGAAAAACTCGAGAATGGAAGATTGAATCTCATTTGGAAGTCCATAGACCTCCTATGTAGGGATGGCAATCCATATGTTTAATACAACACAAATCCTCAAATAAATCTACCAAGATACAAACTTGTAAAGTACCGACTGCTACCAGACGTTTGCAGAGGATTTCACATCCAATAATACTAATGAAGGTTTTGCACAACATCTCTGAGCTACCAAATTGACCGACCCAACATATACAGTCTACAGAAAGTATTCACACCCATTGACTTTTTTCACATTTTCTTGTGTTACAGCCTAAATTTGAAATAGATTACATTAAAAAAAAAATTGTCACTGATCTAATTTGGTAGGCTCTGCCAGTATATATATATATATATAAATAAATAAAACGAGTTTGTAAAGCTGCACATTTCAAAAAAAAAAAGTGATAAGTTTCTTTTGATGTTCAGTATATATATACAGTCACGTGAAAAAGTAAGTACACCTTATGTAAAGTTTTTACTTTTTCAACATATTTCAACATACAACTATTTGATCTTCATTTCAACAATATTGATAGATAAAGGTGATATAATATAACAAATATCATGAAACATTTACATTTTGTACTCCATTGTATAATTTAAATAAACATAAATGCAAATTTCGCATGTGGAAAAAGTAAGTATACCCTTGGCTCTAATAGGTGGTATTGCCCCCTTTGGCAGAAACAACCTCAAGTCGGCGTTTCTTATAACTGTCCACCAGTCTCGGACATCGACTGGGAGAAATTTTTGCCCACTCCTCCATGCAGAATTATTTCGAGCTGTGCGATCTTTGAGGGGTTTCTTGCACGCACAGCGCGTTTCAAATCCCCCCACAACATCTCAATGGGATTTAGATCCGGGCTTTGACTTGGCCATTCCAGAACCGTCCATTTCTTTCTTTTCAGCCATTCCTTGGTGGATTTACTGGTATGTTTAAGGTCATTGTCATGTTGCAAGGTCCACCTTCGGTTGAGCTTCAACTTTCCGAAAGATGGCCTCACATTATCCTCAAGCACCCTCTGGTACAATGAAGAATTCACCATAGTGGATTCTATGATGTTGAGCTGCCCAGGCCCTGATGCAGCAAAGCTGCCCCAAACCATAATATTTCCACCACCATGCTTTACAGTTGGTATCAGGTTCTTGTGGTCAAATGCTGTCTTTGGTTTTCGCCAAACTTGTCTTCTGGTACTGTGGCCAAATAGCTCTACCTTTGACTCTTCTGTCCAAAGCACATTGTTCCAGAAGTGCTGGTCTTTGCCGAGGTGTTCATTGGCAAACTTTAGTCTTGCCCTGATGTTCTTTCTGAACAGCAAAGGTTTCCTCCTGGCACACCTCCCATGTAGATCAAATTTGTGCAGCCTCTTTCTAATGGTAGACTCGTGCACTTTGACATCAACAGTGGCAAGAGCTACATGTCGGTCCCGTGATGACATTCTGGAGGTTCTTCGAGACTTCTTTCAGCATCTTGCGGTCTGCTCTCGGGCTGAACTTGCTGGGGCGGCCTGGCCTGACCAAGTTGGCAGTTGTTTGGAATCTTCTCCACTTGTAGATGATCTTCCGGACAGTCAAATGATTGATTTCAAATTGTTTGGAGATCTTTTTAAATCCCTTCTCAGACTCGTAGGCATCTATAACCTGCTTTCTGAAATCCTCAGAGAGCTCTTTTGATCTAGGCACGGTGACGCCGCACACTTCAACAACAAAGAGCAAACCAAACGAAATGTCTGAGGTTTAAATAAGACAGGTTCCTCCAAGATCCTCTCTGACGATGTTCTAATCATTTGCACCCTGAGCTGGTGCACCTGATTCTAATTATAGGTATTTGAAGTAGTGATAAATGTCGGGGTGTACTTACTTTTTCCACATGCGAAATTTGCATTTATGTTGTATTTAAATTATACAATGGACTACAAAATGTAAATGTTTCATGATATTTGTTATTTTTTCTGACCTTTATCTATAAATATTGTTGAAATGAAGATCAAATAGCTGTATGTTGAAATATGTTGAAAAAGTCAAAACTTTACATGGGGTGTACTTAGTTTTTCACGTGACTATAATATACGAGCAGAAGTACACGTCGTTGCCGGGTGGGGGAGGGGCAGGAGGAGGGGGAGGGGGCGGGGGGGGGGGTAGAGGGATGATGGGGGGGAGAGGGGGAAGGGTGGGGGGAGAGGGGGAAGTGTAGGGGGGGAGGATGGGGGGAGGGGAGTAGGGGGAGGATGGGGGGAGTGGTGGGGGTGGGAGGAGGGGGGAGGGGGGGTGAGTGGGGGAGGGGTATAAGGGGGAGGGGGAAAGGATGGGGGAATGGGGGAGGAGGAGGGGTTTTGAGGCAGGAGAGGAAGGGGGTTCATCAACTTTTCGTTGAATATATGCTGGTGAATGTGGTGTTCATCACGTTTCTGAGTTAAGTCTGATGCTGATCAGGAAGAAGAAGAAGCCGTACTACCAATTTCGTACACTTCCGGAATTGTTTGATTTATTTGTATTCAAATGTCTGGTGATTGTTTTGTATTTATTTATGCGGATGTGTACTTGTATATAACTGTGATTAATTTTAAAAGGCTTAGGCACTATCGAGCGATTCTTTTTTATTAATTCCAAAAAAACGAACTTTTTTTTCAATTTTTTTTTTTGGCCTAAAACACTCCCAGGCACTCACTGATGAACCTCTGAAAGTTTGACGAAGATTCGTTCAGCCATCTCTGAGAAAAATGGCGATAGACAGACAGACAGACATCTCTCTTATAAAGTAGATATAATGTATGAGTATGTGTATGTATATAAGATGTCGAGTCTCCTCGGGCACTGATGGCATTGCCTTTCTATGGCTGGTACATACGGGTAAGTGTGCGGTATAGACGGGGAGTCGCCACTCCTCTCCGTATATATATACAGTATATATATATATATACATATATATATATATATATATATATATATATATATATATATATATATATATATATATATATATATATATATATATATATATATATATATATATATATACATACATACATACATACATATACGTGTATATATACGCATGCATGCATAATATGTATGTATATCACCGTCACTTATGACGATGGGTGATACTGTAGCCATCTGTGCCATCTCTCGTGCTGCTGAGCTGCCTTCCCAGCAACAGCAGCCTATGCAATTAATGCACCCTTTCTAATAGCTGTCTCCAGCTTTGCCTTATTTGTGTTAAGTCATGCCAGTTCCCCTCAATATTGAAGATCTTTAGGTCTTCCTTGATGACATTCTTCCAACGTTTAAAGGGCCTGCCACATGGGCGAATTCCAGTGGTTCATTCAGTAAAAAGTACTCTCTTTGGGAGATGATGGTTTGGCATAAGGCACACGTGGCCCAACCACATCAGTCGACATCCTCACCATTGTGGTTTTAGTTATTATGCTGGCATGGGTGAGGACTTCCATATTGGTGATCTTTTGTCACCAGTGAATATGTATGATTTGGCATGAACATCTCTGGTGGAACATCTCCAGCTGGTGTGGGTGTTTATTTAGGGCATACCAGCATCAAGAGAGCAAAAGTTAGGGTTCAGAAAGCGAGACCTATATAGTTAATAGAGTGAGAGCTAGGGCTCTAGAGCTAGAACTGGGGTTAGGAGAGTGAAAGATAGGGTTTAAAACATGAGAACTAAGGATCAGAGAGCAAGACCTATAGAGTTCATAGAGTTAGAGGTAGGGCTCTGGATCTAGAACTAGGGTTAGGAGAGTGAGATAGGGTTTAAAACATGAGAACTAAGGTTCACAGAGCGGGAGATAGGGTTATAGAGCTAGAACTAGGGTTCTGAGAGTGAGAGCTATGGCTAAAAGAGCGAAAGCTCATGGTGTAAAAGCACGGGTTCATGGTGCGAGAGCTGAGGTTCTGAGAGTGAAAGCTAGGGTTCTGAATGTGAGAAAGAAGGTTCTGAGGGTGAGATATAGGGTTCTGTCGGAGAGATGTAGGATTCGGGGAAGAACTATGGTTCTGAGGGTGAGAGCTAGGGTACGGAGGACAAGAGCAAGTATTCGTGGAGTGAGAGTTGAAGTTCATAGAGCGGGTGTTTGGAGTGCATTGAGAGAAACGTCAGGTAGACAGAGTAAGAGCTCGCATTTGTAAATCCAGAGCTCGGGTTTGTTGATTGAGATCTATGGTTCTGAGAGCAAGACCAATTGTTCATTCAGAGAGAGCAGGGGATCCATATCGTAAGACCTAGGGTTAATAGAGCGTGAACAATGTTCCAACAGAGTGAGAGTTGAAGTTCATGCAGCGAGAGGTCAGGTTAATACAGCGAGTCCGTGAAAGGATGAATAGATAATGACTAGAACTCAGAGTTGACAACTCAGATATGAGTATACTACCTTTGTGCTACTTGCCAGCTAAAAGGAACATGGTGCTTAGGGCCCACTCTCTTGGCAGAGCATCAAAGTGTTGAACTTCCTCACAACTCGAAGTGTTGAAGTCTTGAACTTTCTCATTGACTGAACTTTGGATTAAGTTACTTCATAACAATCCTCTTGAGGAAATCCAGTCACTCAAACTTCTGGACCTTACTATGAGGCACGACCTTTCTTGGGCAAATCACATTTCAGGAAGCTGGCCTCCAAAGCCAGTCGCCGACTGGGCATCCTCCATCATACAAAGTCCTTCCTTGGCACACCTGAACTCCTATCCACCTACAAGGCCTTCATCTGAGGCTTGATGGAATACTGCCCTCCCCTCTGGGCTGGCTCTCCTACCTCACACCTTTCTCAGCTTGATGCGGTGGAAATCAAGGCCTTCAAGATTATTGGAATCTTCCAAGATGAAGCTGTGTCTATGGGCGTCTCACTTTTCCATCACAGACAGGTTAGTGGTCTCTTTGTCTTCTACCGCCTCCTTTCTGGTGTTGAACCCTCTTCTCTTTCCATGCTTTCCTCCCCTCCGCCCCCAGCTTTCTGCAGGGTGCAGATTGTCGACCATCAACCCCCTTCTGGTGAAACTACCTAAATCTAGGATCACTGCTCAGTGCTCACCTCCACTCATGTGTTCCTCTTTTTCTTGCCTGTGGAATTAACTTCCACATCCTGTTAATTCTCATTCTTCCCTCCTGGTCTTCAAGACAGCTCTTCACTATCATCTCAGATCATCTCCAATCCAAAACTATGATCTTTTCTACCCTCTTTAACCCACTTCATTCCCTCCTCCTTCCAAATATCGAGTTTTTCCTTCTTGAGAGTTTCCTTCTGTATCAATCTTGGCCACTCCATGTGTTCTTTCCTGCCACCCCCTATTCCTCCACATACTCATTGTTTGTCCACGTCTCCCTCCATATTGTCCTTCAACTCCACTTCAACTATACTGTTCCTTTTGTACTGTTACGTCCTGATCCGTTCAGTGTACGAGTTCTTCCACGAGCCTTCACTCTGTATACAAAAGATAAAAGAAAACAAAAGTGATTCCTGAAGTTGTGAACGTTTTTGTGGCTATGAATCCATCCTTTACCTGGGTTGCCACTCCATCGCAGGATGTGAACCTTTCCACCATGTGTAGACTTGGGAATCGTGCACACACCAGTGAGGACAATGTAACAGGTTTTACCCACTCCATTACCAAGCCGCTCAAGGAATGTAGTAGGAAACCACCAAACTACAAGCATGTATAGGTTTGCTGAACAGAATTTAATTTACCAATAATAAAAAGAGCAGAATTTCCTCCCTCTGCTCATATATGACATATCAAAATTATTCATGACTAGTGAGGTACCCGTGCTACGCACGGGTGGGAGGTCAGAAGCAAACAGGCAATGCAGAAACGGCGAATGCTAAAGCATGAAAACAATAAATTCCACATTCCTGTCGCACCATCAGTCACACGTTAGACATGGACAGCAAGTTCGTGAAGGACTTCCATGAAAAGCATACTCATTCGCAAACAAAGGGGTACGTTAGTTCCATACCCAGTCAATGGCGAATCTGCGTATGGCGATCCGTGCATTTCACGTTTAGAAAGTAGAAACCGTCACGACATTTCGTCATTCACTTGAACTCGATATCTCTTTTTTCATTCCAAACAGCATAACTCCAATCACAAATGAAATAACATTAATATAAAAAATAAACTTTTAACAACATTCGTGACAGAAACAAATATTTAAATCCTGATGTGAAGTTCCGTACGGTTGGGTGAACACAATTACGAATTCAAAATCGTAATTGTATTCACTCAATTCCAATCATCAATTGATACTTTACCAAAACGATTAACGTTTAACGATTAAACATTACGATTGAATGACGGCTGTATTGGGATATTATCAAACCCGTGCATTGCCGTCATCTGTCCACTTCCGCATTCGCAGCAGGTTCATAATTCTCATAAAAATCTAAACAGTATTTGTAGAATTATTTCAATAAAAGCCACATGACTGTTCATATCGGTAAATAATATTCCATCGTGTTTGGAAAAACTGGAAAATTGGAAAAATTTGAAAAACAATATAGCCTATTTTACTCCAGGGGGTCCCAGGATTACCCACCCAAAATATCGTTGCGATCGGTTCAGTCGTTTTTGCGGTACCTTCGAACGGACAGACGGACATTTGGTGAATTATAGTAAGATGCCTTTTCATAGTTTGTGTTTGCGTATCACTTCCTGCTTTTACTACCAAATACCAGCATGCTCCACTCTGATTTCTTGATCCAAGCTATGAATAGTCTCCCCAGCTTTCATTACCAGCACATCAAAGATGGAGGCTTGCTAAATGGACCTCAGAGAAGAAAGGGGGAAAAGTGTGGGGTGTAAGTTCCTGGAAACTGGACAAAAGGTTCTCAGCTAGCTTCAGGTAAACATCCTCGAAAAATGTTTTTTGAATAATTATTTCGATGAAATTTCTGGAGAGATTAACTTTTTGTAAATTGGATTCTTTGGGGCTTCGCCAGTCGATTTGTGATGTGCCAAGTGCATGTTTCACAACCTGAACAACGCACTTTTCATCTGGAAGCAAAAATGATTGAGAAGTTTCTTGAATGCTCTTAGTTATCATGTAATCCTAGAGTACTGTTGCTGTGGATGACACTTAAAGTAAATGTTAGTGCCAAGTAAAACGTCACACTTATGCTAATTTAATTGAGGGGTTTAATCAAGCACGCACGTCACAGCTATTAGGTCACATTATCAAACATGTGGCCAACAATCTATTGCTCATGCAAGATGATGATGTTTGTGTTTTATGCTGTTATTGCTCGGTGCGACTTTCCAAGCTCCATATATAAATACCATATGTGTCGAGGCTCATTGAAGTGTTTACGTTTTAAAGAGAAGGAGAAATTTTTTTGGAAATGAAGAGATATGAGGCAAATAATGGAGTTTGGCAGATTGAACACAACAAGGTTGTGAAGAGTGACATAGTCTCACCACTTCTCAAGGAGTTTGTAAACATTGAATAGAAAAACATGGTGTAGATGTTGCTGAAGGTATTATGATTATGTTTTGGAAGTGTGTTTTCAGTCGTGTGTGTGTGTGTGTATATATATACATACAGATAGTATGCAAGTCCAGAGAGTGCGCTGGCAGGATGAACTATAGAGCTAGACGTCTGCACACTCATCTATAAGGTGTCTGGCCTGGGTCATAAATTGTAAACCTAGTGATTCACAGGCGTCCTGTCTATCGCCATTAGTTGATGGACGCTAAATATCCCACGGTGTCCATTGCACAGAGTAGGCGAGCTATCACCGGCAGCATGAACAAACTAGATAACATTCATAGAATGCTTACCCTGTGCAGTCAACTTGGTGCGAGCCAACTCTTCCATTTTTTCAGTTTTTTTTTTCTTTGATGCAATATGGAGGCCAGACCACGTGACTGATGACATCATCTTTATCAAACCATGTTTCCAATGGGTAGTTGATCAATTAGTTAAAGTTTCGCAATGATTGGTTAAGCGGTTTCAGAGAAGAATATTTTCAAAGATTTTCGCTTCGATCCAATATGGCTACCAGACCAGTACTATTTAATACACAACAACGTGTTATCATGGGATGATACTTCGAACGAATCACTATCATGGAATGAAGCTTTATTTCAGTTGTGACCAGAAACTTCTTCAGTGGATTGTATTTGTCTTGACTGTTATGCAAATCATACAGGTGGGGAAACAGGTTGCAACATGATCTGAGCAGTACGTATCTACTATATCCACAAAAGTGCCGGCCGTAGTACTGTTATAGTAGTTGTGATCCAGTAGGGAACCCGAGTCTGTGGTGGACACCTTCACAAGTTGTGAGAATCCTTTGGAGGACATAAACCCGAGCAGTCTGGATGAGCTGGCTGTTGATAGTAGATCATCGTTTAAGTCTCCCAGGACAACAGTTGGCATTGCTTGCAACAGAGTAGGGGAGCCATTACCGGCAGCATGAACAAATTACAACTTCCCACCCTAACCTACAAGGGGCACTGCATCAGCGGCACAGCTGCGCCTTGTCAGTCATTCGTGCTGCCCTGCAGTCTTGTGCTGCGTTTGAACGAAGAAGTCCAGATACTGTATTCCATAGTGCAGTACACCATGATAGAAGCCATAAACATAGCATGATGCTGTCCAACATAGGCTTGGCTTAATTCCCTTTCTTTGGGAAAGCATATTCCTGACGTCGGGAAAACTGGGATTTGTCGATGAACACCAGCAACAGCAATTTTGGTCATCTTTATAACATTTCGTTGTGTCATTGAAATCTTGTCCTCATATGAGCCACTGGAGAGGGCATTTACACCTGGTTTAGTTGCATAAGCATGATTAATTTTTAGCTCACCTGGACTTTAGTCCGGTGACCTTATGCGATTGAATAGTGTCCGTAGGTAAGTCAGTGAATTCGGCTGTAAACACTTCAATCATGATCGCTTGAACCAATTGCACGATGTTGATGAAACTTGGCCATAGGCTTCATATCTGATGCCCAACGAAGGTGTATTGACTGCATCAAAATCTGCGCTCATTACAGGGGTTTATGGGGGCAGCGGGGTCTGAAATAACATTATTTAATAAATAAAAATTTCAGAACAGTAGATATTTAAAAAAAGAAGAATTCGAATTTCAACGAGAAGAACAAGACATAAAATGTCAGCCCCTGTGGTTGTAGTAATAATTCGCTGTACGGAGTTAAAGGCCGTCAGTCGACCATCTTTGGTCGGATTACAAAACAAAATCTTCTTCATATGTATACTCTTATGTATTGTGTTTGTGCCAAGCTTGAACAAAATCGGTCCATGCATGTCGATAAATGGTTGGGGGCACGTTTAAGTAACAAAATGGCCGCCAGTCTCCCATCTTGGATCTAATCTAGAAAAAAACATAATGAGCATTTGTAAGCCATCATTCATTTTCTGTGTGCCAAATTTGAACAAGATCCGTAAATGCATGTCCGGTAAATGGTTAAGGACATCGTCAATGTAGTGTTTTTTACAATTAAAATGGCCACCAGTCTGCCACTCAGCCAATTTTTTTTATCAGATCGCAAAATAAAGTGAGGAGCACGTGTATGCCATCACGTATTGTGTTTGTGCCAAGTTCGAACAAAACTAGACCATCCATGTTCAGGAAATGGTTGGAGACGCATTTAAGAAACAAAATGGCCGCCAGTCGGCCATCTTGGATCTGACCTCGAAAAAAATGAAGTGCCTATGTAAGCCAAAATTCTTTATCTGTGTGCCAAGTTTGAACAATATCAGCAAATGCATGTCCGAGAAATGGTTGAGGACGTGTTAAACGTCGGGTTCTTTACAACTAAAATGGCCGCCAGTCTGCCACCTTTGATTGCATCGCAAAACAAAATGATGAGCATGTGTAGCATCATGCATTATCTTTGTGCCAAGTAATAACGAAATCGGTCTATACCTCTACGAGATATAGTTGCGGACGTATGGATGCATGGACGGACAGACGAGACCAAATCCATACGCTCCCGTTTCAGATTAAGTCCAACGGGGGCTAATAAATGTGAATTTTTGCTTCTAGCGTGCTCGCTCAATGCCAGAAGACGCCATTTGCATTTTTGCCTCCTTCATCCCTACCCCATTTAGAATCCATGCAGGCATGGCCAACTTGCTCGTTATCATAAGAAAATCAAACTCTTTTGTGACCATTTTATAATATTCAAAATTCTGCATTTTGTTTAAAAAAAAACCTCCAACAAAATGGCTGACAATTACCTCAATATATTTGGATAAGTATAATTTTATACTTTGAATAATTAAAATCTACATCCTACTATATTTAGAGTACATATTGTTTTTTCATCTATTGGCCATGTTTAAGTTCCCTCCTCACCAAATCCCTTTCAATTGTCCCCCCTCACTCTTCCACTCCCCTCCAAATCTCCCCTCTTTCCACTCCCCTTCAAATCTCCCACCTCTCCCCTCCCCTTCAAAACTTCCCCCTCGCTCCTCCCCTTCAAAACTCCCCCCCCCCCAACCACTCCCCTCCAAATCTCCCCCCTACAATCTTTCTCCAATTATCGCCCCTCCCCCACCTTCTCAAAGCTGCCTCCTCCTCACTTCGTCTCCTTTCTATCTCATACCTCCACTTCCTCCAACCTTCTACTTTCCTCGGCCACCCCTCAAACAACCCCTGACTGTGCCTCATCCCATCACCATCAAACCTTTTGCCCTCCTCATCCTTCCCTTTCTCCTAACTCTTCTGCAATCTCTGACACACTATCAACAGCCCTCCCTACCTCCACCTCTCACCGCTCATCTTACCCTACCCCTCCCCTCCCATGTCCTGCACCCGATGCTCCCCCTCCATCTTCCTTAACGGTATGGACCTCAAACATCCAGGGCCTTCGCTCAAACCTGATTCCTCTCTCCACACAGGTTGCTTCAGACAAACCAGACGTAATCTGCTTAACATAAACTTTCCTCCTTCAAGATGTCTCTGATTCCTTAATATCTCTTCCTGGTTACTCCCTCCTCCGGTATGATAGACCCGAGCCTCGTCCTGGTGGTGGGGTGGCTATCTTTATCAAAAATTCTCTTCCTCACTCTCCTTCCACTGTCCTCTCTCCACCCTACCCCCAGGAGTACCTCTGGCTACGGCTTCCTCTCCACTCCCACCTTTTGTTCATATGTGTTTTGAACTGTCCTCCAAACAGTGATGACTCCACTTACATTTCGCTGCCTGACAACATGGACCAACTTCTATCCACTCATCCAACTCTCTCTTCCTCATATGTGGCGACTTCAACTATCATCATGCCAGCTGGCTGGGTGTGGGTACCTTTCTCACCAGACATGGCACCTCAGCAAAGGACTTCTGTGACTCATTAGGACTGACACAATCTGTCAATTTCCCGAACCAGATCTCAGTCAATGGAGTATCTTCTCTTCTAGACTTGGTTATGACAAACTTCCGTGCAAATGTCTGCTGCAATTCTTCTGCTCCAATTGGCTCATCTTATCATGTGCTTGTGAAAGTGGACATCTCTCTGGCCATTCTCAGAGAGCCTCCTCAGTGCCAATGAGTCTGGCATTTCACTCAGGCTGACTGGCATGGTCTGCAAGCAGCCATCAATAATCTGGACTGGTCTACCATCTCTACCGCCTCTGACATCAATTCTTCCTGGGAATTCTTCCAAAGTAAACTGCTCTCTCTCAGGCACAGATTTATCCCATCTCATCTTCAGTTGTCAAACCCTTCCTCCTGTCCATGGTACACTGAATCTTGTGGTGAGGCAGTTGCCCTGAAACAACTTGCCTTTGACTCATGCAAGGCAAATCCAACTGAAGGCAATCTCAGTTCCTTCCACCAAGATCAGAACAAGTGTGTGTCTACCCTCAGGAGAGCCAGGAAGCACTATCTCTCCACACTCAAGAATGAACTCTCAAACCTGTCTACTTCCTCCAAATCCTGGTGGCGTCTGGTGAAATCCGTTTCTGGTGTTTGTCTGTTTCTCCTTCCTCTCCCTTACCTCAAATGGCTACACAGCTGACTCTGCACCTGACAAAGCAGAATGCCTCAACTCTGTGTTTGCCTCAAAATCTTGTGTCCCAAACCCATCTCTCTCTCTCTGTACCCACCTTACCCAGATGAACCCAGCTGCACCTGGACTCTGTGTCCTTCTCTCCTGACAAGGTGGAGAAGTTCCTGTCAAACCTTGACACTGATTCTGTAACTGGACCAGACGGCATCAGGCCACGGGTCCTAAAATCCTGCTCTGCCGTTCTTTCAAACCCCCTCTCTGTTCTCTTCACCCTCTCTTTTGCTCAAGGTCATCTGCCATCTGCTTGGAAATCAGCCAACATTACCGCTTTACACAAAAAGGTGCAAAAACAGATCTTTGCAACTACAGACCAATCAGCCTGCTCCCAATTATCAGCAAAGTCATGGAATCCATCATTGCTTCGGATATAAAATCCTTCTTCTCCAATGGCATGATCTCTGATTATTAATTTGGTTTCAGACCAGGTCACTCGACTCTGGACATGCTGCTTCTGCTGTCTCAACAATGGATTTAGGTCCTCAATGCCAAACAGGAAATCAGAGCTCACCAAACCCAGCTCAGCTCATCAAACTCTCCCTCTATGGTATCCATGGAAATCTCCACGCATGGCTTGCGGACTTCCTCTCTGGTCGTTGTCAACATGTGGCCCTGAATCCATTTCTCTCATCTCCCCTTCCTGTTTAGGCTGAAGTTCCCCAAGGCAGTGTTCTGGGCCCTGTGCTTTTTCTAGTCTTCATCAATGATCTCTCCGACTCTCTGGAAAATCCTCTCTATCTCTTCGCTGATGACTCGACTCTCTCCTGCTCCATTCCTCATCCCTCAGATCAGCAGTCTGCAGCCTTTTCTCTCTCTCCAGACCTGGACAAAATGACAGACTGGTAAAACAAGTGGAACATGTCTTTCAATCCTGACATATCTCACCTGACAACTCTTACTATGTCTCTCTGAAAAGTCCGACTGGACAACTCTCCCATCTACTTTCTCAACAATCCTCTCCAAGAAGTTCGGTCACTCAAGCTTTTGGGTCTCACTATCTGCCATGATCCTTCCATGGAAAACCACATTTCCAAGATGGCCTCAAAAACCAGTCGCCGACTGGGCATCCTCCATCGTGCGAAGTCCTTCCTTGTCACACCTGAGCTCCTCACCACATACAAGGCTTTCATCCACAGCTCAATGGAATACTGGTCTCCCCTCTGGGCTGCTGCTCCTGCCTCACACCTAGCTCGGCTTCACGCTGTTGAAACCAAAGCTTTCAGAATCATTGGAATCTCCCGCGATGAAGATGATTGTGAGGGCCTTTCACTCACTCATCGCAGGCAGGTTGGTGGTCTTTCTGTCTTCTACCGACTCCTATCCGGCCTAGCTCCCCCAGCTCTGTCCCTGGCCCTGTCCGGCCCTGTCCCCCAAATATTCCTACAGGTCGCACAAGATCTGCCAGCAACCCTCTTGTGGTGAAACTGCCAAAATCATGACTCTCTGCTCACCTTCATTCTTTCATTCCCCTTTTCTCCCGCATCTGGAAGAAACTCCCTCACTCTCTTCAATCCCACTCCACCCTCCAGGTCTTTAAAACAGCTGTTCACCATCATGTCTTATGTTCCCCCATCCAAAAACTTGATCTTTTCTACCCCCGTTAATTCACCCCAGATCCACTTTTCTGAAATACGGACTTCTTTCCTTGAAGTCCAAGCAGTGTCCATGTGTTTTTACTTCTGCCACCCCTCCTTTGACTGCCCCTCCCCCAAGTCCTCTCCCACCCACAGATCTCACAATGTGCCTGTTATCTGTTGTGCTTGTGTGCTTCCCTCTCTCTCCCCATCTTGTCTTCCGCTCCCTTTATTGTATGTTTTGTGTGGCCGTTTTTTTTTTTTGGTTTTTTTGTGTGATTAATGTTAGGTCTTAGACGAGCCTCGAACTTGATTTAAAAAGAGAGAGAGAGAGAGAGAGAGAGAGAGAGAGAGAGAAAGAGAAAGAGAAAGAGAAAGAGAAAGAGAAAGAAAAAGAGTGGTGGTCCCGAGGTTGTTTGCCTCGGGACGCGTGCTGGCTCTCGACGCCCCTGGGTACAAACATTGCGAGAAAGCATCCCCGATAGTTGTGGTTCATTGTTCCTCCATCTTGTGTTTCATGTTTATTAGCTCAGTGGTTCTGCAGATCTCTAAAATGCTTTGAAAAGATATCCAAGATGACCACCAAGCCTTTTGGTCAATGAAGTATAAACTAGATCTGATGACTTGGAACAATCCTGTGAAGTTAGTTTACTAATAATTTATGCCTCCGTTGACGAAGTCGCCAGAGGCATTATGTTTTCAGATTGTCCATCCGTCCGTCTGTCCGTCCATGATACATAGATTTTCGTTCCCGTGATAACTTGAGAATGGCTGAAGGGATCTTAGTCAAACTTTGTGCAGGTATGTATAATGATGTAAGCATGAACTGATTAGATTTTGGGGTCAAGAGGTCAAAGGTCAGAGGCCATGTCATGTAAAAATGTGATATCTTGAGAACAGCTGAATGGATTTAAATCAAACTTGACACAAGTATTATAATGATGTAATAATGTGGGCGGAGGCATATCGGTCGACGTTGTGACGTCGAAGAGTGTTGTTCTAGTTTTTTAATTTAACAGAAGTCTCTGAAAAATAGGAGTGACAACATTTAGTGAGAATAAAAGAATAATAATTCCAGTACGAACAGGCTTCCAGCTTTAAATGATTCATGTGGACTAATATTTTGCAAAACAAAAGGCCAGATCACATAATCAACTCTGCCAATTTTGTGTGGTACAAATAAGAGTCATTCAAAAGGTTAATGTGTCCCATCTCATAGTAAGAAAATCTTCTAATGCTCCATATGTATGTAACAGGAAATGGTTATCAACAAACTGTTCAAACATAATTTATTGTACAGAGGAAAGACTTTGGTTAAATTGTTTTGATTTTCTTTATTCTTACACAAAAATGGAAAGTTTTTCTCAAACAATTTTGATGCGGTTTCATTCATTATGCAGTTTTATAGACATTCAGGACAAAACACCCACCAATGTGTTAAATCTGAATTCCAGAAGCCTGTGCTCTTTTAAAGTAATGAACAGGCATTTTTTAAAAGCTTAATTTCAGACACAGAACGTTAATTTTGAAAGACAATGCGAAACAATCCCCCAGTTGCACTAAGTTCATTCTAACAGAACATCATTAAGGATCTCATATCGTTACAAGGAGCAAGTGCCTTGAAAGAGAGAAAGAAGCTTCTTTGTTCAGCCTCATACTGGGACATCAAAAGCACTCATCAAAGCCACAGGCCTCCGTCTCCTCAAGCGTAACACCCTTAATTTAATTAACCTGCCGCTGTACGTTGTGCATTTAAAGCACGGTCAAGTCTCTTGCCTTTTATGAGAAAACCTTCTCTTATGTATTAACTGCACCGCACCAAACTTCTCCGACGAAAAACTCAGTAATTTGTGTTAGCATTGGTCGTAAGAGATTCACCATCAGAAGCATAAGAGAACATAGAAAGAACAAAAAAGGTTGAAAAATCAAGAAGTACATTTATAATCTGACTGTAAGGATATCTTAGAAGAATGGGGACTTTTAGCTGTCAAGATTGAGTTCATGTCTCAACCCAGCTATGAACTGTCATCCTGTTGTTTCACAGGCTGGTGATCCATCAAAGCGTGTGCCATGCATGCCACCCCTCAGATGGACGTTAAACTAGGAGTTCGGTCTGTCAGCATTAGTTGGTGGATGTGAAACATCCCAGGGTGTCTTTAGCGAAGAGTACGTGAGTTATTGTCTGTACCATGGAGAAATTCCAAATTTGTAATACCTTCAGGAAAATGTCGGGCCTGCACAGACAGTTCTTGACAGACTTGAGCAACAGATTAAGAAAAGCCGACTTCCTGGCCAACCCTGCAAGAAGGTGAGAATATTTGGGCCTTAAAGAGGTAGTGCTCCACTAGATATGCAAAACGAACAATGCAGTCAAATCACTATAATAAACAAAATATACAAGGAACAAACTGCACAACAAGAAACAGAACTTCACAGTTCTGGATAATTCTTCCCTACAATATAATATGCTCAGGAAACATTCCAATTTTACACATTTCTTCCAGAATTAAGTGTTATTGAAGTACCAAAATGAGTGAATAAGAATGCTTGCTGGAAGCATCACCTCAGACGTCACATAGCCTCGTCACACAGGAAACTTTCAGTTTCTGTCATTTACTCCAAAACACATATATATATATACATATATATATATATATATATATATATATATATATATATATATATATATATATATATATATACACGACATGACCAAAAGTATGCGGACACCCCTTCTAATTAGTGGATTCGGCTATTTTAGCCACACCCATTTCTGACAGGTATATATAATCAAGCACACAGCCATTCAATCTCCATAGACAATCATTGGCAGCAGAATGGGCTGTACTGAAGAGCTTAGTGACTTTCAACGTGGCACCGTCATAGGATGCCACCTTTCTAACAAGTCAGTTCATCAAATTTCTGCCCTGCTAGAGCTACCCCAGTCAACTGTATGTACTGTTATGATGAAGTGGAAACGTCTAGGTCTAGGAGCAACAACAGCTCAGCCGCGAAGTGGTAGGCCACACAAGCTCACAGGACGGGGTCGCCGAGTGCTGAAGCGAGTAGCACATAAAAATCGTCTGTCCTCGGTTGTAACACTAACTACCGAGTTTCAAACTGCCTGTGGAAGCAACGTCAGCACAACAACTGTTCGTCGGGAGCTTCATGAAATAGGTTTCCATGGCTGAGCAGCCGCACATAAGCCTAAGATCACCATGCGCAATGCCAAGTGTTGGCTGGAGTGGTGTAAAGCTCACCGCAATTGGACTCTGGGGCAGTGGAAATTCGTTCTCTGGAGATATGAATCGTGCTTCGCCATCTGGCAGTCCGACGGACGAATCTGGGTTTGGCAGATGCCAGGAGAACACTACCTGCCCAAATGCATAGTGCTGACTGTAAAGTTTGGTGGAGGAGGAATAATGGTCTGGGGCTGTTTTTCATGGTTTGGGCTCGGCCCCTTAGTTCCAGTGAAGTGAAATCTTAATGTACAGCATACAATGACATTCTAGATGATTGTGTGCTTCCAACTTTGTGGCCACAATTTGGGGAAGGCCCTTTCCTGTTTCAGCAGGACAATGCCCCCATGCACCAAGCGAGGTCCATACAGAAATGGTTTGTTGAGATCGGTGTGGAAGAACTTGACTGGCCTGCACAGAGCCCTGACCTCAACCCCATCGAACACCTTTGGGATGAATTGGAAAGCCGACTGCAAGCCAGGCCTAATCGCCACTGGCGTCACTAGAGGGGTGCGGGGGGGGGGGCGCGGACCGCACCGGGTGACACTATCAGAGGGGTTGACACCAAATTTTTGCAGTGTAAAGGCTTTCTGATCTTGCGATATTATCAATTGTAAGTGAGTTGGCGAAAGGCATTGATTTCGATGAAGTGATTCACAAGTTCGCAGCTTTGAAGGCCAGGAAAGGAAAGTTCTGAATTCGTCGAGATGTTCACTAAGTGCTGAAATGCTTGTGTATTTGTTCCTGTTTATTTTTATGGTATTATTTCATTTATGAGTACATTTCCAAATGCATTTGTCTACAAGTTCTACATTATTTGGGCCGTTATTGATTATGCAAATATAATCCATTAATGTATCTCATGTAACAATAAAGTTTAACGTTAAAATCAATATAATTTTGATGGAGTTCTTAAACGTTTTTACTTCGAATTCTATTGTTTTCTTACCGAATTTTCACTTTAACCACATGAAACTATGTAAATGTAAATACATTTAGGCTGTGCGTATGATATTGTAATTTAAAGGTGTAATTTTAATTTTGCTAGTTGTTTATTTTACGACTATTGCCATTACATTCAGTGATATACGGGAATTACGATTTACGAGTAACATTAGTACAAAAAACATTACTAAGGATTCTGTATGGTCTGGTACGGGAGGAGGTCCATGTAGTCAGGTTCACTATGTTTTTTCATTAAAATTTTTGGAGATTAGCAAAACTATACATTTTTAGGAATATTCAGAGCATGAGGAAATCAAAAATTAATGTTGGCATTTGCGTAGACACCTTTGCGAAAATGACACTGAGGACAGTGATGAAGATCTGTAAAAGCATATTCCTGAACGGTATAGACCTCGTAGATCCTGTGTATAGGACTGAAAGTTCAATCTGATACCAACAAGGCTGCTTTCTTGCTTTATAAACCCATACCTATAACTTCAAAGGACTTGCAATATCATGTATTATGTAATACAGTTATATCACAAATATAAAGACAATGGTTTTCAATTACCTTTGTTTGTTGCTTTTCTATAATCCTGACAACTATTTTGAGGCCTTTACTGGATTCCTTGACCCAGACAACATAGGTCCTGGGTTGCGTTTTGTAAATAAAAGTAGCGTCAATTGTAAATAATGCTCCCCACCGTCAGTGTGTAGTTTGAAGACCATTCCGCAATTCGGTTAGCTGTGGGCGTGTCTGTTAGGTAGGGTGCAATGGAGCAGCGGGACATCTGTATTTATGTTTTAAAACTGTCGCACTCAGGGTCAGGTTAAAAGTAGAGGGAACTACACCTACGTGTCACACTAAGCTAAAGTTATAGGCCCGGGCCGTGCCTAAGAGGAGGAGGGTGCAGTGTTGCGGAAATGAGGATTGCGTTTTTTTGATTGTGTTGTATTGTATTGTAAATTGTTGTGAAATATGCTTTAGTCTGAGCCCTCCTTACTCCAGTCTGTTGTATAAAGGTCAAAGGGCGTTCCGGTAGTTAATTCCATAAAGCATACATTGAAGGACACTATAATACCCCTGTTCAGTAGTTTATTTCCTTATTCTGTGTATGAGGTTAAGGCTTTGTCTTCCATTAAAATGACACTCCATTGCACCAAGTGAAATAGATAGATCCCCTTTCATTCCCATTCCCAAAAACCGCAATTGCCAACTGTTCCCTCCGCGACTCCATTCGCCACGAGGTTGGCTCGGAGAAGAAGGGCGTGTCTCCACCTCATCATAGAGGGGAGGAGTGAGCCAGCCCCGAACAACCAACCAAGCACGAGGGGTTTGGTTTGAGCGGGTGGAGGAAGCGCGATCGAGGAGGTTCGCGAAGGTTGAGGGGCGGGGCCTATATAACCCGCCGCGGGACGCTCCCCAAGCAGATGACTTCTGAGTTCTGCAAAGAGACGAGCTTCAGAGAGAAGTGCGCAAGGAGGGAAGAGAAGCAAGAAGGAAGCCTTTAACACAAGTGCGCGAGAGAAGCGCGGGGAAGCCTTGAGAGAAGTGCACGACGTCACCCTGCTCGCTCCCAGCCTGACGAGGCCGGGTTTGCTGTGCGCCCTGCAAAGCCTTCCAGCTTGTGGTCCGAGCTGAACCTTCCTCCCGGTCCAGCCAATCGTTCCTGCCTCCATTCCCTATTCGTGTGAGTCCGTCTGTTTGTTCTGTCAAGGGTATAAGTTAAGCCTGTTTAGGTAAGCTAGTAATTTTCACTGTGTCACCTGCTTTTTCCATGTTCCCTGTATATAACCGTGACTGTCCCTTTTGCTTGTGTGTGTAAATAATAAATCCCGTTACTCTTCTGTACGTCTTCTTCTTCCTCTTTACATTCGGTCATTTAGAGGTTTCCCAATTGAATATCTGTGGCGCAATCTGGCCAACGTTCGGGGATCGGGTTTAGTCAGGGAAAACTGTTCGGCCGCGGTGCCTCCACTTGGCAAACAACATCCTTATCCGCGGACTGTAACAATTGGTGTCAGGAGTGGGATATGCCCGATGTGGTGGGATGGCCAATCCACCATCCCTCACAGCGGGGGCAAAGGAGCACTAGGTTATGGGGTTTATGGCAGTGAAAACTAGCCCGGGAGGGTTAGGATAAAATGATAGGGACCTAGAAGATGACAATAGGTAACGTTAAGATTAGGTAGCTACATTGGACAGGTAGCTGGGGACATAGAGAGGGTAGTTTGGATGAAAATGACGTGGTATGTGCTTAGTTTAAAGGGAAGACAGGGAGCACTAAGTTAGCAGGGCAACAGGTAGTTTAGATGATGCCGTGTGTATGGTGAACAGGTGTGATTGCACAGGTGTGCAACTGAACAGGTGTATGGAGCAGTGTATGAGGGAGTAGTGGTGATTGCGTGTGGTGTTGACCAAATGGTCCAGGAAGGAAGGAGGGTGCAGGTGGCACCAGGTGTGAGTACACAGGTGTGCACCAACAGGTGTATGGAATAAATGGTAGTGTGGAATATATGGAGTATTGGAATGGATGGTCGTGGAGTGAGTATGGTGGAAACTATGGAGTGGAGTGGATGGTGCGAAGGTGTGAATGGGGGAAGGATGGACCCCCATCACGAATACCCGGGGCGGGTAGTGTAAGTGTTAGGTAGAGGGTATAGGTAAATTGTGGTTGGATATTGGCATCTGTGGTGCGGGTGAAAGAATGGTGTTTGGATGGGTGCATTAGTGTTGTGGAAATGGCTGGGCGTGTAGACTGTTAGTGTGTGTAGTTGGTTTGGGCACTCCACCACTGTGAGGATGTCGGCCAGGTGAGGCCGCAGGTGGCCCTGGGAGCCGGTAGAGTTGTTGTGGATGGGGCCCGAGGATCCGGAGGACGGACCCGGGTAGCCCAGTGCCAGAGGGCACCGAGGGGTGACAGAGCCAGGAGGGGCCTTCCCCAGTTAGATAGGTTAGGGTGAGGAGCTAGGTAAGCTCGGGTGGCAACTGCAGTGGTGGAGGTGTGCAGGTGGGTAGACCTGCTGGGAGAGCTACACGCCCCAATCCTGAAATTGTGCAAGGGCACAGGGAGTTGAATCGGGGGAGTGAGACCCCAAATTGAGAAGCACCACAGTTTGGTCAATGGGAATTGGTTTTTAGAACCCATAGTGTAAGATGGCCAATGGATTGGCAGGGAAAGACCCCGGGTAGTGTAAAGTGTATTAAAGTCATTTAGAAAGTAGTTAGGATGAAGATCTCCTCGCACCATCTGCATCCACTCACCTGAGGTGACGTAACTCCACACCATGCCATGTTTTTATTATTTTTATTGTGCAGATGTTTGGAATGAGAGACGCATCATGACGTGGGTGTGACATTGTGCTTGATGTTCCATCTCTTCCTCCTTATGAGGATTGATGATGAATTGGGTGATGGCAAATTTTGGATAGAGGGATTGTGAAGACGAATTTGGTATGGGGGAAATTGGGGGAAGACGCGACAGTAGTGACGAATTTGTAAATGTGTAGATTTTGTACATATGGGGTAAGGGCAAGGGTAGTGTGGGTGACAGGGGGGGTGACGTACGGTAGGGACGAGCTTTCTCACTTCGCTTTCCGTACGCACTTCGCCTTGCATTGCCTTGTTTGATGTGTACCCTTGTGACCTTACCCCTCGCTCATCTGTCTTCCCCCCTTTGTCTCCCACATGAGGACCTGAGCGCCACTGGGCGCCGAGGGGAGCGTGCGTGAGTCCGCCATTGTGCGCCCGGAACTCCCAGAACCAGCTGTCTGCATCGATGCACCACATTATGGACCACATGTCTGTGGCCGAGCACCACTTTTGGACCCCATGGGTTGGGGCATGGCCCCTCTGCTGGAACCGGCCATGAAGGCCCGAAATCTTGCTGGCGGACCTTGGCCACAGGGCACCGATGCCCCACAGGTGAACCACACTAGTCGGCCCCTGTGGGCCATAAATAAATAAAAATGGACACGTTGGGTGCATTTCATTTTATGTTCAAATAGGCCGCCAGTAAGAAAATGAAAGAAAATGACAACATCTGGAAGAAAGCAAATAGCCAGCAGAGGGAGCCGAAGAGCAAGAGGCCACCTGCAGGGTTAGGGGTTGTTGGTTTTATTTTTATTATTGAACAGTGATGAATGTGCACCGATTGGTGCTTGAGGGTGCTTTGGTGCGTTTTGGGTGCTTTCATGGTGCGTCGATGCAGAGCAGACTGTCTCCCCCCCCCCCCCAGAAAGAACAATCACAGGTCCTGGGTTGCGTTTTGTAAATAAAAGTAGCGTCAATTGTAAATAATGCTCCCCACCATCAGTGTGTAGTTTGAAGACCATTCCGCAATTCGGTTAGCTGTGGGCGTGAGTCTGTTAGGTAGGATGCAATGGAGCAGCGGGACATCTGTATTTATGTTTTAAAACTGTCGCACTCAGGGTCAGGTTAAAAGTAGAGGGAACTACACCTACGTGTCACACTAAGCTAAAGTTATAGGCCCGGGCCGTGCCTAAGAGGAGGAGGGTGCAGTGTTGCGGAAATGAGGATTGCGTTTTTTTGATTGTGTTGTATTGTATTGTAAATTGTTGTGAAATATGCTTTAGTCTGAGCCCTCCTTGCTCCAGTCTGTTGTATAAAGGTCAAAGGGCGTTCCGGTAGTTAATTCCATAAAGCATACATTGAAGGACACTATAATACCCCTGTTCAGTAGTTTATTTCCTTATTCTGTGTATGAGGTTAAGGCTTTGTCTTCCATTAAAATGACACTCCATTGCACCAAGTGAAATAGATAGATCCCCTTTCATTCCCATTCCCAAAAACCGCAATTGCCAACTGTTCCCTCTGCGACTCCATTCGCCACGAGGTAGGCTCGGAGAAGAAGGGCGTGTCTCCACCTCGTCATAGAGGGGAGGAGTGAGCCAGCCCCGAACAACCAACCAAGCACGAGGGGTTTGGTTTGAGCGGGCGGAGGAAGAGCGATCGAGGAGGTTCGCGAAGGTTGAGGGGCGGGGCCTATATAACCTGCCGCGGGACGCTCCCCAAGCAGATGAGTTCTGAGTTCTGCAAAGAGACGAGCTTCAGAGAGAAGTGTGCAAGGAGGGAAGAGAAGCGAGAAGGAAGCCTTTAACACAAGTGCGCGAGAGAAGCGCGGGGAAGCCTTGAGAGAAGTGCACGACGTCACCCTGCTCGCTCCCAGCCTGACGAGGCCGGGTTTGCTGTGCGCCCTGCAAAGCCTTCCAGCTTGTGGTCCGAGCTGAACCTTCCTCCCGGTCCAGCCAATCGTTCCTGCCTCCATTCCCCATTCGTGTGAGTCCGTCTCTGTTTGTTCTGTCAAGGGTATAAGTTAAGCCTGTTTAGGTAAGCTAGTAATTTTCACTGTGTCACCTGCTTTTTCCATGTTCCCTGTATATAACCATGACTGTCCGTTTTGCTTGTGTGTGCAAATAATAAATCCCGTTACTCTTCTGTACGTCTTCTTCTTCCTCTTTACATTCGGTCGCTTTAGAGGTTTCCCAATTGAATATCTGTGGCGCGATCTGGCCAACGTTCGGGGATCGGGTTTAGTCGGGGAAAACTGTTCGGCCGCGGTGCCTCCGCTCGGCAAACAACATCCTTATCCGCGGACCGTAACAATATACAGTGGAACCTTGACTTACGAGTTTAATTCGTTCTGTGACCGAGCTCGTAACTCAATTTGCTCGTTTCTCAAATCAAATTTCCCCATTAAAATGCATTGAAATGCTATTAATCCGTTCCAGCCCGCCAAAAACCACACCAATTTTTTTTTAAATATACAGTATATATAAAAATTATCTCGCGCTTTATATTTCACCTGTATGCAGCAGACAAGTTGGCAGGATGGCCTGGACTGGAGGTACGCACACTTGACTCTAAACTGTCCAGCCTGGGTTTGAATCCCGACACAGCTATAACCTGTCATGTCGGTGTTTCACAGGCAGGGTGATTCATCAATGTGTGTACCGCTAAACTGGGCGCCCCATTTGCGTCCCATTAGTTGTTGGATGTTGAGGATCTCACCGTGTCTTCCACAAAGAGAAGGCGAGCTATCGCCGGCACTCTGAACAAGTTGTGGCCTGGCATGCTCTTCTCCTCTGCCGTTATATACGTCCTCCTCGGCATCTTTTTCCAGAAGAGCCCTGTCTCGTCACAGTTGAAGATTTGCTGGTGGATGTATCGTTCGGCTTCTATCAGTTCGGCAAAAGTTATAATAAAATCTTCAGCTGCCTTCACATCCGCCTCACCAAGTCGACAACACGCACACCTCGCTCATGTTTTTCGACGATTGCGTGTTTTATATCCAAGCACATCATCCTCTTCTTCTTCTCAGTACTGCCCTTGACACTCAATTTCTTAGGACCCATGGTTAAAACTAAGAAAATTTTCCAAAATAACCAAAATGCGAAAACAAAACAGCAGCGATATACGGCAGAGATACTGTACTTGCACGGCAAGATAACCACGTGACCGGAACCCACCTGGTGGCGGGTGGCGTAAGCTCGTAACTCGGATCTCGGCTCACATCTCAAAGCAATAAACCGCCCGAGCGACGGCTCGTATCTCGGAAAACTCGTAAGTTGGTGCACTCGTAAGTCAAGGTTCCACTGTATATATATATATATATATATATATATATATATATATATATATATATATATATATATATATATATATATATATATATATATATATATATATATATGTATATATATATATATACATCTGTGCAGTGTCTGTGTTGTCACTGAACTATTCCCTCAAACTTTTGTTTCAGTGGCGGTGAAGGGTTCTAAATAACGTGGTGGTGGGGTGTTTTGAATTACATGGTGCTGAGGTGTTTTAAATTACGTGGTGGTGAGGTGTTTTAAATTAGGTGGTGGTGAGGTGTTTCTAATTACGTGTTGGTGAGGTGTTTTTAATTACGTGTTGATGAGGTGTAATCGTCCTAAACTTCCAGTCTGCACCTACCCCTCCCATATGTATGTGCTGAGGGGTTATTTTTTGAATTATTTTTCTTTTTTAACTGAAATTGCTTATAAAAATGTAATATCACAAACACGACAAATACATTTGTACAAAATAATTGTTTTTTATATGATTGGTGTAAATCATGACAACACAACAACTCAGGTAGTCATTACCCTCAGCTAAAACAAGCCCGTTCCTCAGTAACGATGCATGGTAAGGCGAGCCGAGCGAAGCTAGTATATATATATATATATATATCTATATATATATATATATATATATATATATATATATATATATCTATATATATATATATATATATATATATATATATATATATATTGTAACGAATGTGGAAACGTTACAATGTGAACGTTACAAAAGTATGGTAACACCCTGTTAATGTAAATAATGGTCGCAGCCGGCCTCCTAGTTAATTCCATGAAACTTACACGCAGGTCACGATATATCTTTTAAATAGTGTATTTCCTTATTCCATGTAGGCTAAATATGTGTTTCCCACTAGATTGACTTTGCATTGTATCAAACAAAATAAGCGTAGGCCCTTCCAATTTCCCCAAACATCTCCGCTCTCCAAAGTTCCTTTCAAAAGGGGAGTTGTTTTCAATCCCGCAGGCCGCCATTGCCCATGTGCTTTGAGTCGGAGAAGAAAGGCGTGTCTCCACCTCGTCATAAGAGGGAAGGAGTGAACCAGCCCTAACAGCCAATCAGCACCGCGGTGAGCAACCCGGTAGGCGTGCCCTCGGAGCCGGCGGCTTGATTTCGCCCGAGGTGATAAAAGCGACTGTAAGGGACTGCTTTACGAGATGACCTGGGAGATGAGCAAAGAGGCTGCACCAAGAGGAGCGGTGAGATGCGAAACGCTCCAAGCCAAAGAGGAGAGGTACACGGCAAGGAAACCAGCTTTGGAGAGACGCGCTGAAAGGAGGGAGACGGCTCCACCACAAGAAGAGGAGCAGGTGTGCCGAACCAGCGCGTGACGTCTACCGCAGCGGATACGCGACGGAGGGTTTTCACCGCCAAAACCGCGAGGAATTGCGAGCTGCTGCCTCCCGACTTTGCCTCCCTCTCAAGCAATCCACCTCAAGCCCTACCTGCCTGCAATATCCCCTGTGTAAGTGTGAACGTCCTGTCCTGCTCGTTGTCTTGGGGCTAAGTAAAAATGAATAGTGTAAGTTAACGATTCGCTGTGTTACTGCTTCTTCCATCCATTGCTTGTGTGTGTATAATAAATCTGTTCTTCCTCCGTATTCTTCTTCTTCTTCTTTTTCATTCTCTTTCGGTCGCTTTAGAGGTTTCCCGATTGAATATCTGTGGGGCGATCTGGTCAACGTCGGGTGGAATCGGGGAGTAACTGTTCGGACGCGGTTAAATACACCACCGCTCGGTCAATATAACATCTAAAACCGCGTCTGTAACAATATATATATATAAATCTGTGCAGCGTCTGATCTGTGTTGTCCTGTGTTGTGTTGTCTGTCTTGTGTTGTGTTGCCACTGAACTACTTTCTCAACCTTTTGTGAAATCGTACCAAACTTCTGGTATGCACATATCTCTCCCGTCGGTATTTGTTTTGAAACATTTGCAATTTTAAAAAAAATTTTGGGGAATTTTTTTTTGGGAATTTTTTTTTTCAACTTCAATTGTTTATAAAATGTGATATCATGTATATTACAAATACATTTGTGCAAAATAATTGTTTGAATTACGATTGGTTTAAACTATGACAAAAAGGCAACTCGGGTTCAGTCATTTATCTATATATCTACACATCTGGGCAGTGTCTGTGTTGTCACTTAACGACTCCCTCAAAATTTTGTTTCCGTGGTTGTGAAGTGTTTTTAATAACGTTGTAGTGGTTTTGAATCACGTGGTGGTGAGGTATTTTGAATTATGTGGTGGTGAGGTGTTTTTAAATGATGTGGTGGTGAGGTGTTTTTAAATCACATGGTGGTGAGGTGTTTTTAAATCACATGGTGGTGAGGTGTTTTGAATTACGTGGTGGTGAGGTGTTTTGATTTACGTGGTGGTGAGGTATTTATAATTACGTGGTGGTGAGGTGTTTTTAATTATGTGGTGGTGAGGTGTTTTGAATTAGTTGGTGATGAGGTGTTTTGAATTACTTGGTGGTGAGGTGTTTTTAAATGACGTGGTGGTGAGGTGTTTTTAATTTCGTGGCTGTGAGGTGTTTTTTTACGTGTTTTATGGCTGTGAGGTGTTTTTAATTTTGTGGTGGTGAGGTGTTATTTTACGTGTTTTATGGCTGTAAGGCGTTTTTATTACGTGTTTTATGGCTGTGTTATGAGCCAAGCTCGTATACAGTCCCGTGAAAAAGTAAGTACACCCCATGTAAAGTTTTGACTTTTTCAACATATTTCAACATACAGCTATTTGATCTTCATTTCAACAATATTGATAGATAAAGGTGATATAATATGAAAAAATATCATGAAACATTTACATTTTGTAGTCCATTGTACAATTTAAATAAACATAAATGCAAATTTCGCATGTGGGAAAAAGTAAGTACACCCCTACATTTATCACTACTTCAAATACCTAAAATTAGAATCGGGTGCACCAGCCCAGGTGCAAAAGATTAGAACATCGTCAGAGAGGATCTTGGAGGAACCTGTCTTATTTAAACCTCAGACATTTAGTTTGGTTTGCTCTTTGTTGTTGAAGTGTGTAGCGTCACCATGCCTCGATCAAAAGAGCTCTCTGAGGCCTTCAGAAAGAAGGTTATAGATGCCTACGAGTCTGGGAAGGGATTTAAAAAGATCTCCAAACAATTTGAAATCAATCATTCGACTGTCCGGAAGATCATCTGCAGGTGGAGAAGATTCCAAACAACTGCCAACTTGTTCAGGCCAGGCCGCCCCAGCAAGTTCAGCCCGAGAGCAGACCACAAGATGCTGAAAGAAGTCTCTAAAAACCCCAGAATGTCATCACGGGACCTACAGGTAGCTCTTGCCACTGTTGATGTCAAAGTGCACGAGTCTACCATTAGAAAGAGGCTGCACAAATTTGATCTGCATGGGAGGTGTGCCAGGAGGAAACCTTTGCTGTTCAGAAAGAACATCAGAGCAAGACTAAAGTTTGCCAATGAACACCTCGGCAAAGAACAGCACTTCTGGAACAATGTGCTCTGGACAGATGAGTAAAAGGTAGAGCTATTTGGTCACAGTACCAGGAGACATGTTTGGTGAAAACCAAAGACAGCATTTGACCACAAGAACCTGATACCAACTGTTAAGCATGGTGGTGGAAATATTGTGGTTTGGGGCAGCTTTGCTGCATCAGGGCCTGGGCAGCTCACCATCATAGAATCCACTATGAATTCTTCATTGTACCAGAGGGTGCTTGAGGATAATGTGAGGCCATCTGTCAGAGAGTTGAAGCTCAACCGAAGGTGGACCTTGCAACATGACAATGACCCTAAACATACCAGTAAATCCACCAAGGAATGGCTGAAAAGAAAGAAATGGAGGGTTCTGGAATGGCCAAGTCAAAGCCCGGATCTAAATTCCATTGAGATGTAGTGGGGGGATTTGAAACGAGCTGTGCATGCAAGAAACCCCTCAAACATCACACAGCTGAAAGAATTCTGCATGGAAGAGTGGGCAAAAATTTCTCCCAGTCGATTGCAGAGACTGGTAGACAGTTATAAGAAACGCCTACTTGATGTTGTTTCTGCCAAAGGGGGCAATATAACCTATTAGAGCCAAGGGTGTACTTACTTTTTCAACATGCGAAATTTGCATTGATGTTTATTTAAATTATACAATGGACGACAAAATGTAAATATTTCATGATATTTGTTATATTATATCACCTTTATCTATCAATAATGTTGAAATGAAGATCAAATCAGTGAGCCGAGCCAAGCTAGTATATATATATATATATATATACATATATATATATATATATATATATATCTATATATATATATATATATATATATATATATATATATATATATATATAATATAATATAATATATATATATTGTTGCAGACGCGGTTTTAGATGTTATTTTACCGAGCGGTTGGTATTACCGCGTCCGAACAGTTACTCCCCGATTAGAACCCAAACGTTGGCCGGATCGCACCGCAGCTGCTCAATGAGGGAAAAGACAAAAACAACGAATGCAAAGAGGAAAACGAAGGCAAAGAAAGGTTTGGAAATACTACTGAATTTATTGACTATTTACACACAAGCAAAAAGAAAGCAGTCACGTTTATTTACAAGCACAGAAGACGCAGGTGACACAGGGAAAATACTAGCTTATACAGACTTAATTAACCCAGGACAGAACAAACAGAACAAACTCACGTACACAAGAAGGATGGAAAGGCAGGAGGTGGATGGCTGGAGAGAGAGGAAAGTCCAAGGGGGTCCTGCAGCTCAACCGGCGCGTTTAGCAGCCACCGTTCCTTTACGGCCTGCTCCAAACCGCCGTTCAGGCCCCGAAGCTGCTGTTGTGGCTGCTGTGTACGTCGCGTGCTTTGCCAGGCCTTGTCCGACTCGTCTGGTCCAAACCCTCAACTCGTTCTTGGTCCACTCACTCTTTACCACCGACTCCTCACCGCAACCAACGCAACCAACTGACCACCACCACCGACTCCTCACCGCAACCAACGCAACCAACTGACCACCGACTCCACTGACTGACTCCTCACGACTCTCTTGGCGACCAACTCACGACTCACTTGCGTGCGCGCCTTTTATAGCGCCTCTGGCGATTAAGCCGCCGGCCTTTTGGACACGCCCATCGGGGTGCTCACCTCGGCCCTGGTTGGTCGCGCGACCCTCTGGCTCCGCCCTTGATGACGACGGGCGGGCACGCCTTTCTTCTCCGATTCGAGCACATGTTCAATGGCGGTTATTGGAGGGGAGGTAATTCGGCAATCGAGGCCCGGCAATGACGGAAGGGGGTGTAAAAGGAAATGGAGATTTTGGGGATGGGAAGGAAAGGGGATCTATTCTCTTTCACTGGTGCAATGGAGTACTTCAATTAATGGGAGACACAGCCTTACTCTAAAACACAGAATAAGAGATAACTATCAACAGGGGTATTCTATTATTTGGCTGACGTGTATGCTTGTGGACTAATTATGGGATGCCGTTTCACCTTTACACAGCTCCGGAGGTAGGGGGGCGCAGAATAAACAATAATAATAATAGTACAGCACACAATCAAAAAATATACAGTCCTCATCTCCGCAACAATATATATTGTTGTGGATTTGAGAATCCTGTTTGTAAATCTGCCCCTCTAGTGAGTCTTGTAAATACCTCCATTGTGTAACGGTCAAAGGTCGTCCCCTTAGTTAATCCATCGCATGCACGTAGAAAATCATATGCCCTTCTAAATAGTTATTTCTTATTCTATGTAGTTTAAGGCTCTGTTTCCCACTAGTTGACTCTGGATTGCACCAAATGACATAAGATAGTTCCCTTTTCAAATCCCCCAATCATCTCTTCGAAGTGCCAGTGCATTTGGGCGGTTTTCTTCACCCCAACCTCCATTACGCACGCGGTCTGCTCGGAGAAGAAAGGCGTGTCTCCACCTCGTCATGAGAAGGAGGAGTGAGCCAGCCCCCGATCAACCAACCAAGGATGAGGGGTTTGGCCTGAGAGGGCGGAGAGAGAGCGTTCGAGGAGGTGCGCTAAAGTTCCATGGGCGTGGTTATATAACCCGTTGCCCGGAGCCTCCCACCCGGAGTCCACCGGAGCCCCCACCTCAGTCCAGTTGGAGCAGATGACCGATAAAGCCCCCACGAGCAGATGAGTGAGGAGTCCACCGCAGCTGAATCCACCACAGCTGAATCCACCGCAGCTGAGTTGAGTTGAGGAGGAGTGGAGCTTTAACGGCAGTTCGACCCGCGGCCGCGAAGCAACGCCGCCATACGAACGAGAGTGTGGAGAGTCGGCGGCTGCTCACTCCCGGCCCGGCCGTTCTCCTGCGTCCAGCTGAACCTTCCTCCCCTTACAGCCATTCATTCCTGCCCTCATCCATCCTTTTGTGTACGTGAGTTTGTTTTGTGTGTCTTGTCCCTGGGGTATAAGTAAGCCTGAATAGATAAGCTAGTATTGCACTGTGTCTTCTCCTTCTGTAAATTATTTTCGTTTCTTTCCATCTCCTTGGTTTTTTTTGACTTGTATATAATTAGTAATAAATTCCTGTTCTTCCTTACTCTGCCTTCTTTTCTTCACATCCGTTCGTTTTAGAGGTTTCCATCATTGAACACCTGTGGCACCATTTGGCCAACGAATAAGATCAGGTCTAGGTTTTGTCAATGGTTTGAACCGCGGGCTGCTAATCCGCTCGGCAAATAACATCTTGTCCGCGGTCTCGAACGAGGTTGCTCACCTGCCTCGTGGAGGGAGCTGGGCAGCTTCAGGACTCACGTCAGTCAGTCGCAGACAAGGGGATTAATCCCCCCTTGGTAAGGGAAAAAGGGGCCGACGTTGAGATTCGCAACAATTGGTGTCGGGAGCGAGATTCGGACCTGAAGTGCGCTTAACGCACTCAAAATTACGAGTGGCCGAAATTGTAGTAACATCTAAATTAGAAATCGTGCCATGGATGCTCAAGGTGACCGGATGCCAGTGGGTGAGTTAGAAGGGGGGGGGGGGGGTATAATCGACCCAGGACCCAGGGGAGGCAGTGGGAGTAATGGAGGAGGAGCGTAATATGCATTGGGTTGCGGAGGGTTCAGTCGCACGAGATGGCGACGCCTCGCATGAGGTGGGAGGCGCACAAAATGGCGCCTCGCACATGGTGGCGACGAGGGTCGAGCCCGCGGTGCCAATGGAATGGGACCGTTTAATGGGACAGTTTTTGACATTTTTGACCCAGTGGGATGAAGAAAACAAAATGTATGCCCAGGGGCTCATATCCACCAGGGAAATTAACAACATGGGTGTTCAAATGACTAAGGAACTAAAAGAAATGAATGCAGGGTCAAAAAGGGAGGAATCCAGGTGTGATATGGAAAAGATGGGGACGAATTTGGCAGTAGGGGAGAACCTTGGGAGCAAATCGGGCGAGCAGGTCCCAAGGGTGCACGACGAGGTAACGCAGGTCGAGGAGCGCAGGTTGAGCGAGTCGGAGCAAGGCACAGGTAACTGGACCGGGGTAGAAATCACGACCAGGGGTTTGGGGAAGCTGGCGACCGCTAAGGTGGAAGAGAAAATTTTATTAAAGCCAGTGGTGGTCGAGGTGAATAAAGAAAAACAAGTGGTGGGAATTGATATTGTAGAGACGACAGACTTAGAAGAGCAACAGTTGGAGGAAAGAATGGAAATTGCTGAAAGTCCGTGCTCACATCACGATGCTGTGCTTATTAACCCAAATGAAAGTTTGCAGGTGTTGGAGCGAGGAAGAAGAAGCACCCAGGTGAGTCGTGCTGTATATTGTGCGGGAAGATTTTGTAGAAGGATGTTTGGCGACAAAAGAATTTTCGCGCACTTGGGATCGAGAAAGCATCCGGGCGTTGGTGGAGGGTCCGTGGTGCGCTGTGTGAGTGGAAATGGCACTCGTGTGAGGAAAAAGTGTGCGTCGGCGAGTGAGTGTGTTATAAAGTGTGGGAGTAAAACCGAGTGTGAGCGGGAATGCACGTGGGAGTGTACGGAGTGTGCACAGAGAGTGAGAGCGATACGGAGTGTACGTGCGAGGGTGAGAGTGACCCGGAGAGTGAGTTGGTGGAGGAGCGGGTGCGAGGATGCACGCTTGGGATGAGTGTGCGAGGAAGCACACCTGAGTTGGTTGGGGCGCGGGTGCGGGAGAGCCCATTGAAGTGCGTGAGTGGGTGGATGCAAGAGTGCACACCCATGGTGAGTGTTACGGAGGACGTAACGGAGGAGAGGTGTGGAACGAAGTGTGCGAACGACGAGTGTGCGCAAGAGGGTGCGCGAGAGGTGTGGTGTGTAACAGGGAGTACGGTGGTGGAATTGACGAAGTGCATGGGATGTATGAGCAACAAACGGAACGAGTGGTGTGAGCATGTCCGGGAGGCATCGATGTTGACCGGGGCAGCGTTTGGGTCGACGGATAGCCGAGGCGAGCACTACGTGCGCGGTGCGCTTTGTTTGCAGCGAGGACCGGCCGGGACCATAAGCGCGTCGCTCTTCGGAGTGTCGTGTGCGATTCGGGCCAGGTCCCGCACTGAATGGTCGGTGCCGCGTCAGAGTGGCGATCGGCGCAATTCCGGGGGAGGGGGGCCAGGTCGGACCTTCGCCCCCTGGCGGGGACGGGGTTCCGACCGGGCGAGATTGAGCCATCGGGCCGGAGACCGCAAGGATCCGTGCCGAGATGGTGCGTGGAATCTCGGCCCGACCAAACCACCTCCCCTGAACCGAATGCTGGACGGACTCAACCTGCAGGCGACCAAACCACCCAAATTAATTGCTCGGCTTTGCGAAGCTGAGTTTTAATGATGTAACGACGCACCGAGGCTCAGATATAGTGGACTGTGATGATAATAGTGTTTTGGATTCGAAATTTTGGAATAGTGAATAGGATTGGCAAAAATTTGATTGGCAACTGATTGGTAAACTGATTGGCAGATTTGCAAATTTTTGATTGGCTGGAATTTGATGGGCAAAATTGATAGTGGGAGATACCCGATGTGATGGGATGGCAACTCTGTCATCCCTCACAATCAAAGGGGGCACATGAGCTATAGTTTTATGGGGTTTGGCAGTGAAAGCTCGCCGAGGGAGGGTTAGGATAATGTATAGGGACCTAGAGATGACCATAGGTAACGGTAGAGGTAATTAGCAACATTGGACAGGTAGTCGGGGACATAGAGAAGTTAGAATGGTTGTTAATGATGTGGGATGTGCTTCGTTTAAAGGGAAGACGGGGAGCACCAAGTCAGAAGGAAACCAGGTAGATCAGATGATGCCGTGTGTTTGAGAATTGAAAGTGTATTCGGAAGTGTATTGTGAAAAGTGTGAGGTGATTGTGAGTTGTATTAAGCGTGGAAGTGTATGGAGCAGCGTATGAGGAAAAATTGTGATTGTGCATTGTATTGAATGAATGAAGAAGCCTGGGAGGAAGGAGGGTGCAGGAGGCACCAGGTGTGATTGCACAGGTGTGCAAGTGAACAGGTGTATGGAGCAGTGTATGAGTGAGTAATGGTGATTGTGTGTTGTGTTGACCGAATGGTCCTGGAGGAAGGAGGGTGCAGGAAGCACCAGGAGTGATGGCACAGGTGTGCAAATACAGGTGAGCATGGTTGTATGGAATAAATGGTCTGGAATATATGGAGTATGGAATGGGTGGTATGGAGTGAGTATGGTGGAAACTGTGGAGTGGAGTGGATGGTGCGAAGGTGTGAATGGGGGAAAAGGATGGACCCCATCACGAATACCCGGGGAGGGTAGTTTAAGAGTTAGGTAGAGGGTATAGGTAAATTGTGGTTGGATATTGGCATCTGTGGTGCGTGCGGAAGAATGGTGTTTGGATGGGTGCATTAGTGACATGCAAATGGCTGGACGTGTGGCCTGTTAGTGTGTGTAGTTAAATGGGCACTCCGCCACTGTGAGGATGTCAGCCAGGTGAGGCCGCAGGTGGGCTCTGGGAGCCAGTAGAGTTGTGGATGGGGCCCGAGGATCCGGAGGACGGACCCGGGTAGCCCAGTGCCAGAGAGGGTACCGAGTGGGGAGAGCGCCAGAGGGCCTTCCCCAGTTCGATAGGTTAGGGTAAGGAGCAGGTAAGCTCGGAGGCAGCTGCAGTGGTGGAGGTGTGCAGGTGGGTAGACCTGCTGGGAGAGCCACACGACCCAGTCCTGAAATAGTGCAAAGGCACAGGGAGTTGAATCGGGGGAGTGAGACCCCAAATTGAGGAAGCACCACAGTTTGGTCAATGGGAATTTGGTTCTTAAAACCGCATAGAGTAAGATGGCCAATGGATTGGCAGGGAAAGACCCCGGGTAGTGTAAAGTGTGTTAAAGTCATTTAGAAGGTAGATAGGATTGAAATCTCCTCGCACCATCTACATCCACTCACCTGGGGCGACGTAACTCCACACCATGCCATGTGTTTTTGTTATTTTTGTGCAAATGTTTGGAATGTGAGACGCATCATGACGTGGGTGTGACATTGTGCTGATGTTCCATCTCTCCCTCCTTATGAGGATTGATGATGAATTGGTGATGGCAAATTTTGGATTAATGGGATTGTGACGAATTTGGTATAGGGGAAATATAGGGAGGACGAGACGTAGTGACGGTTTTGTAACGTGTAAATTGTTGTAAATATGGGTAAGGGCAAGGGTGGAGTTGGTGATGGGGGGGGGGGGGGAGTGGCGTACGGTAGGGATGAGCTTTCTCACTTCGTTCTCCATACGCACCTCGTTCTGCATTACCTGGTTTGAAGTGCACCCTTGCACCCTTACCCCTCGCTAACCTGCCCTCTCTGTCTTCCTTCCCCGACCCATGGATCATGCTCTCTGGGCACTGAGGGGAGCGTGCGGGGGGAGGGGGTGCGCGTCGGTGTGCCGGAATCCTTGCAACCAGCTGCCTGCATCCACGCACCACTTATGGACCACATGCCTGTGGCTGAGCACCACTCATGGACCCCACGGGTTGGGGCATGGCCCCTCTGCTGGGACCGGCCACGATGGCCCAAGATCTTGCTTGCGGACCCGGTGAGGTAGCACCAAGCCAAAAGGTGAACCACCCATAGTCGGCCCCTGTGGGCCATAAATAAAAACAGTGGACACGGTTGTGCTTTTGTTTTATATCCACCAAATATGCCGCCAGCAAGAAGAACATGAATAAAGACAACATCAGGAAGAACAACGGCCAGCAGAGGGAGCCGAAGAGGAAGACCACCAACAGGGTTTTGTTTTTTATTTGAACTGTGGTGACTGTGCACTGACTGGTGCTTTATGGTGCTTTATGGTGCTCTTTATTGGTGCTGGTGCGTCGATGCAGCGCAGGCTGTCTCCCCCCCCCCCCCCCCCAAAAGAAAAATCACAGGTCCTGGGTTGCAGTGTAAATACAATCAGCGTCACTTGTAAATAATGCTCCCCACCGTACATGTTTATATTGAGAACCATTCCGCAATTCGGTTATCCTGTGGGTGTGCATATGTTAGGCAGGGTGCAATGCAGCAGAGGGACATACTTATTTGTGTTTTAAAACTGTCGCACTCAGGGTCAGGTTAATTGTAGAGGGAATTACACCTACGTGCCACACTAAGTTAAAGTTTTATAGACCCGGGACGTGCCTGAAGGATGAGGGTGCAGTGTTGCGGATTTGAGAATCCTGTTTGTAAATATACCCCTCTAGTGAGTCTTGTAAATACGTCCGTTGTGTAAAGGTCAAAGGTCGTCCACTTAGTTACTCCATCACATGCATGGAGAAAATCATATACCCTTCTAAATAGTTATTTCTTATTCTATGTAGTTTAAGGCTCTGTTTCCCACTAGTTGACTCTGCATTGCACCAAATGACATAAGATAGTTCCCTTTTCAAATCCCCCAATCATCTCTTCGAAGTGCCAGTGCATTGGGCGGTTTTCTTCACCCCAACCTCCATTACGCATGCGGTCAGCTCGGAGAAGAAAGGCGTGTCTCCACCTCGTCATGAGGAGGAGTGAGCCAGCCCCCGATCAACCAACCAAGGATGAGGGGTTTGGCCTGAGAGGGCGGAGAGAGAGCGTTCGAGGAGGTGCGCAAAAGTTCCATGGGTGTGGTTATATTACCGGTCGCCCGGAGCCTCCCACCTGTCCACCGGAGCCCCCACCTCAGTCCATTTGGAGCAGATGACTGAGGAAGCCCCCACGAGCAGATGAGTGAGGAGTCCACCGCAGCTGAATCCACCACAGCTGAATCCACCGCAGCTGAGTTGAGTTGAGGAGGAGTGGAGCTTTAACGGCAGTTTGACCCGCGGCCGCGAAGCAACGCCGCCGTACGAACGAGAGTGTAGAGAGTCGGCGGCTGCTCACTCCCGGCCCGGCCATTCTCCTGCGTCCAGCTGAACCTTCCTCCCCTTCCAGCCATTCGTTCCTGCCCTCATCCATCCTTTTGTGTACGTGAGTTTGTTTCGGGTGTCTTGTCCCTGGGGTATAAGTAAGCCTGAATAGATAAGCTAGTATTGCACTGTGTCTTATCCTTCTGTAAATTATTTTCGTTTCTTTCCTCTCCTTGGTTTTTTTTGACTTGTATATAATTAGTAATAAATTCCTGTTCTTCCTTACTCTGCCTTCTTTTCTTCACATCCGTTCGTTTTAGAGGTTTCCATCATTGAACACCTGTGGCACCATTTGGCCAACGTTTAGAATCGGGTCGTTTTTGTTAATGGTTCGAGCCGCGGGCTGCTAATTCGCTTGGCAAATAACATCTTGTCCGCGGTTTCGAACGAGGTTGCTCACCTGCCTCGTGGAGGGAGCTGGGCAGCTTCAGGACTCATGTCGGTCAGTCGTAGATGAGGGGATTGATCCCCCCCCTTGGTAAGGGGAAAAGGGGCCGACGTTGAGATCCGTAACAATATATTTATCCGTTGGATGCAGTGATTGGGCCTCGGAGGCCCACAAGGTTTTTTTGTTGCAAAAACTATGCTGTACAATTTTTTTCTTTTGGAATGAGCCTCATTTTCACCGACTTTCATGTCGTTACACAAATTTCAGTGACATAAATAAATAAATAATTCATTCAGGCTCGTGGGAAAATCTTCATTCTCCACTAATAACTCAAAAATCCGACACAAATGCAGGCCTGGGACCTTGGAGACCCGCATAAATGTTGTTGTACTACTATGTTATATCATTATTTTCTTGATATGAGCCTCATTATATGCACCTATAACTTGGTTACAAATAATTCAGTGACAAAAATATGAAAATTTCATTCGGGCCCAATGGCTGCATTGGTGTAGGATTTTGACAGTTGTGGTCATATATATTCGAAATAAAAGGATCAGTGAATCATATTTTTTGAGCAAATACTCCTCCATGAGCCTCAACTTTTTAGAGAAAAAAAAAGTTGAAAAACCAAGAACAAAAAAAAAGTTTTGCAAATAATAAAGATTCATTACTTGTATGGGATTCTTCCAAATAATGGGATCAATGATTCACATTTTTTTGAGCAAATACACATCCATGAGCATTGACTTGGATTGAAAAAGGATATGAAAGAAAAAAAATCTATAATACAAAAAATAAAAATAAAAACATTACACGAATACATCCGTTGGGCCTCCGAGGCCCAATGGCTGCATTTATGTAGAATTTTTGACGCCTGCATCTTAGGGTTAAGTATGTGTGTGTGTGTATATATATAGTAAGGGCATTTTATGAGATATTTCACAAATCTGTTAACTAAATTGTTACCAAAAAATTTCTTCACCAATATGTTTGTAAAGGTGTGTAATAACATGTGTTAAAATGTTGAAGTTCAACTCCCGTGGGAAACCCAGAAAAAAAGCTGTTGAATTCGGGTACCGAAAAATTATTTTCGAGAATTTTTAATTTTTTTAATCGGCCCTTAAGTAACTTATGAGGGGTCAAATAAGGGGTTTTCATGATTCTGAGTTGATTGTTAACATTTATATTTTCACTTTTACATTTACACACAAAGTAGCTTTTATTTCACATACATATTGTTACGGACCGCGGTTTAGATGTTATATTTGCCGAGCGGAGGCTCCGCGACCGAACAGTTGCTCCCCTTTTCTTCCCTTACACTCACCCGATTCACCCAGACGTTGGCCAAATCGCGCTATGCTAAATCAATGATGGAAAGGACACGACGACTGGGATAGATGAAACGACGCAAGGGGTACAGTTCTCAAGACCTCCGGAGGAGGGTATAATTACAGTGGTGGAGAAAAGGGGGTAGATTACAAGGCAGAGTGAGGTAAAGACACAGAAGAGATGGGCACTTAAATACAATCTTATCTATTCCCGGACAGACTACGGACAAACGGACAAGGTAGACTCACACGGGGATTGATGGCGGGGATGGGCAGGTCGGTCGATGGCCCAAGGTGCACCTTGGCTCGGGGACAGGATAAAGCACGGTTCAAAAGATGCAGGGAGGTCTCACAGCGCTCGGAGGTGGTCTTGCTTGCTCCAAGCTCAGCGCGCATCTGACATCACCTCCCTCTCACTGCGCATGCTCAGCGGGGAGTGACACGCCCTCGGCTGGTTGGTTCCGCCCCACTGGGGCCGGTCCGCCGCTTCCATTGGGTGCGGGGGTTACCGGGCTCCGCCCTTGATGAGGAGCCGACAGGGAGCCCCTGTTTGGTAACCCCGTCGAGCACATGTCCGATGGTGGCTCGTTGGGAAGGCCTGGTGCCCTCCCACCACTCCTACCAAGCCGGAGTGAGGACGCGCACTCCCTGCGCTCGTTGTTGTTGTTGTTGTTGTTGAACTGTGAGGAAGAGCTGCGGGGAGGTATTGGGAGGTCCTAAACTTCCTAACGGTGCCATACAATCACATTCTGGTGCATTCTGGGTCAGAATTAATGGAAACGAATCCTTAACTGACATAGACTAAGAATAACTAGCAAGATGTCCTATAGTTGTCTTACATGAGATGCGGTGAACCTGGGTGCGACATTTAATGGGGGAAATAGGGGGAGGTCGGGTCTACAGAGTGTTGTTTACAGAAAATGGGACTAGGGAATGGGGGATTGGGGAGAGTTGGGAAGTATTGAGGAAATAGGGGAATATTTACAAGCGGACATGGATGGATGCAAATCCCATATCCGCAACAATATATAATACTCAAGAGTTATTTCTCATAAACAATGTCAGAAGTTTCAACAGTCATTGTCTATGTCTTCTTCAGACTCAACAACATCATGACTGCAGTTTCTGCATGTAATGCCATTACAGACTCCACAGGCCGAGATGCACGTGACCCCATTCTTCTTGCAGCTGCATCGCCGGTTGCTGCAATCTCCATGACAATTACAGCTCGTGAACTGCAATAGCTCCTGTAGGGGAATTTGTAGTTGAGACTCAAGACTCCAATGACCGGATACAGGTTTTACAAAAGGTCTGGTTTATTAACTGGTTATTCACTTCATTCCATTTACCAAATAATACCGCTTAATTCAATGGATCAGGTTAACTCTTTTCGCATGGTCCTTCTCGTTCGGCCGATGTTCCTCCGCCACTCCCGTCGGTCAGAGCTCCTGGTAACAAGTCCTCCTTACTCAACGTTTGCTCTCGTTTATATGGACAAACTGGACTTAATCCCTTGTCCGCTGAACGTTAATCCTTTCTCCGCTAATGCCCCGAGGTCATGCATGCACCAGGTCCTGGCATCAGCTCGCTCCCCTCCTGCTGTGAGTTCCGTTTACCAAACGATAGGGGGGTGCTTCAGCCAGGGGCTGTGACCAGGTGGACAAGAGATTATCATGTTCGGGCACATTCCTGACACTCATTTACGAACTCGGCTTTCACAGAGTTTGCAGGTAAAATGTATCTGCTTCGTTACCAGTGTTAATTAATAAGTTACCAGTGCCAATTAATAAGTTACACTGAGTTACACTTCCACACTCCTCAGGAGCCGTGGAACTGGCTCATACCGTGTTGGAACGGACAGTGTTGAAGATTGAACTGAACAGTGTTGGAACTGGCTCATACCCATGCACACCTATTGTCCATCCATAGTCACTGGGGTTCAGAGACATGCTCTGTAGAAGGATCCAGTCCCGGGTCTGCAGCTAGGCACGGAGTGAATGTTGTGCAGCTGCACCCTCTGTTGGAGGTAGATTCTCTGGTTTGATCACTCCTGCCGCTGCCTTCCTTGAGAACATGTTGTACCGGGCATACTGATGATGGCCTGCAGCGGCAAAGATGTGAAGCATCTTGGTAACAATGCAGGACAGATGCCCATTGTGGTCTGCTGTATGTTGTACCTGGCATACTGATGATGGCCTGCAGCGGCAAAGATGTGAAGCATCTTGGTAACAATGCAGGACAGATGCCCATTGTGGTCTGCAAGTCGCTCGGTTCTGATAAAGACCTTGATCACATCTACCATGTGGTGGTACTCCACCCAGAGTGCAGGTGTTCTTCCTCCTTTTGCGAGTCGTTTGAAGGTTTCTTCAAACCTTTGCTCAAACACTGGCACTATTGGGTCTGAGTGTCTGGCTCCCATCTTCCCATCAGCCACCTTCTCCATGAAGGTCTTCATGTCACCACGCTCCTCCTCAGTGAAGGCAAGTTTCATGATGTGTTGATAGATGGCTGCATCGATGAGGAGGTGAACACGGATTGCCTTGTCAAAACATCCTCCATCCATGATGTGGTTGGCTGTCGTACTTCCAGGATAGATCAACTGGATCACATCTAGTAGTCCAGAATCTTCCATGATGTTACCCATTGATCCAAGATAAGACTTCAGCAGGTGAAAACCACCCAACCTTGGAATGACGGGTAGATTTGCCCTCAAGCGCAGCATCAACCGCAACCTCATCATTGATCTGTTCATCGGTTTCCTCCACAATGGTGTCAAGAGTGCCAGAAGTATCTGGAACATCATCTCCACTCCTACTATTAAGGAAGCAGTATTTGTAGTTTTGTGTCTCCGTGTAAGACTCAGTGTATCCCAGCCAGTGGAACTTGTTGAGCATCCATTTTGACCCAAATCTATGATCAAGTTGTATGGCAAACCCCATTTGGTGTAGGAATACTCCAGACCGAGGTCGACAGGCCTTAATAAAATTCTGCCCCCAAACGGCAACTCTTTCGTCTGTCTTGACAATCGGTCTCAAGAACATCTGAAGGCTTGCAGGAACAAGTGTCAGCTGACTATCGATGTCAGTCATACTGTGTGTGGTGGGGTATGACTTTGGACCTAAATCAATCAAGGCAATATCATTGGATATGAACTTGAGTGCCGTCTTTATGATCTGAGTCTTCTCATCTCCATGGTCAAGATTAGCATGATGCCCTCGCAGAATATTGTCGGTGCCATCTTTGAGACAGAGTACATCTGCCCTTCTTTCCTGTGTTGTGAAATACAAGGTGTCTTCGTATTTCTCTAGAAGTTTTATCTTTAGCCAATGCTTTGAATAAGAAAGGCTCTTCTCTGGTGACTGATCAAACTCCTGCAGCTTTTCATGGACTTGGTCCATGTTCATTACCCCCATGCTCTAATTCTGAGTCTAACCATTCGCAGAATTCAATAAAAACTGCCTCTCGCTCCTCATCAATACTCCTCTGTCCTCTCTTCCTTTTTCCTTCCTCATCAGTCTTGGACAAACTGTCACCTCTCGCAAACATAAGTTTGCATCGCAAATGGTACAGTGTTTCTTCTGCTACCAAGTCGTTGATCCCTTCCAGGCGTCCAGTGACTTCAGTGCCCCAGTCATCCCCGCGACTCCGTGCTGTCTTCAGCAAGCTTGCCTTCAGTGTATCTGCAGTCAAATTATCTGGCACTCTGTATTTCTTTCTAGCTTGTGCTGGATTATTTTTGTAGAGCTGGGCTGGTTGGTTGCAAAGAATGCATACATCCTTATACAGGAGGTCAACTGACTGTGATCTTCTAGAACTGCAGCCAGTTGATGAACTGAACTCACAAGTAGTGCGTCTTCTCTTCAACTTTGATGACTCTTTCTCTGCTTTTGATGCTTGAGCTGACTTCTTGGTGGTTGCAACAAAGTTGTTGTACAGATCATTTTTACACTTCTGGTGGTACCTCAGTTTTCCTTCCTTTTGAGCCTCCTTCATACGTTCCACAACAGTAACATTTTCGACAGTTTCTGCTTGTTTCAATAAAGTTGAGTATCCCTTTGGAGTTGCCTGTATGAGCCTTTCAGCTGGTGTATCCGAACGTGCACAGATGAAGCAATTGAGCACAGGTGGAGTAACGTCTTCATCCATATTGCTGGACTCCATGTCCTGCAAAGTAGAAATTGAGATATATTTAGAAATTCTTTTTCCACAAAGGAGTGTCTGTGGTGAAATATAAATGTTAACAATCAACTCAGAATCATGAAAAACCCTTATTTGACCCCTCATAAGTTACTGAAGGGCCGATTTAAAAAAATAAAAAGTCTCGAAAATAATTTTTCGGTACCCGAATTCAACAGCTTTTTTTCTGGGTTTCCCACGGGAGTTGACCTTCAACATTTTAACACATGTTATTACACACCTTTACAAACATATTGGTGAAGAAATTTTTTGGTAACAATTTAGTTAACAGATTTTCATATGTTTCCCTTACTAATATATATATATATATATATATATATATATATATACACAAAGAATTAAGTTAAGCACCCCCCCCGTTTTTTTACAACCTCGCACATTACAAGTTTGTTGTCGTCAAAACAGTGTAATATACCCATGATATTGCTATATTTTCTGGAGAAGTGATATTATGGTCACATAAAAACATAACAATCATGCCGTTTTCAATATTTTATTCTGAATAATTTAAGGTGAAATTTTTTGGGAATTTTAGGCATATTTGCACCTCAATTTAAGTATGGAGCTATAGGTCCATCACGGACAGTGTGGATGACGTTTATGTTTTCTAACGTACAGTCATTGTTCTGAGAAGACCTCTAGCGATCTTTGCGTCAATAACGTGTGTAGGACCCACGTGATCGGATCACTGACTCAACCCTACGTCTCATAGACCCTGTAAGCCGTCGTATGCGTTGCTGTGGCAGGTTGTTCCATTCCCGATGTAATGCACGTTCCAATTCATCCAGATTGGCTATTGGAGGGACCATCTTCGCAATTTGTCATCCCAACATGTCCCAAACGTGCTCGAGGGGGTTCAGGTCAGGACTGTACGCAGGCCAGGGGATGGTTGTCACAGCACCTTGCTCCAGTAAGGCTCGGACGCGTCTCGCACGGTGAGGCCTGGCGTTGTCATCCATGAAGATGGGTCTGCTGGCGAGGGTGTGGTCATCGAAGTGCGGGATTATGGTGGTATTCAGGATTTCCTCGGCATATCGCTCTCCGTTGAGGTTACCTCGCACAGTTATCAGGTCCAACTTACAGTCATGGGAGAAGCATCCCCAGACCATAATCGAGCCACCACCAAAGGGTACCGTTGGTTGAATGTTTTTAGGTGCATACGCGGTGTTTTTGTGGCGCCACACCCGAACACGCCCATCTGTCACGTACAGCAAGAACCGGCTTTCATCCGACCAATGAACTCGCCTCCAAGACCGGATGTTCCATCCACGTCGCGCTAGGCACCATGCCAAACGCTCCCTCTGATGTCGTTCGAGTAGCCTTGGACGCTTGATCACTCGTCTTGACCTTAAACCGGCCGATTTCAGGCGGTTCCTCACGGTATGGTGACATAGCCTTCTGTTGGGCAGCCAGTTGTCCTTCAGGAAATGGCTCGAGGCGAAGGGATATCGTCGCACCAGTCTCAAAAGCGCTCTATCTTGGCGGACTGTTGTCACGCGAGGTCTTCCAGACCTTGGACGGTCCTTCACCGCATCCGTTTCCTGGTGTTTCTGCACCAACCGACTGATCACCGAATGGTGGTAACCAAACGTTCGAGCTACAGCTTTTCTGGACATTCCGGACTCGATCATGCCTATTATCCGCCATCGTTCTCCGTCCGACAACCGTCTACGAGCCACCATTACGAGAAAATGACCATGTAACCCCCACACGAGCTCAGGCGTGACTTGCAATAACCCGTGATGATAGTGCATTTACAGAAAATCACGACCACGTGGATGATAACACGTGCTGCACGAGCGATGGGCGTCACAGATGAGTGCACTCATCTGCATTTCATCAATTGATAATTGCTAATGTCATACCAATCATTATTTGATCTCACATACCTTAGAATATATGCCAATGTATACATATACACAAAGAATATATATTAGGGGGTGCTTACCTTAATTCGTTGTGTAGGGGTGCTTAACTTAATTCTTTGTGTATATATATTGTTACGCAACCGCGATTAACACCACAGTTGCGGATGGCCGATTGCGAGGCTTTACACTCCCGAGGCGAAAACTCAATGGCGGATTCCAAATCAACACAAAGTTAAACGCGCGGAATGGCGGACACAGCAAACTCCGCAGCCTTATCTATTAAAATGAAACACCCAGGAAACTGCGTTCAGATATATACAGAAAATAATACAAGGATTTATTAATGAAAAGTAAAGACAGTGAAAAAGCCCGCGCCGGTAATAACACTAATCAGAAGCCTAAATTGGGATCCCACACACAACAGATATCAAACACGATACGAGGGAGATTATGAATTACAAAAGAAACACGTCACGTCGTGTACAGTGTACGCGGAGCCCGGCCTTATCTGTCTCTGTCGTCTTCTTGTGACACGGCCGCGCTCAGCCGCCACCAGGCCTTCTCCAAGCTCCGATCCTCTCGCCGCCCACGAGGTCGGTGCACCAATCTCCAAGGCACCCAACGCAGGCCAGCGGCTTCACCCAAGATCGATCCCCACACGAAGCACGAAAAGACAGGAACGGGGAGAACGCAGGTTTGACTGCACGTCTCGTCCCTCCAACTCGCTCCGGGACTGGTCTCAACTCAACTCCTCCGGCTCAACTGAAGTGAACTCTCTGCGGGAGTGCTGGCAGCCAACTCTTCTGCAGAACTCTTCTCAACTGCTGCGCAACTCAAAGCATGAACCACAAGAGACCAAAAGCTGCACTGCCAGATGCCAGAGAGGCAAGAGAACAAGAAGAAAAAAAAGAGCGTTCGGCGCTCCCTTAAATAACCTCGCTGGTGACGTCACGTTCCTTGGTGCGCCACCCAATCAGTGCCCTCCACCGAATCACAGGCCTGTAGTGTTGTGATAGCGCGTGGCACTCGAGGCCCAGCGGAGGTGTAGCTGGCTGTGGCCATCATCGGCGGTGTCCTAGCCTGGTTTCCTGTCCGTTTGTTCCGAAGTCATTGTCAGGGAAAGGAATTATTTAATGTTGCGCGAAGGACCTAACTAATGTTTATGTGGTTTGGAGTGCCATAATGGACAAAGGTTTGACTACTAGGTGAAACTCACAGGGGCGTTACCTTTAATCCCTCACTATTTAACACCCGAATCTCCAGGTAGATCCACAATCATACATATTACCCCGACAAACGCCTAAACATCAAGAACTTATTACATGTAGAGTCCCTGTCACGACAGTCGAATACCTACCTATACAGATCTACCTAGCTCTAGATGTTGCTCTACCAAATTCATAACAATATATATATATATATATATATATATATATATATATATATATATATATATATATATATATATATATATATATATATATATATATATATATATATATATATATATATATATATACTAGCGTTACTGAGGAACGGGCTTATTTTGGCTGAGGATAATGACTGTACCTGAGTTGTTGTGTTGTCATGACTTACACCAATCATAATACAAACAATTATTTTGCACAAATGTATTTGTTACTCCCGCCAGGGAGTAATGCATTCAATCGTGTCCAAGTGTGTGTGTGTGTGTGTGTGTGTGTGTGTGTGTGTGTGTGTGTGTGTGTGTTTGTGAACAAGATATCTGTGAAAGTTCTGAACGGATTTGGATGAAAGTTGGTGGGATGATTGCCCTTGGGATAAGGAAGAATTGATTAGTTTTTGGTGAAGCTCAGGATAAATTCCGGATCTTATTTGAAGCTTATTTGAAGTTTATTTGAAGCTTATTCGGAGCTTATTCCAGATGCAGGAATTTTTTGAAGGATTGTTTACCATTGGAAGACAGGGCTCATTTTTTTTAAACATTATCTTCTATATATTCTATATTTAACATTGTGATGAGAAAATAGTTTTCATATTTGTTGTAAATGTAGTTTAAACTCGTGGTTATGCGTTAGAGCGGAGTATTTTGTTAGCAGCGTCGTCTTCAATGTTCTTTTTTTTTCTAATAAAGACATGTTCTGTCATTTTAAAAACACCGAAGTGTGTATTAGGTTTCCCCGTTTCATAAAATGTAGCGTTTGATACGTATAATGCTTTAAAACTGTTTTTTGTTTTGTTTTTTTTTAACCTCAGAAGACAACATTTACCTCAGCGAATGTCAATCGCGGTGTCAGTATTTGATGAACTTATAAGGACTTAGGTGAGTTATAGGTGTGACCAGCATGTGCACGGGATTCTTCCCAGAAGAATGAGTGGTCGCATTAGCTTGTACGACTTAAAATGAGCGAGTTTTGTTTTGACGTTTGGGCCAGTTTTACATGTTGTATCCCGAAGGAATGAAACGAACGTTTTTCCTGGCTTACAATTATAATTTAAGTCACACATGCCTCAAAATACACTCACCTATATGGAATTGAATGCTGAATCCGAAAATGTAAGTGAAATTGCCTTGTTATTTTTTAACATTATCTTCTATATATTCTAAATATATATCTGTGCAGTGTCTGTCTACTGTTGTCTTGTCTTGTGTTGTCACTGAACTACTCCGTCAAACTTTTGTGAAATCGTACTATTCCAACTTTACCCACGGCGGGAGTATGCGCTCTACTGAGTGGCGTTCTAGTTGTGTTTGAGATATTACATTTTCATAAGCAATTCAGGTTGAATGTTTTTTTTTCAAGAAAGAACCCCTCAGCACATACCTAGGTGAGGGGTAGGTGCAGACTGGAAGTTTGGGACGATTACACCTCACCACCACGTAATTCAAAACACCTCACCACCACGTAATTCAAAACACCTCACCACCACGTAATTCAAAACACCTCACCACCACGTAATTCAAAACACCTCACCACCACGTAATTCAAAACACCTCACCACCACGAAATTAAAAACACCTCACCACCACGATATTAAAAACACCTCAAAACCACGAAATTGAAAACACCTCACCACCACGAAATTAAAACACCTCACCACCACGTAATTCAAAACACCTCACCACCAAGTAATTCAAAACACCTCACCACCACGAAATTAAAAACACCTCACCACCACGATATTAAAAACACCTCAAAACCACGAAATTGAAAACACCTCACCACCACGAAATTAAAACACCTCACCACCACGAAATTAAAACACCTCACCACCACGAAATTAAAACACCTCACCACCACGAAATTGAAAACACCTCACCACCACGAAATTAAAACACCTCACCACCACGAAATTAAAACACCTCACCACCACGAAATTGAAAACACCTCACCACCACGAAATTAAAAACACCTCAAAACCACAAAATTAAAACACCACCACCACGAAATTAAAAACACCTCACCACCACGAAATTAAAAACACCTCACCACCACGAAATTAAAAACACCTCACCACCACGAAATTAAAAACACCTCACCACCACGAAATTAAAAACACCTCACCACCACGAAATTAAAAACACCTCACCACCACGAAAATAAAAACACCTCACCACCACGAAATTGAAAACACCTCACAGCCATAAAACACATAATAAAAACACCTCACCACCACGAAATTAAAAACACCTCACCACCACGAAAATAAAAACACCTCACCACCACGAAATTGAAAACACCTCACAGCCATAAAACACATAATAAAAACACCTCACCACCACGAAATTAAAAACACCTCACCACCACGAAATTAAAAACACCTCACCACCACGAAATTAAAAACACCTCACCACCACGAAATTAAAAACACCTCACCACCACGAAAATAAAAACACCTCACCACCACGAAATTGAAAACACCTCACAGCCATAAAACACGTAATAAAAAGACCACACAGCCACGAAATTAAAAACACCTCACCACCACGTCATTTAAAAACAACTCACCACCACCACCACGTTATCTTTAAGTGACAGCACAAACTGCCCAGATGTGTAGATATATAGATAAATGACTGTACCCGAGTTGCCATTTTGTCATGGTTTAAACCAATCATAATTCAAACAATTATTTTGCACAAATGTATTTGCACATATTTGGACATTTGGACATATAAAAAAAATACCCTTAGGACATACCGACGGGAGAGATATGTGCATACCAGAAGTTTGGTACGATTCCACAAAAGTTTGAGAAAGTAGTTCAGTGACAACACAACACGACACAGACGCTGCACAGATATATCTATATATATATATATATATATATATATATATATATGTGTGTGTGTGTGTGTATGTATGTATGTATGTATGTGTGTGTGTGTGTGTGTGTGTGTGTGTGTGTGTGTGTGTGTGTATGTATGTGTGTATGTATGTATGTATGTATGTATGTATATATATATAATTATATATATATATATATATGTGTGTGTGTGTGTTTAAAATGAATTTAATTGAATTCCTTTTCTGCATTTCTTGCTCGGCTTGGAGTGTGTGGGACAGAAAGAAGGAGGAATGTGTGACAGGGTGGCCCAGGTTGCCTTGAAAGGCTCACTGTGGATTTGGAGGAAGTTTATGGAGGCACGTCGAACGGTGTAGGTTGAGGTTGAGGGTGGTGGTTCATTTCAGCCTCAAGGGGTGGTGACTGAGCGCGGAAGAGAAATTGAGGTGTGTGTGTGTGTGTGTGTGTGTGTGTGTGTGTGTGTGTGTGTGTGTGTGTGTGTGTGTGTGTGTGTGTGTGTGTTGCAGGAGTGGGTGTGGTTTTGCATGAATGTGTTTTTATTTGAAGGGTACATGTTTGTAAGGGTAGGTGGTCGCTTGGTTTTTTGGGGGTTTTTTTGGTGTGTGAGTGAGTGGATGAGGGGCTGTGGATTCTGGGAGTGGAGGCAGTTTTGTTGTTGTCTGTGTTCTCACTGGCTGGGGTGGCGGTATGTATGCATCCAGGTGTAGCTGCTGTATGTGGAGGCATATGTGCCCCTGCTGGCCCACCTTAGCTGACCGTATCGAGCGAGTTTGAAGGGCCATAACGGGATGATGCTGAGGACCTCAACTGAGGACTTGGTCAGTGAGGCACACTTGTGTCCAGGTTTGTTTTGAAATTATATGTATATAGTGTAACGAATTTGAGAAGTGTAACGAATTTGAGAAGTGTAACAATTTTGAGAAAGTGTAACGAATGTGAGAAGTATGGTTTTGTTGTGTGTAACTGACCCTCATAATGTAAAGAAAGTTCGAAGCTCGTCCTCTTAGTTAATTCCATAAACCTACACACAGGACACCATATATCCTTTTAAATAGTTAGTCCCTTATTCTCTGTAGGCTAAGGATGTGTTTCCCACTAGTTTGACTCTTCATTGCACCGAATTAAATAAGAGTAGGCCCTCCGACGCCCCATGGCAGCTTCCAAGTGCCAGGTTTGCCACTTTGCTGCAATTGGCTCTTTAGGCACTTTGCTGCATTTTCATCTGCCGTCCACTTTGCTGCATTTGACTCCATTATGCACGAGGTAACGCCGAAGAAGAAAGGCGGGTCTCCACCTCGTCATAGAGGGGAGGAGTAAGTCGGCCCCGCTCATCCAACCCAGAACGAGGGGTTTGGCTTGAGAGGGCGGAGAGAGAACGCTTGGGGGAGGTTCGCAAAGGGTGAAGGGCGGGGCCTATATAACCCGCCGCGGGACGCTCCCCGTGGCCCGAGCAGATGAGCTTTTACAGAGATGGTTCCAGGAGATGCGCTGGAGACGAGCAGGTGTGACCGAGCCGCCGTGAGACGTGCCACGCAGCAGGAAAAGCGGACCGGGGCAACGCAAGGAGCGCACGAGGCAGCAGTACGGAGAAAGGAACTTCGCCCGCGCAGTTTGGGACCAAAGCTCGGCTTCTTGACGGCGGTGCCTTCTGGCCCGACCGTGCCCATTACCCGCTGAACCTTCCTTGCCTCTAAAAGCCACCCATCTCCAAGCCATTCCTTCCGGCCTGCATTTCCCCGTGTAAGTGTGATCGTCATAGAGGGGAGGAGTAAGTCGGCCCCGCTCATCCAGCTGCGCATACGTACAGTATACTGTACGTACATTTTTATCTATTTTTAATGTGCTTTTTATTGTATTTTAAATTGTTTTTTAGCTTCTTTTATTGTTAATTTATGTACTATTTTATTTATTTTAAATATATTTTTTAGGAAAACAAATGTTTTCACGTCCGTAGGAGTGACGTAATGTCACACATAATGACAAAATGCGCGCCATTTTTTCGTGCCAAGAACGAATAAACGGTTTTTTTTTAAGTTGAGATTTTATTCGAATTCAAATTTCATTAAATTCCAACTGTTGGAAACAATAATTATTTCAACTGTTGGAAATATTTTTTTGGTTAACCAACGACGGTCGATTTAATCTCGACCTTCCCCAAATGCGGAAGAGTGCGGCGCTGCAGGAGCGCAGGTGAAACCCAGGAAATGCACGTTGGTGTTCACAGTGGAAATGCCCATGGACGGCATCGTGGTTAACGGCATCGTGGTTAACGGCATCGTGGTTAACGGCATCGTGGTTAACGGCATTGCTACGAATTCCTTCTGGGAATCTGACCCAAGCCACAATCTCCCAAACCCATATCCGTGCAAGTTCTTCTTTCCCAGACACGGTAATGACTAACGTACCCTCCGACCTCCCCTCATCCTGCTTCCAGGCCCTGGGCTCCTCTGGCTTTGCCGATTGTGAGAGTCCAAAGTTTTTAGCTCCAGTCAGAGCTGACTCGGTGCTGCAAAGTCTGCCATTTCAATCGTTGTGGGACGGGTCGGGTGTTGTGGGACGGGTCGGGTGTTGTGGGACGGGTCGGGTGTTGTGGGACGGGTCGGGTGTTGTGGGACGGGTCGGGTGTTGTGGGACGGGTCGGGTGTTGTGGGACGGGTCGGGTGTTGTGGGACTGGTCGGGTGTTGTGGGACTGGTCGGGTGTTGTGGGACGGGTCGGGTGTTGTGGGACGGGTCGGGTACTGTGGGACGGGTCGGGTACTGTGGGACGGGTCGTGTACTGTGGGACGGCTCGGGTACTGTGGGACGGGTCGGGTACTGTGGGACGGCTCGGGTACTGTGGGACGGCTCGGGTGTTGTGGGACGGGTCGGGTACTGTGGGACGGGTCGTGTACTGTGGGACGGCTCGGGTACTGTGGGACGGGTCGGGTACTGTGGGACGGCTCGGGTACTGTGGGACGGCTCGGGTACTGTGGGACGGCTCGGGTACTGTGGGACGGCTCGGGTACTGTGGGACGGCTCGGGTACTGTGGGACGGGTCGGGTGTTGTGGGACGGGTCGGGTGTTGTGGGACGGGTCGGGTGTTGTGGGACGGGTCGGGTGTTGTGGGACGGGTCGGGTGTTGTGGGACGGGTCGGGTACTGTGGGACGGCTCGGGTACTGTGGGACAGGTCGGGTATTGTGGGACGGGTGATGTTGAAGCGATCGTCAGAACGATGTTGTATCGAGACCAGAATCCCGCTCGGTTGACAGTCACACTGCCAAAGATAGGCAAAAGTGTCCTCAAGAGGCGGCTGGGAAATCACACCTTCGGGTATGGACGTTCAACGGCTCCCAATCGACGAACCGCAAATTCCCACTCAAAATCCACGTTACACACACACACCAGATTAACGTCTGGATGGTTGTGAAAATGGTTGAAGCGAGGTGAAAAACCTGGAGCGATGCGAAATCAGGCGCGAGACAAAACGTCATGTAGGAAATGTACTGTGATATTGCTCTAAAATATACATGTTCTTTTCGTCATATTGTTACGGACACGACTTATTAAGATGTTATGCTGGGCCGAGCGGAATGGCCGCCGTGTTCGCACAAGTTACCCGATTATACTCGAACGTTGGCCGAATCGCGCTACGCTAGATCAATGAAGGAAAGGACACAACGGCTGGGTTAAATGACACGACACCAGGGGTACAGTTCTCAAGACCTCCGGAGGAGGATATAATATGGGATATGCAGAACGTTTAGATTACACGTCACAAGAGGTACAGCACAGAAAGGTGGGCACTTATACACGGTCTTATCTTAATTCCCGACAGACCACAGACAAACGGGACAAGACTGACTCACACAGGGATTGATGGCTGGGAAGGACAGGCAGTCGATAGCTCAAGGTGCACCTTGGCTCAGGGGCAGAATCGACCCGGTCCGGTCTAGAGATGCGGGGAGGTATCGTCGCGCTGGAGGTGGCGTCCTTTTCTCTCCAAGCTCAGGCGCATCTGACGTCACCTCCGTCTTCCTGCGCATGTCCAGCGGGGAGTGACACGCCCTCGGCTCGTTAGCTACGCCCCAGATGGAATCGGTCCGCCGCTTCTTATTGGGTGCGGGGGGTTACCGGGCTCCGCCCTTGATGAGGAGCTGACAGTGAGCCCCTGCGTGGTAACCCCATCGGAGCACATGGTCAATGGCGGCTAACCAAGCCGGAGTGAGGACGCACACTCCCCGCGCCGCCGCCGCGCCGCCCCCGCTGTTGTTGTTGTTGGTGTTGTTGTTCCATGAGGAAGAGATGCTGGGAGGTATTGGGAGGTCCTAAACTTACTAACGGTGCCATACAATCACATTCTGGTGCAACGAAGAGTCAGAATTAATGGAAACGAGTCCTTAACTGACATAGACTAAGAATAACTAGCAAGATGTCCTATAGTTGTCTACGTGAGATGCGGTGAACCTGGGCACGACATTTAATGGGGGAAAAAGGGGAAGGTCGGGGCTACAGAGTGTTGTTTACAGACAATGGGACTAGGGAATGGGGGATTGGGGATAGTTGGGGAGTATTGGGGAAATAGGGGAATATTTACAAGCGGATATGGATGGAGGCCAAATCCCATATCCGCAACATTGCACCCTTCTCTACCTCGGGGCGTCCCGACCCGATAAATTTTTACCTACTTTAGTGTGGCACTCAGATGTAGTTCCCTCTACTATTAACTCTACCCTGAGTGCGACAGTTTTACAGATGTTCACAAATGAGTAAATATGTCCCCCTGCGACGTTGCACCCTTCTCCTCACAGAAACACACCCACAGGATAACCGAATCGCGGAAAGAATCCTCAAACTAAACATACAGCTGGTAGGGAGCATTATTTACACAAGACTACACTGATATTTACACTACGATCCAGGACCTGTTTTTGGAGGAACACATGCAGATGTTATGCATAGAGAGAGAGCACGCATGCCAGCATCGATACACCAACCCACGAGTGCTCTGTGGCCTTACGGCCTTTAATAATGTGCAGAGCACCCCATCCAAGCACCAAAAGCACCACCCCATAACACAGTCAGCACCATCCGGTGCACCAATAAAATGTTCATAAATCACCGGTGGTGTCGCAGCCGGCCGATGTTCTGCCGCTGGTCTTGCCTTCATGTGGTGTACTTGGCCTTCTTGCTTCTTTAAAAATAAAGAAAGGCGCCAACCGCGTCCATTTCTGAATTGTGGCCGTCAGGGGGCCAACTATTAGTGGTTCACCTGTATAGCATAGGTGCCACGTTGACCCATAGGTCCATCAACGGGTGGTGCTTGCCCGCAAGAGAACTGCGGTCCATGGTGGGCGGCCACAAAAATTGCGGTCCATATGGTGTATCGATCCAGGCAGCAAGCAGTGAAAGTACAGGCCCACAACTGCGGAGCCAGCACCTCTCTCTCTCCTCTCTCTCTGCCCCAAAGCCAGATCCTCGGAGGTGGGAGACAAAAGAAGAAGACAAGTGAGTAAGGTGGTAAGGGCGCAAAAGTGCACGCAATACAAGATGATGCACACTGGGGGCACATGGGAACCAGGTGAGACAGGTACGTTCCTACCGTACGCCCCCCCCCCCCACCAGGTAACCTACATTGCCCCTCCCTTACCCCTTACTGTATCCACAAAACACAACACTACCCATAAACATCTACTTTACAAATCAACAAACGTCCCTACTGTCTTCCCCGTTCCTCCCATAAACCAAATTCGTCTTCTCTCCCTCCTAACCAATCAAATTTGCCATTTCCAACTCTCATCACAATTTGCCATCTCCAACTCAACATCAAAATTTGCCATCACCAATTCATCATCAGTCCCTCCTAAGGAGGGAGAGATGGAATCACCCCAATGTCTCATCCACGTCGTGATGCATCTCACCAATCCAACCAGCAATTCTCATTTCCTGCCACACAAAACAAGGGAACACAGGTGTGGAGTCATCATCATCACCACAGGTAAGTGGCTGCGTATGGTGCGACAGGTTCATCAATCCTAACTATTTCCTAAATGACTTTAACAACTTTACATTACCCGGGGTCTTTCCCTGCCAATCCATTGGCCAACTTACACTATGGGTTCTAAAAACCAATTCACATTGCCCAAACTGTGGTGCCTCTCAATTTGGGGTCTCACTCCCCCGATTCATCTCCCGGTGCCCTCGCACAATTTCTGGGCTGTGACGTGTAGCTCTCCCAGCAGGTCTACCCACCTGCACACCTCCACCACTGTAGTTGCCACCCGAGCTTACCTGCTCCTCACCCTAACCTAACTACCTGGGGAAGGCCCTCTGGCGCTCTCCCCACTCGGTGCCCTCTCTGGCACTGGGCTACCTGGGTCCGTCCTCCGGATCATCGGGCCCCACTGACACTAACGGCTCCCAGAGCCCACCTGCGGCCTCACCTGGCCGACATCCTCACAGTGGTGGAGTGCCCAACCAACTACACACACTAACAGGCTACACGCCCAGCCATTTCCACAACACGAATGCACCCATCCACAATACCATTCTGCAACCGCACCACAAATGCCAATATCCAACCACAATTTACCTATACCCTCTACCTAACACTTACACTACCCGCCCCGGGTACTCGTGAAAGGGGTCCACTCTTCCCCCATCCACACCTTCGCACCATGCACACCACTCCGTACCACTTACTCCAACTCTCTCCACACCACTCATTCTCTGCTCCATATATTCCACACACCTGTACTTGCACACCTGTGCTCTCACACCTGGTGCCACCTGCACCCTTCTCTCCCCAAGCGCATTCGCGCTGATCCACAACACTCACTACTCATACACTGCTCCACACACCTGTCCAGCTCTCACACAGCATCATCTCATCTAACTACTCCCCTCTGAAACTTGCGCTTCCCAGTCGTCCCTTTAAACTATTGCGCTCCCACGTCATTATCATCCATACTAATCTACCTGCGTCCCCACTACAGGTATCGGTCACTATCTAAACCTTAACGTTACCTAATGTCATCTTCGCTAGATCCCTAACAATATCCTAACCCACCCGGGCTAGTTTTCACTGCCATCAACCCCATAAACTATAGCTCCTTTGCCCCACATGGGAAGGGTGGCAGGGATGCCACCCTTACCCACCGGGCCCATCGCTCACTACTAATTTTTCACATCAAATTTCAACAAATCAAAAATTTGCCACTCACTACCCATCATCTGCCAATCACTACTGCCAATCCTTTGCCAATCATCAAATTTTGTTTTTTTCTAATTTCGGGGCCAAAACACTAACCTCATCACACAGTCTACTTACTAATCCCTCTCGGTGCGCCAATTCACTTCTACTGCTCGGCTTCGTACAGCCAAGCCATGCATGCGGGTTGTTTGGTGCCAGCGGCTGGATACGTCCCGCATTCGGGGCAGGGACGGGGGCTTACCCGGGCCGAGATCCCACGCACCATCTCGGCGTGGAGCCATCCAATGTCCCGATCTCGACCTGCCGGAATGCCTCAACAAAACGTGGTCGCCATGACGACCCTTCCTATCGGGCTGCCCGCTCCGCCTAGTGGAGCCCGGACGCGGCCGTTCCAAGCGAGGCACAGCGTGGATCGCGTACGGCGGTCCTTTCGAACCCGCCGTGGCTCGGATCCCCACTGGTCCTCGCGGCACGCGAAGCCCGGCACGCACCGAGGGCCCGATTCGGCTAAAAGTCGCTCTAACCTCTAACCCGGGTACCTTCGATGCCTCACCTGGATGCTTACATGCATACGCTACCCCTTTCTTGCTCATACATCCAGCCGTTTCCATGCTCCTCGTCGTACCTTCTCTAACACACCCAGGTACACTCATTCCACTCCCAGCCTTGGTCACACACCTGACCACCGAACACCTTGGCACACATTCGTCGCTCGCACACCTCACCAACACACCTCTTCGCGCCCCCTCCTCGGTCACTTCCTCTGCGACAATCACAGGTGTGCCCTCACTCGCACACCCAACCACGTGCTTCACGACCAATTCAAGTGTGCATTCCCACACATGCTCTACCATTCCAGGTGTGCTTCCTTTCTCACCTGTCACAACCAACTCACGCTCCGTGTCACTCTTACTACTCTCACCTCCACTCTTGACAACGCACTCACCCTTACTCCCGACAGCGCACTCTTTCCTCATGCACCTGTCCGTTACACACCTTTCTCGCGCACACTCTTGCGCACACTCTCCCGTCACACCCTCTGTAACACTCACCACAGGCGTGCATTCTTCCTTACTTTTGACAGCGCACTCTTTCCCCATGCACCTGTCCGTCACACATCTTTCTCGCACACCCTCTCCCGTTACATCCTCTGTAACACTCACCACAGGCGTGCATTCTCCCTTTACACCCTCCGTAACACTCCTCACTACGCGCTTCCATGTGCTCCCTCGCACACGCGCTACGACCGACTCACTCTCGACAGCACCCTCACTCCTTGGCACGCACTTTTTCCTCACACACCCCAGAGTCGGACTTTCTCGCACACCTCCTTTTTCGCACACCAGACCTGTCGCACACTTCACCAACGGCCTCTCACGAACACCCGGGTCCATCTCGACCCACAAGCTCATTAAATCACCTGGCGCATCATACGCACGACCATATTGGTCACCACTTACACCGGGTCCTCTTCCTCTTCGCTTCTCCTCCATCACCTGCGAATCCCTCATCCGGTTAATGAGCACATCATCACGATCCAAACACAGACTTTGGACCAATTCTTTTATCTCCTGTTTTATCTCTTTCTTATCCCCTCTCCGTCGCTTCTTAATTTCGCTCACCCCTTCTTCCACTTCTTCTAATTTCTGCTTCACCTCTTTTATTTCCCGGTACGTCTCCTCAAGCTCGTCCTCTAAGGCTACCTTGACCGTTTCCATGTGCGTCCTCACCTGCCGGTCCTTCGTCTCCATTACCTCTGTCACCTCGTCCAACCTCGTTGTCAGTCCCTCACGTACCATCTGACATTCCCTCTTCGTCGCTATCAAGTCGTCTTTTAGTTCTTTCTGTGTCGCTTTTAACCCTCCTAATACCACAGTGTTCCTTTGAACCTGCTCCGTTAGTCCTTTTTGTCCCTCCGTCAGCTGTTCTACTCCCAGCGTCAACTCCTCTATACCACCTTGTAACTTTACAGTCCCCTTTCTCACCCCCTTCTCCATGTGCTCCTCACAGTGCCTCACCTCCTCGCGCACTCCTCCGACCTCCTCACTCACCCCTCTTCTGATCTCCTCTCCCATCACTTGCATCTCCTGCCCAGATGCCACCCTCATCTGCTCCATTTCCTCCCTGTGAGCATCCAGTTTGGTTTCTACCCCCATTCTGACCCCCTCTATCTGCTGCCCCATTTGTTTAACTTCCCTTTCCGCTTGGTCCCTCATGTCCCTCAATTTGCCTTCCATACTGTTTTCTAACCCCTCTAACCCCTTTTTCATCTCTTCCATTTGATTCTCCTGAACGGCCATTCTGTTTTCTACCCCCATTAACCCCTCCTGTATTTCCCCTAATCTATTGTCTAATCCCTCTATTCTACTCCCTAACCCCCCGATCTGGGCCCCCATGTCATTCCTTAAACCCCCGATCTGGTTTCCCATGTCCTCCCTCAATTTCTCGCTATTGGACCCCATTTCGCCCCCCATGACCCCCAATTCGTCCCTCATTGCCCCCATATCCTCCCTCATTTTCTCGCTATTGGACCCCATGTCCTCCCTCAATTTCTCGCTATTCTGGGCCATAAGGGCCTTCATTTGTATTAAAAAAAGGTTCAAATCTACCAGCGGCGCTACTACGGTCGCGGGCGTGGTCGCCGTGGCCATGTGCGCCCGTAACCTCGTGCGCGACGACGCCATTTTGCGAACCTGCCACCCTCACTGCTTCGCTCTTCTCATGTCCCTCATTTTGGTCCTGGATCGACCCTGCCTCACTCTCCTCTACCGGAACCCAGCCGTCTTGATCTGCCATAGCGCGACTTTCAAAATTCGGGTTTTTATTTTTGTAAAACACAATCAAATTTCGCCGTTATAATTTCGAGCGCGTGAAACGCGCTCAGGTCCAGTCTCACTCCTCGACACCAATTGTTACTCTAATAGTACAATTGGTGTTCCAAAATTTGGGCCTAACAAATTTAGTCCCAGGTCCGAATCCAACTCCTGACAACCAATTGTTACGGACACGACTTATTAAGATGTTATGCTGGGCCGAGCGGAATGGCCGCCGTGTTCGCACAAGTTACCCGATTATACTCGAACGTTGGCCGAATCGCGCTACGCTAGATCAATGAAGGAAAGGACACAACGGCTGGGTTAAATGACACGACACCAGGGGTACAGTTCTCAAGACCTCCGGAGGAGGATATAATATGGGATATGCAGAACGTTTAGATTACACGTCACAAGAGGTACAGCACAGAAAGGTGGGCACTTATACACGGTCTTATCTTATTCCCGACAGACCACAGACAAACGGGACAAGACTGACTCACACAGGGATTGATGGCTGGGAAGGACAGGCAGTCGATAGCTCAAGGTGCACCTTGGCTCAGGGGCAGAATCGACCCGGTCCGGTCTAGAGATGCGGGGAGGTATCGTCGCGCTGGAGGTGGCGTCCTTTTCTCTCCAAGCTCAGGCGCATCTGACGTCACCTCCGTCTTCCTGCGCATGTCCAGCGGGGAGTGACACGCCCTCGGCTCGTTAGCTCCGCCCCAGATGGAATCGGTCCGCCGCTTCTTATTGGGTGCGGGGGGTTACCGGGCTCCGCCCTTGACGAGGAGCTGACAGTGAGCCCCTGCGTGGTAACCCCATCGGAGCACATGGTCAATGGCGGCTAACCAAGCCGGAGTGAGGACGCACACTCCCCGCGCCGCCGCCGCGCCGCCCCCGCTGTTGTTGTTGTTGGTGTTGTTGTTCCATGAGGAAGAGATGCGGGGAGGTATTGGGAGGTCCTAAACGTACTAACGGTGCCATACAATCACATTCTGGTGCAACGAAGAGTCAGAATTAATGGAAACGAGTCCTTAACTGACATAGACTAAGAATAACTAGCAAGATGTCCTATAGTTGTCTACGTGAGATGCGGTGAACCTGGGCACGACATTTAATGGGGGAAAAAGGGGAAGGTCGGGGCTACAGAGTGTTGTTTACAGACAATGGGACTAGGGAATGGGGGATTGGGGATAGTTGGGGAGTATTGGGGAAATAGGGGAATATTTACAAGCGGATATGGATGGAGGCCAAATCCCATATCCGCAACAATATATTTGTCTTATTCTTATTCAACCCGGGCGAAGCCGGGTACCTCAGCTAGTATATATATATATATCCTTGTGATGGATGACTTCAGATGAACAGGTTTTGTGGTTCAGGTGATAAAATGAAGACAGGAGATGGACAGTATTGAGGTGGTTGGAATCTAAGGGAGGTGCAAAGTGCCTGTCCCTTTATATAAGGGATCGTTTCTCTGTTTGCAGCTTTGACAATGGGACTGAAAATACGTTTCTCGGCTTCTACTGGACGAAATTGGCTGCAAATTTCAGAAGTAAATACTTTGTACGTTGAGGTAATATGTTCCAAATTTCAGCAACGTCCTTTTACGCATTCTTGAGTTATATTTAGAAAACCCTCGAAATCACGTTGGTGTCTGTCCGGCCGTCTGTCCGCCCTAAATCTGTTGGCGCTCATATCTCAAGGACTATACATTGAAACTAGCTGAAACCTGGAAGATAGATCGGCCAATAGGTCTAGTTAATAGCGTTCGTAACAAATTCCACCTAAGTGCTATAGTTTTTGCTTTAAAATTAAATATATATAAATATATATATATACATAAATAAATTTATAAAAATATATACACACTTTATAACTTCAAAATATTATAATCGACACATCTCACATGCTGGCCCAATGGCCTAATGGATAAAGCATCAGACTCCCAAGCTGGGGATTATGGGTTCAAATCCTGTCTGGGTCGAATGTCCTTTTCTCCTTACTTTTTCAAGTTTTTATATCGTCTTGAATAATTATGAGCAAATGAACATCTTGTACAATGAGCAAATGCATTTTCTTCGTATTTAAAACGTAATTATTCTTAAACCTGAATTTCAGCATTATTATGAGTATTGTACGACATCAAATTGGTTATTGTATGGAAATCAAATTGCTTATTGTAAAGGGGTGCCCGACATCTGGCAAATAAAATACATTTACTTCTTCATGCAGGTGTATGAATCAAATTGGCGCCCCTTTTTATGAACTTTTTTACAGCATCACTTGGTTCCTCCTCAGAACACAAGGGTAGTCCAGCATGCACACGGTTTTTTTTTGAATGTCCCTTCTTCTCTATTGTTTGGCATTTTCTACAAGCGATGGAATTTCCCTTCTTTTCTATAGTTTGCCACATGCCACATACCCTTATATGAAGGGGCCTTTTTTATGCCCCTCGCATTTTACCAAAGAATAACCATAAAATTTGACAAGTATGATCCCCTATGAGTCTAAAAGTTGCAATACAGAGAAACCGTCCCAAATAAAGGGAGGGGCGCTTTGTGCCTCCCTTGATTATATGCAATGCCATCCTTGAAGATGGCATCGGGCTGAGTGACATCTTGCATTTCTCTCTGAAAAAGTTAATTGTATCAGATGTAAAGCATTGATGTTGATGTTGAACGAATTATTTTTCCTTTGCTGCTTTGCTTATTAGTATCTCTACTCTTTGGCTTTTGCTTTACACCTGCCGTTTCACCTGCTCTTTATTCTCTAAATGTGAACGTTTGTTGACAAGTTAATGTGCTATTTTTAGTGGCAGTTAAGTATGATTATTATTTCGTAGCAGCCTGTGGCTATTGTTTGCATCATTATAAGCTGGTACTAATTTTTCCGACTTCGGAAGGATGACAGGCTGAGTCAACCCACCTGGTGTTATTTAACGGCACGAGCACAAGATCTTAACCCAGACACTTTAACTGTTAACTGGCTAGCGGGAGTCGATCATACTGCTCGATTGAGATCTCCGTCACTCACCTATGCCCATTGCCCATTGTGACACCCACATTGTATGGATTAGGGTAGGGTTACTCAGCGTTTTCAAAAATACTGTTATGTCGGGGGGTACAGGAATATCTGGAGCCAGGTAGATCTGCATAGGTAGGTGCTCGACTGTCGTGATAGGGAATCTACCTGTAATAAGTTCTATGTTCAGCCGTATGTCGGAATAAGTTTTATCTGTGTCCCCACCACGAGGGGGCGGGGCATGATAATTAGTGCAGGGATTATGGGTAAAATTCCCTCATGTGTCGTTCCCTCTGTGAGCAACCCAGTGTCCCTTATGGCAATACATCCTATAGACACTTAGATAGGCCCTTAGTGCACCACGTTAATTAAATCTCCTCCCTTACAAAAAAACAAACTGGAAAGACAAGCAGGAAGCGGCCGCGTACAACGCCGGCATGGGCGTCAAACATCGTGCTAGCAAGCAAGAGCCACGCCCAGGGAATGTGTGATTGGTTGGAGTAAGAAGCTGTCCACTGATTGGTGAAAGGAAGGTGGAAGGAAGCGGCACACTGATTGGCCACCGACCGTGGACACCTCGGCCAATCAGTGCAGAAGGCACGAACACTTGGCCAATCAGTGTGGAAGGCGTGGAAACACGACTTAAAAGCAGGTCGCTGGTTGGAGGACAAGCGCCGGTGACGTCGGAAGGCGCGAAAAGACCACCAAGAAGTGAGGGACTGATTGGGAGAGAAAGGGCTGACGTCACACCACGGGTGACAAAACGACTCGCTCGCGGGCATTTTGGCTCTCTTCACTCTGGGTTCTGCACATGCTATTGGTGCTTTCTTCCCTGAGTTCTTCTTGGTGCTCTTGGTGCTTGGTGCTCTCGGTGCTTTGTGCTTGGAGCGAGGCTTGGTGCTACAAGCAAACGGGACCTCGCGTGCGACCGACGAGTGGGTGAGCGAAGCGTGGTGCTGAGCAGGCGAGAACGGGGTGAGCGGGTGGCTCGGGGCCTAGCAGAGCGTGAGCGAGGCGGACGGAGGCCTGCTTCATGTGAGCGCCGGAGCCTGGGCGATTCCTGACGGACACATCCAGCCAGACTGAGATAAGCTCACATCCACAAACGCACACACAACGGTTTCTTTGATTGAATTCATTCCCATTTGTTTGTATTTGAAGTGAAGTGTGGGAGCTCTCCATTAGAGGGGTTTATTGATTACTGGCGCGTTATTTTCCTGTCCCACTATTTATTGTAAATAAATCCTTGTATTATTTTCTTTTCTATTCAAAATCCTGTGTTCGTGTGAGTTCATTCCCTGCAGGATCGGAGCTGCCGGTGAGATCGCGTCAGGTAAGAGCTTTCACTGCTTCTTCTTCTTCCTTCTTCTCCCCGTGCTGCCCAGTCAAATCCATAATTGATCGTCGCCTCCATTTAAGCCGTTTGGTCATCCGCGAGCCCACAGTATTAACCAAGGGCATTCGCGTGACAATACCCTTAAAGTAAACTGTACATTTAAGATACATAAATATACCGAGATACAGGAACAGACTGTTTGGCTTCTCACAGTTTAGTCATTATCAATATTCAATTATCTTAACATTTCCATTCAGTTTAACCCAACCATTCAGTTTACGGTCAGGAATCTTTTGGGTCTCACTGTCTGCCATGATCTTTCCTGGGAAAACCACATTTCAAATCTGGCCTCCAAAGCCAGTCGCCAACTGGGCATCCTCCGTCGTGTGAAGTCTTTCCTTGGCACACCTGAGCTCCTCACCACATACAACGCTTTCATCCACAGATCAATGGAATAATGTTCTCCCCTCTGGGCCGGTGCTCCTGCCTCACACCTAGCTCGGCTTCACGCTGTTGAAACCAAAGCTTTCAGAATCATTGGAATCTCCCGCGATGAAGCTAACTCCAAGGGCCTTTCACTTACTCACCACAGGCAAGTTGGTGGTCTTTCTGTCTTCCACCGACTCATCTCGGGCCTTGCTACCCCCAGCTCTCTCTGGGCTGTGTCCCCCAAATATTCCAACAGGTCGCACAAGATCTGCCTGCAACCCTCTTATGGTTAAACTGCCAAAATCAAGACTCTCTGCTCACCTTCACTCCTTCATTCCTCTTTTCTCTCACCTCTGGAACAAACTCCCTCACTCTCTTCAATCCCACTCCTCCCTCCAGATCTTTAAAACAGCTGTTCACCACCATCTCTTATCTTCCCCCATCCAAAACTTGATCTTTTCTACCCCCGCTAATTTCACCCCAGATTCACTTTTTTGAAATATCAACTTCCTTCCTGAAAGTCCTCGCAGTGTCCTTGTGTTTTATACTTCTCCCACCCCTCCCCTCCCCTTCCCACACCTTCTCCCCCCAAGCCCTCTCCCTCCCACAGATCTTCCGATGTCCCTGCTCTCAAATGTTGTGTTTGTGAGCTTCCCCTTCTCTCCCCATCTTGTCTACCGCTCCCCTTATTATATACTTTGTGTCTGTTTGATTTTTTGTGTGATAAATGTTAGCTCTTTCACGAAATGCTTTGTGTAAATCTTTCACGAGCCTCGATTCTGTATGCAAACAAAAAACAAAAAAAAAATTGAAAAAGCTTCTTCTTTGTCTCGAATGTAAGTGTACTTTACTCCCTATTTCTTCCTCTCTTTGTGAGTGCATGCTATCTGACTATTTTGTTTCGATCATGATTATTTTGTCGAGATATTTTATGCACCGTTCCCTGGTTGTTTGTGGAGAATCAGAATACTTAGTGTTTTCAGAAAATATTCACACCACTTAATTTTTTTTCACATTTTGTTGTGTTACAGCCCAAATTTAAAATGGATTAAATTGAGATTTTGTGTCACTGCTCCATACATAATACCCCATAATGTCAAAGTGGAATTTTATTTTCGAAACTTTTGCAAAATCATTAAAAATGAAATACAAAAATATCTAATTTGCATAAGTATTGTCATGTGACTACCCTCTGGTGAACACCGCAGGGTGACACGGAGGACCAAACGAGCTTAACACTACGAGGCGTTCAGTCAAAATGTTGCAGAGAATACGTTGGGGGAAGGGGGTGCAAGTGGGGGAGAAGCCGTAAGCGCTTACCGGGAGGAGTCCATCCGACGTCCTCGACCCTGCAATAAATCAACTCAAACCGACATGGAATTAAAATGTACAAAAATACTGGATTTATTAAAGAATATCCTGGTCACAAAATAATGCACGATAAAACTAAATTCCTAATTCGAGCGCTCCCATACAGACCCGAATACAGACAAAGGGGAAAATAACTGGAAAATAAATATGCGTTGTTTGTGGCACTTAGCTTAAATCCCCTGGTGTATCTCGTCAGGAATCGTCAAGATCGTCTGAGGCCTTGGTGTCTTTGTGCATGAAAACGCGCTCGTTGGCGCGAAGTAGGCCTCCCGTGCAGCCTGCTCACTACTGGCTCCGCGCGCGAATCGAACGGCTTTGGCGTGCAGCTCGATCTAGCAGCTGCGCCTGTCCTCACGATCTCTGCACGGGAAATTGCAGTTCCCGACCCACAGCTCCTTCTCATGACCACGATGAAGATGTCGGAACCTGACAGCCCGCGATGAATCCTTCTTGCGCAAGAGAGCAAAATGCAACAGTTCGCTATAGGATCCAGAACGAGAAGGACCAAGAGGACGTCGATGCTTAGAGAGATAAAATGTCGATGCCAAGAGAAACAAAATGTTGATGCTGAGAGAGACAAAATGTCGATGCTGAGAGAGACAAAATGTTGATGCTGAGAGTGAACCTTTCGGGACCGTTCACCAACAATGTCCAGACCCAAGAGAAAAATGTCCGCCGCTCCAATTGTTTTGTACGCGAGGCTCTGACGTCATCCCACGATGTCTCCGTGTCCACTCCTATCAGCGAGTCCCATCTTACCAGTGCTTGTGCCAATCAAATCCCAGTCCAATCACTGCTCTTCGGGGCGTGGCTCATGGCCCTACCTGTGCCTCCGCGCTCACAAAGTCGATGTTGTTCGTGGCAGTGCTTGATGCCTGGTTTCTGGTTGGTTTTTAATTAGTGTGGTTAATGGCCGATTTCTTAGTAGGTGGGCATAGTGCGGTGTCATAAGGAACACAGCAAAATATTACAGAGGCAATGACATACAGGTGATTAATTACCCATACTCCCTCGCTAATTAACAAACCCCACCCCTCTCATGGGGACGAAGATACACTTACACGACATCCGGTCTACACAAATTTCCTACTTATTACATGGGGTTTCTTCTTCTTCACTACAGTCGGAACACACTACCTATGCACGCTACCTGGCTCTAAGGTAATCATTGTCTACCCCCTACAAACGTAACAGTATTCAACCCTCTGAGTCAATACTTTATGGAAGCACCTTTTGCAGCGATTACAGTTTCGAGTCTTCTTGGGTATGTCTGTATCAGATTTGCACATAAGGATTTGGGGAGCTTCTCCCATTCATCCCTGCAGATTTACTCAAGCTCTGTCAGGTTGGATGGGGAGCATCGGTGAACAGCAATCTTCAAGTCTTTACACAGATTTATCAATGAGATTCAAGTTTGGGCTTTATCTGGGCTACTCCAGGATTTTCACATTCTTGTTGTGAAGCCATTCTGAAGGATGAAGTGTTGCTTTGGCTGTTTGCTTGGGGTCATTGTCCTATTGGAATGTAAATCTTCACCACAGGCTAAGGCCTTTTGCACTCTGAGGCATGTTTTCCTCAAGGATTTGCCTGTATTTCGCTCTATTCATTGTTCCCTCTATCCTTACAAGTCTCCTAGTCCCTGCCACTGAAAAGCATCCCCACAGCATGTTGCTGCCACCACCATGCTTTATGGTAGGGATGGTGTTAGATGGGTGATGAGCTGTGCTTGGTTTCCGCCAGACTTAGCACTTTGCATTCAGGCCAAATAATTCCATTTTCATCTCATCAGACCACAGACTATTTTGCCCCATGCTCTGAGAGTTTTTCATGTGACATTTTGCAAACTCCAGACATGCTGTCATGTGCCCTTTTTCTCAGGAATGGCTTCCATATGGCCACTCTCCCATAAAGCGTAGATTTGTGAAGTGTTGCCTAGACTGTTGTCCTTCTGGCAGGTCCTCCCATCTCGGCAAAGGAACTATGTAGTTCTGTCAGTGGTCATTGGGTTCTTGGTTACCTGCCTGATCAAGTTCTTTCTTGCCCGGTAGCTCAGTTTGGCCAGATGGCCAGCTCTAGGAAGAGTGGGTAGTTTCATATTCTTTCCATTTCCTAATGATGGAGCTCATTGTGCTCGGGAACTTTCAACACTCTTATAAATTGTTCTATACCCTTCCCCATATCTAGGCCTCCTCACAATCCTATCTCTGAGTTCTATGAACACTTCCTTGGACTTCATGGTAGAGTTTCTGCTCTGACATGCACTGTCAACTGTGGGACTTTGTATAGAAAGATGTGTTTCTTTCCAACTTATGTCTAACCAATTGAAATGGCCACAGATGGACTCCAATCAAGTTGTGGACTGTAGAGACATCTCAAGAATGAGGAAAGGACATTGGATGCACCCGAGCTCAATTTGAAGTGCCATAGCAAAGGGGTTGAATACTTATTGACTCAAGACAATTCAGCTTTTTGTTTTTAATTGTATTTGTAAAATATTCTAAAAAAAAGTCCTCCTTGTCATTATGGGGTATTTTGTGTAGATCAGTGAGAAAAAAATCTCATTTGAATCCATTTTATTTTGAGTCTGTAACACAACAACATGTGAAACTAGAACAATGCGACTGTGTCGCCAATATGCCTCCGCATAGTCCCACAATGGGTAGATGCCATCACTCTTCATATGTATGGGTAGTGGATCATGTTTGTGAAGTTTCATGATGATTGGATAAGGTTCGTTTTTCTATCCAAGATGGCTGCCAAACCACGTGACCGATGTCATCATCATTTTCAAACTATATGCAACAGTGCTGTTAGATAATATTTGTAAAATTTCGCATCGATAGCGTAAGCGATTTCAGAGATATAATTATTTAATATTTTCCTTCAATCAAAAATGGCTGCCAAACCATGTGACCTATGATGTCATGAATTTAACATTTCACTGCAAATAGGTCATAGATCATGTGCATGCAATTTCAGATTTTTAGGATAAGGATTTCGATTAAAACATTTTTGGCCGGTATACCACTTCACCTATTATGTCATCATTATAATGATTTTGTTTCCCATTGGGAGTACTTGACAATGTGCCAAGTTTCATATTTTTCCATTCAGTGGTTTCCGAGAAATATATTTTTTATTATCTGCTTTTAATCCAAGATGGCTGCCATACCACGTGAACTATGACGTCACAATTATCATAAAAACATTCTGCATGGGTGTCACCCCTACCCTGAAAGTTTTGTCTCAATCGGACATATGGTTGCTGAGAAAAACGAGGTTTAGACCGGATGGATGGACGGACGTACCGATGGACGTACGGAAGGACTGACGGAAGGACTGACAGATGGACGGACACCCCAAAAACATAATGCCTCCGGCAACTTTGTCGGTGGAGGCATAAAAAGTCAAGGGGTGTGAATACTGTCGTGTTCCCGGGGTTAAGACCCCAAGAGGACGAATGACTTAAACGAGCTTTAACTCCGAGGCGTATTTTGAACTTGGCGGGATTATTTTGGCGCGTGCGGGAAGGTTCGAATTCTTACCTGGGGAGGACGGCCAACACTGGGTTAATCCGAACCCACAAAAAAAAGAAACGATCCAGGACAAGAAAAGTAAAATTGAACAAATAATGAATTTATAAAAAGTAATTGTAACCTAAATAAAATTAATGTGAGGTAAAAACTATTTCCTAATTTGAGATGTCTCCATGCAGACTCGTATACAAACAAGGGAATGATAAAAGAAAATAAAATGATTTGGGAATCGGCCAGCAATCAGCTCTGTGTCCCCAAATGGCTGCTAAGGATTGCTTGTTGTTTGTCACCTCCAAACCACCGCTTGGGAAGTGCACAAAATGGCATGGAGTCACACTCCTCGATGTCCCAATGTGAGGTACTTCTCGCGATGCCGACTGTCACGAACCTCTCTTGTTCAGTCTCTTTCCACAAGCGCACACGAGCCAAAGATGCGCCACCGCCCGGGACCAAGCCAGAACAAGGAGGAAATGCGCACCCCCACCCCCCGGATCCGCCAGTGATCATGTAACAATTATATTGTCGCGTCCCTGGGGTTAACACCCCAGGAGGACGAATTACCGAAACTAGCTTGAACTCCGAGGCGTATTTCAAACTTAGCAGAATTATTTCTGGCACGCGCGAGAAGGTTCGAAGTCTTACCTGATCGGACGGCTGACACTGGGTTAATCCGAACCCGCAAACAAAGAAATGAAACAAGACAAGAAATTGAAAATCAACAACTAATGATTTAATGAAAAGAATGCAAGCACAATAAAATGTTGAGGTAAAAACTAACTTGGCGGGCAAACGTGAGGGACCCTCCATGTAGACTCAATTACAGACACAGGGAGAAATAAAACAAAATAAAATGATTTGACAATCGGCCGGCACTCAGTTCTGCAGTTCAACTGAGGGCTTGTAGACGTTCGTCGCCTCCAAACCCCTGCTCGTGAAGCGCACAAAATGGCGCTGATTTCCTTCACCATTGAGTGATATGGCCAACGAGGCAGAGTATGCTCTCTACTGAGTGCCGTTCTAGTTTGTTAAATTAAATTACACGCTTTGCATTTTCAGATGTTTTCTAGTTTATCATTGCTATCATTCACCTTGACTTTAGTTTGCTTTTTTAATTATGAGAACTTGATTTTGTCCAAATTTGTGTTGTTATACTGGATGCATGTTAAATAAAAACAAATGTGTTAAATAAAGAAGCACAACAATAAATTCCAGGTTGGAATTAAGTTATCAGCGAGTTTAATCATGATAGCACAGCTCTACACCTGCACCAAGGAGCGTTCAATGTCACGAAGAGTTCTCCACCTAACCTCCACTCAATGGTGAAGACCAATGTCAGAACAAGGAGAGCTGTGATGGGCTGATGTATGAGCATCTGATGTATGTGATGGGCTGATGGGCTAATGAGCATGTATCCTGGTACAGGTACAGCCGGAAATGTAATTAATCTCCCAATAAGTCCTTCAGGCAGTGAACACCAGCACTGGAATGTCGACATTATTTCATGGCAACGGTAAGAGTATACATGGCCCCATGAGCCATCCCTCGTACTATGGAGCAGGAGATTATTGAGGAATGGGGAGAATGCTAGAGGCCAGAAATCAAAATCACAATGTCAGTGACGACACCATCTTCTCTATTACATCATTGTTATCACACACTGGCTGGCACAACATCATAGCTCAGGAGGTTGTTGTTGGCATTCTAAAATCCATTCATTCCACACATCCAAACTGCACCCACACATTCATACGCATGCAGTACACACGGCTAACCAGCTGTTTCAGCATAAATAATTATCACAATATTTTGGCATATTTTGCAAATCGAATTGATAATGACAAATTACACAAAATTAACAATACCAACTGAATTCAACAAGAGACAATAATGAGACACCATCATTTCAGTGGTACACGTGTAGGGAAGTCACGTTGAAGTGACTTACTTGATCCATATCATCTTTGCGAGCAAAGTGAAAACTGGTGAATGTGCCAGAAATTGCTGTGAAAACTGGTGAATGTGCCAGAAATTGCTGTGAAAACTGGTGAATGTGCCAGAAATTGTTGTGAAAACTGGTGAATGTGCCAGAAATTGTTGTGAAAACTGGTGAATGTGCCAGAAATTGTTGTGAAAACTGGTGAATGTGCCAGAAATTGTTGTGAAAACTGGTGAATGTGCCAGAAATTGCTGTGAAAACTGGTGAATGTGCCAGAAATTGTTGTGAAAACTGGTGAATGTGGCAGAAATTGTTGTGAAAACTGGTGAATGTGCCAGAAATTGTTGTGAAAACTGGTGAATGTGCCAGAAATTGCTGTGAAAACTGGTGAATGTGCCAGAAATTGTTGTGAAAACTGGTGAATGTGCCAGAAATTGTTGTGAAAACTGGTGAATGTGCCAGAAATTGTTGTGAAAACTGGTGAATGTGCCAGAAATTGCTGTGAAAACTGGTGAATGTGCCAGAAATTGTTGTGAAAACTGGTGAATGTGGCAGAAATTGTTGTGAAAACTGGTGAATGTGCCAGAAATTGTTGTGAAAACTGGAGAATGTGCCAGAAATTGCTGTGAAAACTGGTGAATGTGCCAGAAATTGTTTTAAAAACTGGTGAATGTGCCAGAAATTGTTGTGAAAACTGGTGAATGTGCCAGAAATTGTTGTGAAAACTGGTGAATGTGCCAGAAATTGTTGTGAAAACTGGTGAATGTGCCAGAAATTGTTGTGAAAACTGGTGAATGTGCCGGAAATTGTTGTGAAAACTGGTGAATGTGCCAGAAATTGTTGTGAAAACTGGAGAAAGTGCCAGAAATTGTTGTGAAAACTGGAGAATGTGCCAGAAATTGTTGTGAAAACTGGAGAATGTGCCAGAAATTGTTGTGAAAACTGGTGAATGTGCCAGAAATTGTTGTGAAAACTGGTGAATGTGCCAGAAATTGTTGTGAAAACTGGTGAATGTGGCATAAATTGCTGTGAAAACTGGTGAATGTGCCAGAAATTGTTGTGAAAACTGGTGAATGTGCCTGAAATTGTTGTGAAAACTGGTGAATGTGCCAGAAATTGTGAAACTGGTGAATGTGCCAGAAATTGTTGTGAAAACTGGTGAATGTGCCGGAAATTGTTGGGAAAACTGGTGAATGTGCCAGAAAATGTTGTGAAAACTGGTGAATGTGCCGGAAATTGTTGTGAAAACTGGTGAATGTGCCGGAAATTGTTGTGAAAACTGGTGAATGTGCCGGAAATTGTTGGGAAAACTGGTGAATGTGCCGGAAATTGTTGTGAAAACTGGTGAATGTGCCGGAAATTGTTGGGAAAACTGGTGAATGTGCCGGAAATTGTTGGGAAAACTGGTGAATGTGCCAGAAATTGTTGTGAAAACTGGAGAATGTGCCAGAAATTGTTGTGAAAACTGGAGAATGTGCCAGAAATTGTTGTGAAAACTGGTGAATTTGTCAGAAATTGTTGTGAAAACTGGTGAATGTGCCAGAAATTGTTGTGAAAACTGGTGAATGTGCCAGAAATTGTTGTGAAAACTGGTGAATGTGCCAGAAATTGTTGTGAAAACTAGTGAATGTGCCAGAAATTGTTGTGAAAACTGGTGAATGTGCCAGAAATTGTTGTGAAAACTGGTGAATGTGCCAGAAATTGTTGTGAAAACTGGTGAATGTGCCAGAAATTGTTGTGAAAACTGGTGAATGTGCCAGAAATTGTTGTGAAAACTGGTGAATGTGCCAGAAATTGTTGTGAAAACTGGTGAATGTGCCAGAAATTGTTGTGAAAACTGGTGAATGTGCCAGAAATTGTTGTGAAAACTGGTGAATGTGCCAGAAATTGTTGTGAAAACTGGTGAATGTGCCAGAAATTGTTGTGAAAACTGGTGAATGTGCCAGAAATTGTTGTGAAAACTGGTGAATGTGCCAGAAATTGTTGTGAAAACTGGTGAATGCACCAGAAATTGTTGTGAAAACTGGTGAATGTGCCAGAAATTGTTGTGAAAACTGGTGAATGTGCCGGAAATTGTTGTGAAAACTGGAGAATGTGCCAGAAATTGTTGTGAAAACTGGAGAATGTGCCAGAAATTGTTGTGAAAACTGGAGAATGTGCCAGAAATTGTTGTGAAAACTGGTGAATGTGCCAGAAATTGTTGTGAAAACTGGAGAATGTGCCGGAAATTGTTGTGAAAACTGGTGAATGTGCCAGAAATTGTTGTGAAAACTGGAGAATGTGCGAGAAATTGTTGTGAAAACTGGTGAATGTGCCAGAAATTGTTGTGAAAACTGGTGAATGTGGCAGAAATTGTTGTGAAAACTGGTGAATGTGGCAGAAATTGTTGTGAAAACTGGTGAATGTGCCGGAAATTGTTGTGAAAACTGGAGAATGTGCCAGAAATTGTTGTGAAAACTGGAGAATGTGCCAGAAATTGTTGTGAAAACTGGTGAATGTGCCAGAAATTGTTGTGAAAACTGGTGAATGTGCCAGAAATTGCTGTGAAAACTGGTGAATGTGCCAGAAATTGTTGTGAAAACTGGTGTATGTGCCAGAAATTGTTGTGAAAACTGGTGTATGTGCCAGAAATTGTTGGGAAAACTGGTGAATGTGCCAGAAATTGTTGTGAAAACTGGTGAATGTGCCGGAAATTGTTGTGAAAACTGGTGAATGTGCCAGAAATTGTTGTGAAAACTGGTGAATGTGCCAGAAATTGTTGTGAAAACTGGTGAATGTGCCAGAAATTGTTGTGAAAACTGGTGTATGTGCCAGAAATTGTTGTGAAAACTGGTGTATGTGCCAGAAATTGTTGTGAAAACTGGAGAATGTGCCAGAAATTGTTGTGAAAACTGGTGAATGTGCCGGAAATTGTTGTGAAAACTGGTGTATGTGCCAGAAATTGTTGTGAAAACTGGAGAATGTGCCAGAAATTGTTGTGAAAACTGGAGAATGTGCCAGAAATTGTTGTGAAAACTGGAGAATGTGCCAGAAATTGTTGTGAAAACTGGAGAATGTGCCAGAAATTGTTGTGAAAACTGGAGAATGTGGCAGAAATTGTTGTGAAAACTGGTGAATGTGCCAGAAATTCCTGTGAAAACTGGTGAATGTGCCAGAAATTCCTGTGAAAACTGGTGAATGTGCCAGAAATTGTTGTGAAAACTGGTGAATGTGCCAGAAATTGTTGTGAAAACTGGTGAATGTGCCAGAAATTGTTGTGAAAACTGGTGAATGTGCCAGAAATTGCTGTGAAAACTGGTGAATGTGCCAGAAATTGCTGTGAAAACTGGTGAATGTGCCAGAAATTGCTGTGAAAACTGGAGAATGTGCCAGAAATTGTTGTGAAAACTGGTGAATGTGCCGGAAATTGTTGTGAAAACTGGTGAATGTGCCAGAAATTGTTGTGAAAACTGGAGAATGTGCCAGAAATTGTTGTGAAAACTGGTGAATGTGCCAGAAATTGTTGTGAAAACTGGTGAATGTGGCAGAAATTGTGAAAACTGGTGAATGTGGCAGAAATTGTTGTGAAAACTGGTGAATGTGCCGGAAATTGTTGTGAAAACTGGAGAATGTGCCAGAAATTGTTGTGAAAACTGGAGAATGTGCCAGAAATTGTTGTGAAAACTGGTGAATGTGCCAGAAATTGTGAAAACTGGTGAATGTGCCAGAAATTGCTGTGAAAACTGGTGAATGTGCCAGAAATTCCTGTGAAAACTGGTGAATGTGCCAGAAATTGTTGTGAAAACTGGTGAATGTGCCAGAAATTGTTGTGAAAACTGGTGAATGTGCCAGAAATTGTTGTGAAAACTGGTGAATGTGCCAGAAATTGTTGTGAAAACTGGTGAATGTGCCAGAAATTGCTGTGAAAACTGGTGAATGTGGCAGAAATTGTTGTGAAAACTGGATAATGTGCCAGAAATTGCTGTGAAAACTGGTGAATGTGCCAGAAATTGTTGTGAAAACTGGTGAATGTGCCAGAAATTGTTGTGAAAACTGGTGAATGTGCCAGAAATTGTTGTGAAAACTGGTGAATGTGGCAGAAATTGTTGTGAAAACTGGATAATGTGCCAGAAATTGCTGTGAAAACTGGTGAATGTGCCAGAAATTGTTGTGAAAACTGGTGAATGTGCCAGAAATTGTTGTGAAAACTGGTGAATGTGCCAGAAATTGTTGTGAAAACTGGTGAATGTACCAGAAATTGTTGTGAAAACTGGTGAATGTGCCGGAAATTGTTGTGAAAACTGGTGAATGTGCCAGAAATTGTTGTGAAAACTGGAGAATGTGCCAGAAATTGTTGTGAAAACTGGAGAATGTGCCAGAAATTGTTGTGAAAACTGGAGAATGTGCCAGAAATTGTTGTGAAAACTGGAGAATGTGCCAGAAATTGTGAAAACTGGAGAATGTGCCAGAAATTGTTGTGAAAACTGGAGAATGTGCCAGAAATTGCTGTGAAAACTGGTGAATGTGCCAGAAATTGTTGTGAAAACTGGTGAATGTGGCAGAAATTGCTGTGAAAACTGGTGAATGTGCCAGAAATTGTTGTGAAAACTGGTGAATGTGCCAGAAATTGTTGTGAAAACTGGTGAATGTGCCAGAAATTGTTGTGAAAACTGGTGAATGTGCTGGAAATTGTTGTGGAAACTGGTGAATGTGCCAGAAATTGTTGTGAAAACTGGAGAATGTGCCAGAAATTGTTGTGAAAACTGGAGAATGTGCCAGAAATTGTTGTGAAAACTGGAGAATGTGCCAGAAATTGTTGTGAAAACTGGAGAATGTGCCAGAAATTGTTGTGAAAACTGGAGAATGTGCCAGAAATTGTTGTGAAAACTGGTGAATGTGCCAGAAATTGTTGTGAAAACTGGAGAATGTGCCAGAAATCGTTGTGAAAACTGGAGAATGTGCCAGAAATTGTTGTGAAAACTGGAGAATGTGCCAGAAATTGTTGTGAAAACTGGAGAATGTGCCAGAAATTGTTGTGAAAACTGGAGAATGTGCCAGAAATTGTTGTGAAAACTGGTGAATGTGCCAGAAATTGTTGTGAAAACTGGTGAATGTGCTGGAAATTGTTGTGGAAACTGGTGAATGTGCCAGAAATTGTTGTGAAAACTGGAGAATGTGCCAGAAATTGTTGTGAAAACTGGAGAATGTGCCAGAAATTGTTGTGAAAACTGGAGAATGTGCCAGAAATTGTTGTGAAAACTGGAGAATGTGCCAGAAATTGTTGTGAAAACTGGTGAATGTGCCAGAAATTGTTGTGAAAACTGGAGAATGTGCCAGAAATCGTTGTGAAAACTGGAGAATGTGCCAGAAATTGTTGTGAAAACTGGAGAATGTGCCAGAAATTGTTGTGAAAACTGGAGAATGTGCCAGAAATTGTTGTGAAAACTGGAGAATGTGCCAGAAATTGTTGTGAAAACTGGTGAATGTGCCGGAAATTGTTGTGAAAACTGGTGAATATGCCAGAAATTGTTGTGAAAACTTGTGAATGTACCAGAAATTGTTGTGAAAACTAGAGAATGTGCCAGAAATTGTTGTGAAAACTGGTGAATGTGCCAAAAATTGCTGTGAAAACTGGTGAATGTGCCAGAAATTGTTGTGAAAACTGGTGAATGTGCTGGAAATTGTTGTGAAAACTGGTGAATGTGCCAGAAATTGTTGTGAAAACTGGTGAATGTGCCAAAAATTGCTGTGAAAACTGGTGAATGTGCCAGAAATTGTTGTGAAAACTGGTGAATGTGCCAAAAATTGCTGTGAAAACTGGTGAATGTGCCAGAAATTGTTGTGAAAACTGGTGAATGTGCTGGAAATTGTTGTGAAAACTGGTGAATGTGCCAGAAATTGTTGTGAAAACTGGAGAATGTGCCAGAAATTGTTGTGAAAACTGGAGAATGTGCCAGAAATTGTTGTAAAAACTGGTGAATGTGCCAGAAATTGTTGTGAAAACTGGTGAATGTACCATAAATTGTTGTGAAAACTGGTGAATGTGCCGGAAATTGTTGTGAAAACTGGTGAATGTGCCAGAAATTGTTGTGAAAACTGGAGAATGTGCCAGAAATTGTTGTGAAAACTGGAGAATGTGCCAGAAATTGTTGTGAAAACTGGAGAATGTGCCAGAAATTGTTGTGAAAACTGGAGAATGTGCCAGAAATTGTGAAAACTGGAGAATGTGCCAGAAATTGTTGTGAAAACTGGAGAATGTGCCAGAAATTGCTGTGAAAACTGGAGAATGTGCCAGAAATTGTTGTGAAAACTGGAGAATGTGCCAGAAATTGTTGTGAAAACTGGAGAATGTGCCAGAAATTGTTGTGAAAACTGGAGAATGTGCCAGAAATTGTTGTGAAAACTGGTGAATGTGCCAGAAATTGTTGTGAAAACTGGAGAATGTGCCAGAAATCGTTGTGAAAACTGGTGAATGTGCCAGAAATTGTTGTGAAAACTGGAGAATGTGCCAGAAATTGTTGTGAAAACTGGAGAATGTGCCAGAAATTGTTGTGAAAACTGGAGAATGTGCCAGAAATTGTTGTGAAAACTGGAGAATGTGCCAGAAATTGTTGTGAAAACTGGAGAATGTGCCAGAAATTGTTGTGAAAACTGGTGAATGTGCCAAAAATTGCTGTGAAAACTGGTGAATGTGCCAGAAATTGTTGTGAAAACTGGTGAATGTGCTGGAAATTGTTGTGAAAACTGGTGAATGTGCCAGAAATTGTTGTGAAAACTGGAGAATGTGCCAGAAATTGTTGTGAAAACTGGAGAATGTGCCAGAAATTGTTGTAAAAACTGGTGAATGTGCCAGAAATTGTTGTGAAAACTGGTGAATGTGGCAGAAATTGTTGTGAAAACTGGTGAATGTGGCAGAAATTGTTGTGAAAACTGGTGAATGTGCCGGAAATTGTTGTGAAAACTGGTGAATGTGCCGGAAATTGGTTCATAGAGTGAGAAAAATGCAGGTTTTACGGAAGTACACTTGGTGTCAAGAAATACTCAGAAATCATATGCTCGTTATGAAATGTCATGAGGCATACAGCATAATGGATATTTCTATTAAATAGGTCAAAAAGGTGAATGATAATAGAAACTTATGCTTAGTCAGTCACCCAATAAAAGAAGAACAAAAATGACCGCAATGTGGTCAACACCTGCGACACAAAATATATATTTTTCGCCTACTCTGTCTACTCAACTTCCTCATCCTTGCTATTGAAGGTACTAGGGCATGCCCGTACGTGGGTGCCCGTTCCTTGCCAAAAAAAAAAAAAAACGCTACCCGTACGCTCTACCCCGCCCGTACGCCCGTACGCCCGTAAACAAAAAAAACAACGCTCTTCGCTTCCGCCCTTCGCTCTGACTGAATTGGGAGAAATAATGCGCATAAGAAATCGAGAAATTATTATTTTCTCCGGAAGAAATCGAATTACGAACCGTAATGGCGCATGCGCTCGGCTCGGCTCGCTCTCACAACTGCAACAACGCGTTTTGTGATTGGCTGCCGGAAGTGCAGTCTTCACTGTCCGGAAGGTCGCAAATCGCAGTTACGATGAATCGCAAATTAGTTTTAATTAGTTTTAAAACATAGTTTAACGGCAACATAGTTTTCCAACGTGAAATAAATGAATACGCTCTCAAATGTGCCGTCCGAGGCAGAGTCTGTTCGCCACGTTCGGCACACGTGATAGCTCGCTGCTCTCTGATTGGTTGAATCGTTTTTTGGACATAGCTCGGTAACTACTTCTCCGATTAATATGAAACCTTGAAAAGGCACATCCTCGGGTCCCCAGCAATATACCTGGCAAGTTTCAAGTATATCGGACCCGTGGTTGTCGAGAAACAGCGGTCACAGACATACAGACATACAAACATACAAACATACAAACATACAAACATACAAACATACAAACATACACACAGAGATTACTGGAATTATAGATAGATAATACAATTAATCTCCAAGTGTCTTCATGGTTTGGTTTAATATCAGTTATGAATCTGATGCACAGCTGCGTCTGGTTTCAGGCAACGAGTACACCTACTCCGAACAGAAGCGGCAGGAAGGGTCACGTATTATTATCCTCCCTGGGGTATATAGATTACAATAGATCTAGGCTTGGGCCTCAAGAACGTCAGAGGTATATTCACTTACCAAGTTTCTGCCCTCCTGCTCTCTCTCTCTCTCTGTGATAATAAACCTTTCCGTCATAAAAAAATCTACACTTGGTCATTCGAGGTATGGGACTTTGCCATTAAGCGTGACTGAATTGGCTTTAAAAATCTGGTGGCAGGCCGATTTGGAAATGTGCATTTAACGCACATACGGTTCCGTTCAAAAATTATGTAAGGCTATATTTTTAGGGAGGCGTTTATGGACTTAATTAAACCTTACCAATAATTTAACACTCAACCTAAACAAAGCCAATGTAAATCTGACTCAACAAATCTGGACAGCATATAACCAGCAGATGCCTATACAGGCCCAATGGGTTAAGCCCACCAGGTAACAAGATGGCGGTCATATCATTTTGTCTTGGCACGATGGTGGGTGGAGAGAATCTACAGATGTGGGTGTGGTCTGGCAGCTGTCTATTTGGGTGCACATTTCTAAACTCGACCACAACAATAACGCCAACAACAACTACAACAACAACAATGTGAAGCTCTTGTTGACCTGTGACATGTTGCATGTAAAAAGTGATAAAGCTGAGAACGCTTAAGTAAAGTTGACCAGATTTCTGGTTATGAGAATGGAGCAACCTCAACGTCACAAAAAATGATGCATATGCGACTGTTTGCTCAAGACAACTGCAAGGGACTGCAATCTGCCCTTTCAATACAGGATTGGACCACCATCCCCCCATGATCTGATATTGCTTCCTTATGGTAATACTTTCACAAAAATATACTTTCTCTGATGCACCGATTTATCCCATACAGTCAGCAGATATCCTTTTTATTCTCTCAGTACACTGAAACCTGTAGGCATGTTGGCTGCAGTCAAACAGCTTACTTTCTTAACATGGAAAGCACACACTCCGTAGCTGGAAAAAAAATAAAAATAACCAGACCGTGAGTGACTTTATGGTCATTCACTAAGGCTAGCAAACATCTTTAAGCAATCCAGTAAACCTCATCTTGCAAAGACCAATGCTGAACATGTCAAATCATCTCTTTCATCAATGTTATGATGGTACCTTCTCAAGTCCATATCTGGTGTACATCCGTCTGCCCATCTCTCACCTCAAATGGCATATCTGCTGTCTCTGCTGAAGATAAGGCAGGATGTGTTCACTCTGTGTTTGCCTCGAAATCTCTTCTACCCAACCCCACCATTCCCATTCTATCCCCATCTTATCCCCTCACCCACTGTCAGCTGGACTTCCGGTCCTTTCTCCCCGAGAGGGTAGAAAAAGGTATGTCCAGCCGCGACCCTGCTTTAACGTTGGCCCCGGATGGAATCACTGCCCACTGTTATCAAATCCTACAATGCTGCTCTTGATTCTCCTCTGTTTGCTGTGTTTAGGCTGTGATTCACCTTTGACCACCTGCCATGTCACTGGAAGTCAGCAAACATTACAACCATCCACAAGAAGGGTGCCAAACACTGTCATCTTTTCAAAAATCAGACCAATAATTTTCCTTCCAATTATTAACAAATTAGTAGAATCCATGATTGTTGTTGATGTCACGGCTTTCCTGTTTTGAAATAGCCTGATTTCTGACAATCTGTTTGGATTCCATCACCGTCACTCAATACTGCTGCTCCTCTCTCATCAATAGTTGAGTCCCTAAATCTCAAAGAAGATGTCAGGACTGTGTCCTTGGACATAGCCTGCTTTGTTTGTCAATATCTACACGTGTGGCAAACAAAGCTGTCTTCAATCCTGAATTATTGACTTCCTCCACTCGCACAGTCAATTTGTTGCTATTCATGAAATTTGTTGCCCTACTCGCAGTGGAGGCAGTGTATTTGATACAGTCCTGTTCTTCATATACATGAAGATGCTCTGGAAAACCCTATCTTCTTTATTGACCCCACCCTTTGTTGAACAGTTTTGACGACTCCACACTGTGTCCTACAGTAGACCATCCCACTGATGGTCAGTCAGAAGCTGTGTCAATCTCTACTGATCTGGAAATTATTAGATGCTCGTCTGATAAATGGTACATGTCTTTCCATCCTGGAAAATCTCACTGTCTCACCCTTTTCTCTGGAAGAATCATCAAACGAACCTACCTATCGATCTCAACGGTCAGCCGCTGAAAGAGGTTCAGTCTCTTTAACCTCTTGCCTTCAACCCCCAGGCATGATTGAGGTGTGATCCAGGTGTCAGCTACTACACTACTACCTGCAGTATTATTCAACCCACTTCGGTTCGAGAATGATAATGCCAGATCTCCCCTTGGGGAAAATAAAAATGAATCTAGAGATGTGTTTCTTGCTCATCTGCATGGAGTGGATTATTGAGCTCGCAAGCTCTTGTGGCTTGATGACCGATATTCCGTTATATTTGTTATGTCACAACTTGTTAAGTAGTCACGACAAGTCCGATTTAGTGCTTTTCGAACACTTTAGATATGCTGTAATTTTCTTCAGGAAAAGGACCGACTTTTTTTTTTTGTTGAAAAAATTGTTGAATTGTTGATTGAAATTGTTGAAAAAATTGTTGAAAAACCTTGAAAACAAAAACACCCCCCAAAAAAAAAAAAAAAATTGTTGAAAATAAATAAATAAATAAATTGTAAATCACGGTTTATATTGGTTACTACAGGAACCAGTAGAGTGTTTGAAGTAGAAACCAAACCAGATTCGGTTGAAACGAATAGAAACCATGAGATGTAACTGGTCTGAACACATATATACAAGGAAAAAAGTAGCCAAAACACAAAATTTATTCGCTTAATAACATAAATAACATAATAAATAACATAAAAATATAGCAACACACACACCCACACACGCTGACACATACATACAAACCTACAAGTATCCCCCTGGAATCCTAAAATTTTCCCCCAGGGGGAAATTTCCCCCAGGTTGGGAAATGCTGACTTAAATATAATGAAATTATTATAAACAAAATAAAGTACAATATATTGTTTCACGTCCTGACCACCTTTAACTTTTCCCTTGAGTTGTTTCGCTATTTCAAAACTGCTGGATATTTTGTTACTGTAAGAGCATTATTTCACATTGTTTGTATTGTTGATTTTTTTTCATTTAGTAATTTTGTTTAGCCATGGGCAAACGATTAAATATATTTGATTATCTTGAGAAAACCTTTGTGCGTGTGCTCGTTGTATATGCTAGGGGGCCCGTTCGTCCATTGGACCTAATTTGCATTGGTCTTCACGGCCTTGTAGCATAATACCTGCCTGCTGTACTGCTTGAGCATCACATTGCCTTTCACCAAGCCCAGATGTCCTGGGGCCAGGGCGGGGATTAAACTTTCGTTATTATTCTTGCTAAATTATCCTACTATTATTATTATCACTCGCAGAGTACCCGCCCTACGAGTGACCCGATGGGTGGTCTTGTTCCAAGTGGAAGCGGGCAACACATTTTTCTGCCATCGGATATTTTCTGCTGACACAACTGCTTTTACTTGTATTTCTTGCTGATTTCCTTTGGAAATATTGCTCTTGCTGATTTATGTTCAACTTAGGTGACCTTGGTTTTTGAGGCATCTCAATTTTCGAGAAAACAAAAAAACATCAAACGTCACCCAAGCTAACAATACCCACGACCACCCCACATCCCCCTCCCCTTCATCATCCCCAATCAGTATCAGAATCCAAACTCTCAATGCACCGTTTCTCTATGTATCGTCGCCGGCATGATCACCGTGAGTTGAGGCAGTTGCAGATTGAGGAGGCTGCAGACTGTCGGTCTGAGGGAAGAGGTATGGAGCGGCAGAGTGTGGAGTCATCAGCAAATAGGTCAATCGCATGAAAATTGATGATTTTATGTGACGCTGACCTTTGACCTTGACAAAATTATTAATTTGCTTTCTCCATATTCTCATAATAAAACTTTGGTGAAAATTTGATGACAAAACTCAAATGATAAAAAGGTTACAGCCCTGACATGGACATTGCACAAACACACGGACACACACACAAACACGGACACACACACACACACACACACACACACACACGCAGGGACACACACACATACACACACACGGACACACACACACACACACACACACACACACCATTCAAAGACTTATGAGAAGTTACGAGGGGCGGCAATTTGACATCTTGCCCCGAGCATCATTTTTCCTCAATATGCGACTGCTCCAGTGTACTTGCGATCTGTTTTTTAAATTCCCCTGATGAAGAACCCAGATTGCATATGTCATATTCCTGTCAGGAAGCGACTCATTGTTACCCGGCAATGCCGGGTACTTTTGCTAGTAGCTTATAATTTATCATCGAAAATCCGAGGGGGTGGGGGGTTGCACACCCCCTGTACCATCCCCCCACCCCCGGATCTGCCAGTGATCCTGTAACAATGATATTGTTGCGTCCCTGGGGTTAACACCCCAGGAGGACGAATGACCAAAACGAGCTTTAACTCCGAGGTGTATTTCAAACTTGGCGGGATTATTTCTGGCACGCGCGGGAAGGTTCAAAGTCTTACCTGATCGGACGGCCGACACTGGGTTAATCCGAACCCGCAAACAAAGAAACGAAACAAGACAAGAAATTGAAAATCAACAACTAATGATTTAATGAAAAGAATGCAAGCACAATAAAAGGTTGAGGTAAAACTAATAGTAATAGGCAAACGTGAGGGACTCTCCATGTGGACTCAATTACAGATACAGGGAGAAATAAAAGAAAATAAAATGATTTGACAATCGGCCGGCACTCAGTTCTGCAGTTCAACTGAGGGCTTGTAGACGTTCGTCGCCTCTAAACCACTGCGCGGAAGAAGCTCACAAAGGAAGTGAAGCGCACAAAATGGCACGTAGTCGCGCTCGTCGACGTCCCAACGTGAGGTACTTCTCACGATACCAACTGCCCCTAACCTCTCTTGTTCAGTCTCTTTCCATAAACGTGCACGAGCCAAAGATGCGCCACCACCCGCGACAAAGCCAGAACAAAGAGAAACTGTGACCGCCTCCAACGAATGCCAGGACCAGCAGAAGCGAAATGCAACTGCCTCAAACAAACGCCAGGACAAAGAGAAAATGCAACCGCCTCCAACGAACGCCAGGACCAGAAGAAGCAAAATGCAACTGCCTCCAACAAATGCCAGGAAAAAGAGACGAGAGAGAGCAAAAGGTATGCAGCCATCCTCGTTGAAAGCTAGCACAAAAAAGAGACCAAGATGGCGAGACGGCGTCTTTTTCCTCCAGCTCTCGAATGTTCAACGCTTACGTCACACTCTGTCAAATCACCGAGCACTATTCCATCATCCATCACTCCGACCAATCACGAAGCTTTGGGCGTGGTCACCCCCTCACGAATCGTCAGAGGGCGGAGTCTAGTCTCTGTTCAGGAATGTTCGGATGATGTCGGGGTTTCCTTGCAGATCGGCAAATGCTGTTTCTGTCGGCCCTAGCAGCGTTGTGAGTGACAAATACAGATTTCGAATCGACAGGTATCAATTTATCGGGGGTCGACTATGCCGATGATAGTCATCCGCAATTGCGCAATCACCCTTTCCCAACTCCATCCCTTTACGCACCAGGTATGCACGGGTTCATACCGCCTCCCTCAAAATGCATTGATAGCCCCTTATAAGACATCTTGAGAAGCCAAAAAAAGTAAATAGACATCTTGAATTCAAACTGGGTTTAGGAAGTAAGCAGAAATAAATTCAACTCCTCACCACATAAAAGGCTTTCATCCGCAGCTCAATGGAATACTGCTCTCCCCTCTGGGCTGGTGCTCCTGCCTCATACCAAGCTCGGCTTCAGGCTGTTGAAACCAAAGCTTTCAGAATCATTGGAATCTCTCGCGATGAAGCTAACTCTGAGGGCCTTTCACTCCCTCACCGCAGGCAAGTTGATGGTCTTTCTGTCTTCTTCCGGCTCACTCCAGAGTTGCTCCCCCTGCTCTGTCTGTGCTCTGTCCCACAAATATTCCAGCAGGACGCACAAGATCTGCCAGCAACCCTTTACTGGTGAAACTGTTCAATTCAAGACTCTCTATTCACCTTCACTCTTTCATTCCTCATTTCTTCCGCCTCTGAAACAAAATCCCTCACTCTCTTCAATCCCACTCCTCCCTCCAGGTCTTTAAAACAGCTGTTCACCACCATCTCTCATCTTCCCACATCAAAAACCTTGATCTTTTCTAACCCCGTTAATTCACCCCAGATCCACTTTTTTGAAATACCGGCTTCTTTCCTTGAAGTCCCAGCAGTGTCCATTTGTTTTTACTTCTCCCACCCCTCCCTTGACTGCCCCCTCCCCCAAAGCCCTCTCCCTCCCACAGATCTCCCGATGTCCCTGCTCTCAAATGTTGTACTTGTGTGCTTCCCTCTCTCTCCCCATCTTGTCTCCCACTGCCTTTTTTATATGTTTTATGTGTCCGTTTATGTTTTTTGTAATTAATGTTAGCTCTTACATGAGCTTCGATCTTGTATACAAAAAATAATAAGAACTAGAACGGGCACTCGGTAGAGCGCATACCTTCGCCGCAGCTACTGTTCTGTACTTGGCATGGGAGTGTAGGGAACAGAACAGTGAACAGTTTGGTGCTGATTTCATGCAAATCGGATAAGAATTGACCGAGTTATGACAAAAAACGCACATTTTGCAAGGTCGTGACCCCCCTGACCTTTGACCCCCAACCGCTAACAAGGGTAATGTCTTCACTGGGTCATGTCGTATATCACAAGATCGGGCATTGAATTCTGAACATTTTGGCATTAGTTGCATGCCAATTGGATAAAAATTGACCGCGCTATGGTAAAAATACGATTTTGACCTTTTCGTGACCTTGACCTTGACCTTTGACCCGATTGCTCCCAAAATCTAATCAAATGTGTCCCGTATAATAACCAATCATCCCACCAAATTTCATGCAATTCGGTTGAATACTTTTTGAGTTATGCGAATAACATACACACACACACACACACACACACACACAGACATACAAATAAATACACAGTGATCAAAACATAACCTTCCGCTTTTGCGAAGGTAATAAAATAAAAATATATTTTTTAAGTTTATACTATAATGCCCCCAATTCCACTTATGCCGATTGGCCCCGATTAGCCCCGATCTCCAGGTCGGGAGCGATCGGGACACATTGGGAAAAAACTGGTCATCTACGCTGTATCTACGTCCTAAGTACGCTCCGATTACGATCACTACGCTGTAACCACGCTCATCGTGGGTAGATCGGGTCCCTGAAGACCCGATCAAAGCCGTTTAGAGCCGCTGTGTTCCCGCTCGCGTACGCTGTAACCACGCTGCATTCGCGATGGCCGCCGCTCTGACACGATGCATTCCCGATCGCCGCCGATCTAAAACTGATCCAACGCCGATGCTGCCGATCTATTGCCGTTTCAACTACGTCATTCCCGACCAAACCGATCTAACTATGCTCTATTCCCGTCTTTAAGCCGACTAAAAAGCAGATCTCAGGTCCCGATCCGTATAAATAGGGCCCGATTTGCTTGCCGATCATCAGTATCGTCGAAGACAGCCATGGATCAACATCAGAGAAATGGCCGTCTGCAGCTCGCTCTACTTCTCCAACAATATGCAATTAATGAAAGAAGAGCTGCTCAAGTGAGAAGAAGAATGAGAAGAAAAAGAATAGCCCCTCAGTTCTGGGTCCGGCCATGGTTGACAGAAGAAAGAAGATTGCAGTTTGGGCACTACGACCGCTTGATGAATGAACTGAGGCTGGAGGACATCAACTCTTTCCAGAACTTTGTGAGGATGCCACCTGCTCTCTTTGATGAAGCCTCCACAGAATCATCCCCAGGATTGAGAAAGAAGATACCAGGCTGAGAAAGGCCCTACAACCTGGAATGAAGCTCGCCATCACCCTGAGGCATCTGGCTACAGGAGACCTCTACCCAACTCTCTCCTACGACTTCAGGGTCAGCAGAAACACCATCGTCAAGTTCATTCCGGAGGTGTGTCAAGCCATCGTTGCAGAGTTCAAAGAAGAAATGGTGAAGTGCCCTACCACCCCAGTAGAATGGACAGAAGTCGCTGATGATTTCGAAAGTAAATGGAACATCCCTCATGTGCTCGGAGCTCTTGATGGCAAACACGTCGCCCTCAGATGCGCACCCAACTCAGGCAGCCTCTACCACAACTACAAGGCCTTCTTCTCGATCGTGTTGATGGCACTGGTGGACGCCGAGTATAAGTTCTTGTGGGTGGATGTTGGTGGAATGGGACACATGTCAGATGCTCAGATTTTCAATGCTTCGGAGCTCAAAGAGTGCATAGAGAATGAAACCATTGGATTTCCCGACCCCCTGGCCATGCGGAACGATGATGAAGAGATGCCATTCTTCATCCTTGGAGATGATGCCTTTGCTCTCCGCACCTACTTGATGAAACCCTATGCCAGACGTGGACTCTCTCCTGAACAACTCGTCTACAACTACCGCATCTCAAGGGGTCGACGAGTGGTGGAGAACGCCTTTGGCATCTTGGCAAACCGTTGGCAATGCTTGCTCAAGACACTACAACAGTATCCTGAGGTGGTGCGTGACCTGGTCGAAACTGCTATCTGTCTGCACAACATGCTCCGCATCCGTTTATCAAGTATTCAGCATGCCGAGGTGGACCAGGAGGATTATCGACACAACATCATCCCTGGTGAATGGAGAGATCAAGCCAACATGTTAGAGGTGGAGCAGGCAGTTCGAGGTAACAGGGACAGTGTAGAGGCCAAGCGTCAGATGGAGGTACTGAGACTCTATTTTAACAGCCCTGCTGGTGCAGTTCCATGGCAGGAGAGGATGGTGAGACATCATTAGAGACACTATGGGAAGGAGTTGAAAGACATTTTGGAGGACATTGTTGTATTGTTATGTATTGCATTGATAATGATTTCTATTGATATTCATGTGACAATAAACATTATGAAACTTGATATTCAATGTTGCCTTGTGTTGGTTGGAAAGGGAGAAGTTATTATTGCTGGGTTGAGGGGATGAAAATGCATTGCAAAATGAAAGGTCTTCAAAATAAAAGCTAAAAATTTGACAAGTTTTTGCTGGGTAGAGGGGATCAAAGTTTGCATTCACTTACTTAAAAGGTCATAAAATTAAAAGCGGTAAAATTGATCATTAATAATATTTGTTTAACTTGTACCGCTTTTAATTTTAGACCATGGGGTTATTGGGCAATGCAATTTGGCTCATGCAGTTATCAATTCCACTTAACCGATTTATATACAGCGGCTTTGATCGGCATTGGAGCGGGACGGATAGGTAACGATCGTCGTCGAAACGGCACAAGATAATCCTCCCGCTGCAACGACGCTGTAATCACGATTAAGCCGTTCTAACTACGATCAAGCCGTTCTAACTACGATCATTCCGATGGACTACGTTGCATTCACGCTGTAATCACGATCGGTCCCGCTATTTCAGATCGGGATGGAAATTTTAAACATGTTTAAAAAATCGCCCCGATCTATTTTTTTGTCCCGATCTATTTTTTTGTCCCGATCGACAAAGATCGAAGACGTTCCGTTTACGATCATGCCGATTGATCCCGTTCCAAATAGGATCGTTCCCGTTGTGCAGATCGGGGTCGATCGGCATAAATGGCATGGGGGTATAAGAGAGCAGTTTGTCTGTCTGTCTGTCATCATTTTTCTCAGAGATGGCTGAACGGATCTTCATCGAACTGTAAGAGTTTCATGAATAACTGCTTGGGAGTGTTTTAGGAAAAAAAAAAAATTGGTGGAAAAATAAAAAAGGTTCGTTTTTTTGTATTTTTTAAATCACTCTAATAGTACCTGAGCTTTGTAGCTTTGTGAAAGGTAAGTTTAAATTTTCCCCATTGGTGTGTGTGTGTGCATGTAATATCATAATATTAAATATAAATTTTCCTTACTGGGTGGAGGAAAGTGTTTCAGGCACCCACAAAAACATAACAACAAATTTATTTCTTCAAAATGCCAACAGGATTAGAACATCACCGAGCAACGCTGGGGGTACTCCTGCTAGTGTGTAATAACCCCTGGTTTAGTCCTGCTAGTGTGTAATAACCCCTGGTTTAGTCCTGCTAGTGTGTAATAACACCTGGTTTAGTCCTGCTAGTGTGTAATAACACCTGGTTTAGTCCTGCTAGTGTGTAATAACCCCTGGTTTAGTCCTGCTAGTGTGTAATAACACCTGGTTTAGTCCTGCTAGTGTGTAATAACCCCTGGTTTACTCCTGCTAGTGTGTAATAACCCCTGGTTTACTCCTGCTAGTGTGTAATAACCCCTGGTTTACTCCTGCTAGTGTGTAATAACCCCTGGTTTAGTCCTGCTAGTGTGTAATAAGTGAGTAATAACCCCTGGTTTAGTCCTGCTAGTGTGTAATAACCCCTGGTTTACTCCTGCTAGTGTGTAATAACCCCTGGTTTAGTCCTGCTAGTGTGTAATAACCCCTGGTTTAGTCCTGCTAGTGTGTAATAACCCCTGGTTTACTCCTGCTAGTGTGTAATAACCCCTGGTTTAGTCCTGCTAGTGTGTAATAACCCCTGGTTTACTCCTGCTAGTGTGTAATAACCCCTGGTTTAGTCCTGCTAGTGTGTAATAACCCCTGGTTTAGTCCTGCTAGTGTGTAATAACCCCTGGTTTAGTCCTGCTAGTGTGTAATAACCGCTGGTTTACTCCTGCTAGTGTGTAATAACCCCTGGTTTACTCCTGCTAGTGTGTAATAACCCCTGGTTTACTCCTGCTAGTGTGTAATAACCCCTGGTTTAGTCCTGCTAGTGTGTAATAACCCCTGGTTTACTCCTGCTAGTGTGTAATAACCCCTGGTTTACTCCTGCTAGTGTGTAATAACCCCTGGTTTACTCCTGCTAGTGTGTAATAACCCCTGGTTTACTCCTGCTAGTGTGTAATAACCCCTGGTTTACTCCTGCTAGTGTGTAATAACCCCTGGTTTACTCCTGCTAGTGTGTAATAACCCCTGGTTTACTCCTGCTAGTGTGTAATAACCCCTGGTTTAGTCCTGCTAGTGTGTAATAACCCCTGGTTTACTCCTGCTAGTGTGTAATAACCCCTGGTTTACTCCTGCTAGTGTGTAATAACCCCTGGTTTACTCCTGCTAGTGTGTAATAACCCCTGGTTTACTCCTGCTAGTGTGTAATAACCCCTGGTTTACTCCTGCTAGTGTGTAATAACCCCTGGTTTACTCCTGCTAGTGTGTAATAACCCCTGGTTTACTCCTGCTAGTGTGTAATAACCCCTGGTTTACTCCTGCTAGTGTGTAATAACCCCTGGTTTACTCCTGCTAGTGTGTAATAACCCCTGGTTTACTCCTGCTAGTGTGTAATAACCCCTTGGTTTACTCCTGCTAGTGTGTAATAACCCCTGGTTTACTCCTGCTAGTGTGTGATAACCCCTGGTTTAGTCCTGCTAGTGTGTAATAACCCCTGGTTTACTCCTGCTCGTGTGTAATAACCCCTGGTTTACTCCTGCTAGTGTGTGATAACCCCTGGTTTAGTCCTGCTAGTGTGTAATAACCCCTGGTTTACTCCTGCTAGTATTTAATAACCCCTGGTTTACTCCTGCTAGTGTGTAATAACCCCTGGTTTACTCCTGCTAGTGTGTAATAACCCCTGGTTTACTCCTGCTAGTGTGTAATAACCCCTGGTTTACTCCTGCTAGTGTGTAATAAGTTAATAACCCCTGGTTTACTCCTGCTAGTGTGTAATAACCCCTCTTTTACTCCTGCTAGTGTGTAATAACCCCTGGTTTATTCCTGCTAGTGTGTAATAACCCCTGGTTTACTCCTGATAGTGTGTAATAACCCCTGGTTTACTCCTGCTAGTGTGTAATAACCCCTGGTTTACTCCTGCTAGTGTGTAATAACCCCTGGTTTACTCCTGCTAGTGTGTAATAACCCCTGGTTTACTCCTGCTAGTGTGTAATAACCCCTGGTTTACTCCTGCTAGTGTGTAATAACCCCTGGTTTACTCCTGCTAGTGTGTAATAGCCCCTGGTTTACTCCTACTAGTGTGTAATAACCCCTGGTTTACTCCTGCTAGTGTGTAATAACCCCTGGTTTACTCCTGCTAGTGTGTAATAATCCCTGGTTTACTCCTGCTAGTGTGTAATAACCCCTGGTTTACTCCTGCTAGTGTGTAATAACCCCTGGTTTACTCCTGCTGTGTGTATAAACCCTGTTTACTCCTGCTAGTGTGTAATAATCCCTGGTTTACTCCTGCTAGTGTGTAATAATCCCTGGTTTACTCCTGCTAGTGTGTAATAACCCCTGGTTTACCCCTGCTAGTGTGTAATAATCCCTGGTTTACTCCTGCTAGTGTGTAATAACCCCTGGTTTACTCCTGCTAGTGTGTAATAACCCCTGGTTTACTCCTGCTAGTGTGTAATAACCCCTGGTTTACTCCTGCTAGTGTGTAATAATCCCTGGTTTACTCCTGCTAGTGTGTAATAACCCCTGGTTTACTCCTGCTAGTGTGTAATAATCCCTGGTTTACTCCTGCTAGTGTGTAATAACCCCTGGTTTACTCCTGCTCGTGTGTAATAACCCCTGGTTTACTCCTGCTAGTGTGTAATAACCCCTGGTTTACTCCTGCTAGTGTGTAATAACCCCTGGTTTACTCCTGCTAGTGTGTAATAACCCCTGGTTTACTCCTGCTAGTGTGTAATAATCCCTGGTTTACTCCTGCTAGTGTGTAATAACCCCTGGTTTACTCCTGCTAGTGTGTAATAACCCCTGGTTTACTCCTGCTAGTGTGTAATAACCCCTGGTTTAGTCCTGCTCGTGTGTATAAACCCCTGGTTTACTCCTGCTCGTGTGTAATAACCCCTGGTTTACTCCTGCTGGTGTGTAATAACCCCTAGTTTACTCCTGCTAGTGTGTAATAACCCCTGGTTTACTCCTGCTAGTGTGTAATAACCCCTGGTTTACTCCTGCTCGTGTGTATAAACCCCTGGTTTACTCCTGCTAGTGTGTAATAACCCCTGGTTTACTCCTGCTGGTGTGTAATAACCCCCGGTTTACTCCTGCTGGTGTGTAATAACCCCCGGTTTACTCCTGCTGGTGTGTAATAACCCCTGGTTTACTCCTGCTGGTGTGTAATAACCCCTGGTTTATTCCTGCTGGTGTGTAATAACCCCTGGTTTACTCCTGCTCGTGTGTATAAACCCCTGGTTTACTCCTGCTAGTGTGTAATAACCCCTGGTTTACTCCTGCTGGTGTGTAATAACCCCTGGTTTACTCCTGCTGGTGTGTAATAACCCCCGGTTTACTCCTGCTAGTGTGTAATAACCCCTGGTTTACTCCTGCTGGTGTGTAATAACCCCTGGTTTACTCCGGCGGGTGTGTAACAACCCCTGGTTTACTCCTGCTGGTGTGTAACAACCCCTGGTTTACTCCTGCTGGTGTGTAACAACCCCTGGTTTACTCCTGCTGGTGTGTAATAACCCCTGGTTTCCATCTCTCACTACCTACAGTATCTCTGGGAGTTTAACGTAAATTCTGCATTGACATAACACTCATCGAGGCCTAGATTCGTGGGAAAAAAATTCTTGGAGAGTAGCCTACATAACTTTGGCACCATTTTTGATAAAGAAAAGTTCCATTCCCCTTCTTAACTCCCTCACCTTAACGAGTGACCTGGAGCGATGCTTTTAATTGAAGCCCCAAGGACGGAGTGGAACTCGGCAGCTGTGGATGTCCTCCCACGGCACGATCCGATTGCCATAAATCTCCCTCCTTGGCTTCAGCCCATTAAACTCCATTAGTGGGAAATAATGCGAAGCCCAAGACGGCAGCGGTCTGATCGCTGATTTCTCCCATCAGTTATTTCACGGGAGATTTAGCGCGATAAGCAGGCGCTCGTCGCCGTCCCGGTGTGGTGGCTATGAGTCACTGCCACGGTTCAGCCCTAGGGACGTCAACCCAACCAAGACCCCTTGGTGTGTCTTCCAACGCATCTTCCACGGCATTCTCCACACCGGTGCCTTTTCCACCAGCCGTTTCCGGAGAGTCGAACCGGAGGGTACCAATGATACCGTGACTCGGTCTCGCTTGTAGTCTGTCTCCAACTACCATTGTGATGCCTTTGTGAATTCCAAGCTGGGAATTAATTATATCTCTCAAGGGCTCAAATCGTGGTCCACACCACTCCTAGTTATGATTGTTGATTCATTTGTGATATCCTTTTATTGTTTTAGGGATAATTAATTGGTGTTCTTTAATTATTTAATTCCAATATAAATATATTATTTAACCTTCCAAGGTCTTGTAAGTGATGTTTGGTGAAAGGATCGTTGGTTGGTATATTTTGCTCAACTGGCTTGGTGGTGGCCTAACGGTTAAACTGGTTGGCTTAAGATCTTGACCTCGAGGTCCTGAGTCCAAGGCCTGGTCGTGCCATATAAATATACCACCCAACCTGTCTCCTTCCGAGTTCGGCCAAATGAGTACCAGTTCTAGGAAAAATGTGCGTCAGGTTACTGGGAAAAATAAGCCATTTCAGTCTCCTACATTGGAGTGGCGACCCATCCATGATTGTGCCCCCGAGCCAATGAAACTGCCTCGGCAGCCCGATGTGTCTGATGGCTCAAAACGAATGGTTATTAATTTTTATAACACGGCATTGTTGTTGTTGTGGCCGTGGTTGTCGTTGGTTGTGTTTCTCTTCCATGGAGTTTTATATGTTTTTCTATTCCCTTGAGAAGTATTACTATATATAATTTTGTGTGCTCCTTCCGTGTCCAGGTAAAGTGTTCCTGCTGTCATAGAATAATAAATGTTACCCTTCGAACTGCTACATCAAAGCTCAAGGTCCTGCTTCTTCTTCCTCAATTCTGGAAACACTGGCTTTTAAAACAGGCAAGTCATGTAATTAAAATAACAATTTGTTTGTTCCAGGTAAATGGATTATTACCTTTCCAATGGTACCATATTTTGTGCACGACAGCAGAAAGTCTTTAGAACAAGCATGACGCCAAGGTCCTCCATCGGTGAAGTGATGAGTTGACAAAGTGGAAGACGCAAGGCGGCCATCTTGGATTTTGACGTGGCGACCCAATTTTCAATTGCGTTCTTCCTTATGCGTAGATACACCCACACACCAGATTAGAAGTTGGTACTTCGCTTATTTTTCAAGATATTCCACTCTCAAGGTTCAGACGTACATGGCGGCGGCCATCTTGGATTTTGACGTGGCGACCCAATTTTCAATAGCGTTCTTCCATATGCCTAGATACACCCACACACCAGATTAGAAGTTGGTACTTCGCTTATTTTTCAAAATATTTCGCTCACAAGGTTCAGACATACATGGTGGCGGCCATCTTGGATTTTGACGTGGCGACCCAATTTTCAATAGCGTTCTTCCATATGCCTAGATACACCCATACACCAGATTAGAAGTTGGTACTTCGCTTATTTTTCAAGATATTTCGCTCACAAGGTTCAGACATACATTGTGGCGGCCATCTTGGATTTTGACGTGGCGACCCAATTTTCAAGCGCTTTCTTCCTTATGCCTAGATACACCCACACACCAGATTAGAAGTTAGTACTTCGCTTATTTTTCAAGATATTCCGCTCACAAGGTTCAGACATGCATGGCATCAGACATGCATGGTGGCGGCCATCTTGGATTTTGACGTGGCGACCCAATTTGCAATAGCGTTCTTCCTTATGCGTAGATACACCCACACACCAGATTAGAAGTTGGTAGTTCATTTATATTTCAAGATATTTCGCTCACAAGGTTCAGACATACATGGAGGCGGCCATCTTGGATTTTGACGTGGCGACCCAATTTGCAATAGCGTTCTTCCTTATGCGTAGATACACCCACACACCAGATTAGAAGTTAGTAGTTCGTTTATATTTCAAGACATTTCGCTCACAAGGTTCAGACATACATGGAGGCGGCCATCTTGGATTTTGACGTGGCGACCCAATTTTCAGTAGCGTTCTTCCTTATGCCGAGATACACCCACACACCAGATTAGAAGTTTGTACTTCGCTTATTTTTCAAGATATTCCGCTCACAAGGTTCAGACATACATGGCGTCAGACATACATGGTGGCGGCCATCTTTGATTTTGACGTGGCGACCTAATTTTCAATGGGGTTCTTCCTTATGCCTAGTTGCACCCACACACCAAATTAGAATTCGGTCCTTCGCTTAGGCACGCAAGTCCGCATGGACGGACGGAGGGGAAAACCATAGTCCCCCTTTCGCTCCGCGGTGCGATGGGGGACAATAATGTGTTACGGATGGAGAAAATGGGCTCCTTTTATACAGTATATGGATTATCAACAACTGTGACATTTGTTCGATGCTCACGGTCAAATATGACTCATAACTGCGGTTCTGGTTGAAGTCAGGTGGATAAGCAACACATCACACAGCACGTTTTCCTTTAGAGAAGATTGCCTGGTTTTTTTGAGTCAGTATCATCTTACGAACAGTGCATGGCCACATAAATCTGAACCACCTTTCGAGGCCATTTTTCCCCGCAGAGCAGGGGTTGGCCTTTTTCGGGCACCGTAGTCCCCTTTTTGAAGCAATGTTTTATGGCCGGATGCCCTTCCTGTCACCTCTTGCAACACACAGGCAATTACCAGTGAGCTGGTACTCAATTTTCCAACCTCGGAAGGATGACAGGCTGAGTCAACCACCCTGGCGTTAATTCAGCGATCGATTGGGATTCGAACCCAGGATCCTAGGATCCCAAGCCGGCACCCTAACCGGTAATCCAACACCAGACTCGGCCACATAAATCTGCAAGGGTGAATAGTTTCTATCCTAAATTGTCTTTGGAAGAAAAACCCCAATTGGAACGAGTTTCTTGGAAGCAGCTCAGCAGGTAAACGAAGGGTGTGGGAATGCACGGATAAGAAACTCATGACCGACAGCAAGCTTCCAATGAGAAGCCGAATAATATATTCTCTCACACACTATCTCAACTGAGCTCTCTGAACCTCGCATGATAATTATGACAATTATGAAAATAATAAATAGGCTCTTATGACATTGAAGTGCATGAAAGGATTCCACGTGCACATATGAAAAGTGCACATCATTAGAATCTCCCACTTGGAGGCACACACCCGCAAAGGCACCTAAGAATTACGAGGGTCAATTAGTAAGTTCACAACCCAAAACATGGAGTTTGGAAAATAAAATGTGATTTACGATGTTGTTTGGTTAAACATGGAGTTTATTAGAAAAATAAATTTTATAAGTATGTCAACACTTATGTCAATAGTTGGACTTCATGATCATCCTTGGTATTATTACTCCAATGAATTTAGTTGAAAAAGAAAGAAAAGGAAGCTTTTCATGATATACGAAAATAATTTAGAGGATTAAGCTCCAAATTTTGACTTCCTTTTATTGTCAGCAACTAGCGGCGGTGAATATCGGCGAATATCGACGTACATCGGCGAGCATCGGCAAATAGTGACGCATATCTGTGAGTATCGGCGGATAACGGTGCGTATCGGCGACCAGTGGAGCATATCGGGGAATATTGGTAAATATCGGTGCGCATCGGCGCATATCGGTGCACATCGGCGTATATCAGTGCGCATCGACGCATATCGGCAACTAGCGCAGCACACCGATGGACATCAGAGAATATCGGTGGATATCGGTGTACATCGGCAAACGCCGGCGCATATTGGCGAGTATCGGTGAATAGCGGTGCGTATCGGCGCATAGCAGCGAATATCAGCGAATAGCGGTGTGTATCGGCGCACATCGGCAATTAGCGCAGCACACCGATGAGCATCGGAAAATATCGGCTGCTATCGGTGCACATCGGCAAACAGTGGCGCATATCGGTGAAAATCAGAGCATAGTGGTGAAAATCGGTGCATAGCGGTGGATATCGGTGGATATCAGTGCACATCGGCAAACGGTGGTGCATGTCGGTGAAAATCAGAGCATAGTGGTGAACATCGATGCATCTCGGTGGATATCGGTGCACATCGGCAAGCAGTGGCGCATATCGGTGAAAATCAGTGCATTGCGGTGAACATCGGTGCATATTGGTGAATATCGGTGAACTCCAGCAAAGGTGGCACATATCGGTGAAAATAAATGCATAGTGGTGAATATCGGTGCATATTGGTGCACATCAATAAACGGTGGTGCATATCGGTGAAAATCAGAGCATAGCGGTGAACATCAGTGCATATCGGTGAATATCGGTGGATATCGGTGCACATAGGCAAACGGTGGCGCATATCGGTGAAAATCAGAGCATAGTGGTGAACATCGGTGCATACTGGTGAATATCGGTGGATATCGGTGCACATCGGCAAACGGTGGCGCATATCGGTGAAAATCAGTGCATAGTGGTGAGCATCGGTGGATATCGGTGCACATCAGCAAACGGTGGCGCATATCGGTGAAAATCAGAGCATAGCGGTGAACATCGGTGCATATCGGTGAATATCGGTGCACATCAGCAAACGGTGGCGCATATCGGTGAAAATCAATGCATAGGGGTGAACATCGGTGGATATCGGTGCACATCGGCAAACGGTGGCGTATATCGGTAAAAATCAGAGCATATCGGTGCATATCGGTGCACATCGGCACATCGGCATCGGCACTATCGGTGCGCATGTCGGTAAAAATCAGAGCATAGCGGTGAACATCGGTGCATATCGGGTAATATCGGCGGATATCGGTGCACATCGGCAAACGGTGGCGCATATCAGTGAAAATGAGAGCTTAGTGGTGAGCATTGGTGCATAGCGGTGGATATCGGTGCACATCGGCAAACGGTGGTGCATATCGGTGTAAATCAGTGCATCGTGCTGAATATCGGTGGATATCGGTGCACATCAGCAAAGGGTGGTGCATATCGGTGAAAATCAGAGCATAGTGGTGAATATCGGTGGATATCGGTGCACATCGGCAAACAGTGGCGCATATCGGTGAAAATCAGTGCATAGTGGTGAACATCGGTGAATATCGGTGCACATCGGCAAACGGTGGTGCATATCGGTAAAAAGCAGAGCATAGCGGTGAACATCGGTGCACATCGGCAAACGGTGGCGCATATCGGTGAAAATCAGAGCATAGTGGTGAACATCGGTGCATAGCGGCGAATATCGGTGGATATCGGTGCACATCGGCAAACAGTGGCGCATATCGGTGAAAATCAGTGCATAGAGGTGAATATCGGTGGATATCGGTGCACATCAGCAAACGGTGGTGCATATCGGTGAAAGCCAATGCATAGGGGTGAACATCGGTGAATATCGGTGCACATTGGCAAACGGTGGCGTATATCGGCAAAAATCAGAGCATAGCGGTGAACATCGGTGCATATGGGTGAATATCGGCAGATATCGGTGCACATCGGCAAACGGTGGCGCATATCGGTGAAAATCAGAGCATAGTGGTGAGCATCGGTGGATATCGGTGCACATCAGCAAACAGTGGTGCATATCGGTGAAAGCCAATGCATAGGGGTGAACATCGGTGGATATCGGTGCACATCGGCAAACGGTGGCGCATATCGGTGAAAATCAGAGCATAGTGGTGAACATCGGTGCATAGCGGTGAATATCGGTGGATATCGGTGCACATCGGCAAACGGTGGCACATATCGGTGAAAATCAGAGCATAGTGGTGAGCATCGGTGGATATCGGTGCACATCAGCAAACAGTGGTGCATATCGGTGAAAGCCAATGCATAGGGGTGAACATCGGTGGATATCGGTGCACATCGGCAAACGGTGGCGCATATCGGTGAAAATTGAAACAATTCCGGAAGATCTCGCGAGATCACGGCGAGGTCACGTCTTTTCGAAGCTGTTCCATGCGCTCACACTTTCGAAGCTAAGTGATCCTTCTCAATTGTGTTTTTGTCGAGACTGTATGTATCTTTCGGTGTATGTACCTATAGCATATCTTTTGGAAAATTTTCGGTGCTAATTTTTCGTACATGTATACACAATCGTCGGTTAATGGTATCGAGTATTCTGCGGCCTAGTACTCGTAGGCTTAGGCTACCGTACCGTCTCCGACCTTGTGGTTTTGTTTTTCTCTCAGCGATTCGTCGAATGCGCTGCAATTATTTTCGTTCTGTTTCGTCCCAGTAGTTCACCCCGTACCTCCTTGTTTAATATCTCTACTCAAAAAAAAAAAAAACCCCAAAAAAATATTTCCTTCCCAGGTCTTATTCGTTTATTTGTTGTTCTTTTTTGTTCGTTCTTTCTTCGTTCGCGATCATGCGATCACGTGGTTAGAAATGTATAATCTCTCCCCTGAACAACTATTTTCTCTCATATATTATAACACCCTTTTCTTCTTTTCCAACAAAAGGATGCTTTCGTCTTGCTCACCAAATCTATTCATTCCAAAAAATATATATAATACCATCTCTTACAGTTCCTCCTTTCTACATTCCCTAAACTATCCAGAACTCCACCCCTCCTTCAGTGTCCTCAAACGTATTTTTGACTCGAAGGTCTCAAACTCATTTTGCAAAAAATGTTCGTTTCCCATGAATCGTACACTTTTCAAAATCCAATCTCACCCCTCCCCTCCAAATCCTCCCCATCACCCATCCCTTTCAAATCTCCCCCCTTGCCCCTTCCCTCCCCTCCCTCCTAAACTCCCCCCACACCCCTCCCCTCCGAGACTCTCCCTCGCTCCTCCCCTCCTAGACTCCCCTCTCACCCCTCCTCCTCAAAGCATCCTCCCTGCTTCTTCCCCCTTCCAACTTTCACCTTCATCTCCCCCAACCTTCTTCCTCACTCTTCCCCCTCCTCAAATAACACCTCACTGTGCCTCACCCAATCTCCATCAAACCTTTTGTCCGCCCCATTCTTCCCTTTCTCCAAGCTATTCTGAAATCTCTGAAATCTGTGACACACCTTCAACAGCTCTCCCTACCTCTTCCTCCTCTTCCACATCTTACCCTACCCCTCCCCCCCCTGTTCTGGACCCGATGCTCCCCCTTCCTCTTCATTAACGGTATGGACCTCAAACATCCGGGGCCTTCGCTCAAACTTGACTGATCTCTCCATACAGGTTGCTTCTGACAAACCAGATGTGATCTGCTTAACAGAAACTTTCCTCCTTCATGATGTCTCTGATGCCTTGGTATCTCTCCCAGGTTACTCCCTCCTCTGGTATGATAGACCTGAGCCTCGTCCTGGAGGTGGGGTTGCTATCTTTATAAAAAACTCTCTTCCTCACTCGCCCTCCACTGCCCTCTCTCCACCTCACCCCCAGGAATACCTTTGGCTACGGCTTACCCTTCGCTCCCACCTTTTGTTCATATGTGTGTTGTACCGTCCACCAAACAGCGATGACTCCATCTACATCTCGCTGTCTGATAATATGGACCAACTTCTATCTACCCATCCCAACTCTCTCTTCCTCATATGTGGTGATTTCAATTGTCACCATGCCAGTTGGCTGGGTGTGGGTACCTCTCTCACCAGCCATGGCTCTTCAGCAAAGGACTTCTGCGACTCACTGGGACTGACACAATCTGTCAATTTCCCGACCCGGATCTCAGTCAACGGAGCATCTTCTCTTCTGGATTTGGTTATGACAAACTTCCCTGAAAATGTCTGCTGCTCTTCTTCTGCTCCAATCGGCTCATCTGATCATGTGCTTGTCAAAGTGGACATCTCTGACCATTCTCAGAGAGCCTCCTCAGCGTCGACGAGTCTGGCATTTCACTCAGGCCAACTGGCACGGTCTTCAAGCAGCCATCAATCATCTGGACTGGTCTCCCATCTCTACAGCCTCTGACATCAACTCATCCTGGGAATTCTTTCAAAGTAAATTCCTCTCTCTCATGCACAGATTTATCCCATCTCGTCTTCAGTTGTCATACCCTTCCTCCCGTCCATGGTACACGGAATCTTGTGGTGAGGCTGTTGCCCTGAAACAACTTGCTTTCATCTCCTTGAAAGCAAATCCAACGGAAGGAAATCTCATTTCCTTTCACAAAGCCCGAAACAAGTGTGTGTCCACCCTCAGGAGAGCCAGGAAACAATATCTCACCGTTCTCAAGACCGAACTCTCTTATCTGTCTCCCTCTTCCAAATCCTGGTGGCGTCTGGTCAAATCTGTTTCTGGTGTTTGTTCCCCCTCCATGTTTGTTCCCCCTCCCTCACCTCAAATGGCTTAACGGCTGACTCCGCACGTGAAAAAGCTGAATGCCTCAACTCTGTGTTTGCCTCTAAATCTTGTGTCCCAAACCCATCCCTCTCTGTACCCACCGTACCCAGTCGTACCCAGCTGCTCCTGGACTCTGTGTCTTTTCCTCCTGAAAAGGTGGAAAAGTTTCTGTCAACCCTCGACTCTGATTCTGCAACTGGTCCTGACGGCATCAGCCCACGGGTCCTAAAATCATGTGCTTCCGCTCTTTCACTCCCTCTTTCTGTTCTCTTCACCCTCTCTTTTGCTCAAGGTCATCTGCCATCTGCTTGGAAATCAGCCAACATCACCGCTTTGCACAAAAAAGGTGCAAAAACAGATCCTAGCATCTACAGACCAATCAGCCTTCTCCCAATTATCAGCAAAGTCATGGAATCCATCATTGCTTCAGATATGAAATCTTTCCTCTTCTCCAATGGCTTGATCTCTGATCATCGATTTGGTTTCAGACCTGGTCACTCTACTCTGGACATGCTGCTTCTGCGTTCTCAACAATGGATGGAGGTCCTCAACGCCAAACAGGAAATTAGAGCCGTCTCCCTTGACATTTCACGTGCCTTCGATACGGTCTGGCACCCTGATCTGCTCACCAAACTCTCCTCCTTTGGTATCCATGGAAATCTCCACGCATGGCTGGCGGACTTCCTCTCTGGTCGTAGTCAACGTGTGGCCCTGAATGGGTTTCTCTCATCTCCTCTTCCTGTTCAGGCTGGAGTTCCCCAAGGTAGTGTTCTGGGCCCTGTGCTTTTTCTGGTCTTCATCAATGATCTCTCTGACTCTCTTGAAAATCCTCTCTATCTCTTTGCTGACGACTCTACTCTCTGTCGCTCCATTCCTCATCCCTCAGATCGGCAGTCTGCAGCCTCCTCACTCTCTGCAGACCTGGACAAAATCACAGACTGGGCAAATAAATGGAACATGTCTTTCAATCCTGATAAATCTCACACTCTTACGATGTCTCTCCGAAAAGACCGACTGGAAAACCCTCCCATCCACTTTCTGAATAATCCTCTCCAAGAAGTTCTGTCACTCAAGCTTTTGGGTCTCACTATTTGCCATGATCTTTCCTGGGAAAACCACATTTCAAATCTGGCCTCCAAAGCCAGTCGCCGACTGGGCATCCTCCGTCGTGCGAAGTCCTTCCTTGGCACACCTGAGCTCCTCACCACATACAAGGCTTTCATCCGCAGCTCTATGGAATACTGCTCTCCCCTCTGGTCTGGTGCTCCTGCCTCACACCTAGCCCGTCTTCACGCTGTTGAAACCAAAGCGTTCAGAATCATTGGAATCTCCCGCGATGAAGCTAACTCCAAGGGCCTTTCACTCACTCACCGCAGGCAGGTTGGTGGTCTTTCCGTCTTCTACCGACTCCTCTCTGGCCTTGCCCCCCCCCCCCCAGCCCTCTCTGGGCTCTGTCCCCCAAATATTCCTGCAGGTTGCACAAGATCTGCCTGCAACCCTCTTATGGTTAAACTGCCAAAATCAAGACTTTCTGCTCACCTTCACTCCTTCATTCCTCTTTTCTCCCGCCTCTGGAACAAACTCCCTCACTCTCTTCAATCCCACTCCACCCTCCAGGTCTTTAAAACAGCTGTTCACCACCATCTCTTATCCTCCCCCATCCAAAACCTTGATCTTTTCTACCCCCGCTAATTTCGGTCCCCTTGTGTTTTATACTTCTCCCACCCCCCCCCCCCCTTTTCCCACGCCTCCTGCCCCCAAGCCCTCTCCCTCCCACTCTTCTCCCTGCTCTCAAATGTTGTGGTTGTGTGCTTCCCCTTCTCTCCCCATCTTGTCTTCCGCTCCCTCTTTTTGTATATTTTGTTTGTCTGGTTGATTTGTTTGTGAAATAAATGTTAGCTCTTTCACGAGCCTCGATTCAGTATACAAAAAAAAATAAAAAATAAAATAGTGGTGAACATCGGTGGATATCGTTGCACATCAGCAAACGGTGGTGCATATCGGTGAAAGCCAATGCATAGGTGTGAACATCGGTGGATATCGGTGCACATCGGCAAACGGTGGCGCATATCGGTGAAAATCAGAGCATAGTGGTGAACATCGGTGCATATGGGTGAATATCGGTGGATATCGGTGCACATCGGCAAACGGTGGCGCATATCGGTGAAAATCAATGCATAGCAGTGAACATCGGTGCATATCGGTGAATATTGGTTGGCAGGATGTCCGAGAGGTACGCGCACTCGCCTCAAAGATGTCTCGGCTCATTTTGAATCTCGACGCAGCTATAAACTGTCACCCCGGTGTTACACAGGTAGGTCAAGCCAGGTGTTGGCTTAATCGTTGAGGTGGCTGTCTTAAGATCTTAGCGTCTTGAGTTGGAGCCCTTGTCGTGTCGTTAAATGAACACCAGGTGGGTTGACTCAGCCTGTCATCCATCCGAGGTCGGCAAAATGAGCACCAGCTTACCGGAAAAAGGGGGCACTGCACAGCTACACAGCCGGGCTCCCAACAACAATTCAAGGCTGCATAAGACATGATAATGACAGGCAGGGTGATTCATCAATATCTGTTTGTCATCGCTTGGATGGACGTTAAACGACGCAGGGTGAATCCTGTTTTCCGGCATTAGGAATAATTGGTAGACGTTAAAGATCCCACCCACGGTGTCCTTCGCGAAGAGTAAGCAAGCTATCGCCAGCATCCTGAACAAATTCCAAATTCTTGCCCTGGCTTCCTGTGTCAGAGTGGCGACCCAACCAGGATTGTAACTTTAGCCAAAGAAACTCCGTGTTGAGCATGTTTCGTGGTCTGATCTTACAGATGAATGTCTGCCAACTCGGTCGGCATTAAAACCAGGCTGTGTCTCAGCAACGACAGAGGAATGAGGTGCGTTTGAAAACGCACTCGAGGGAGCAGCATAATTATTATTAATGTGCCTGTACATGGTGCACCTAATGAGGTTCCATAATGAGGAAATGAATATCAACTCCCTTCCCCATCCTGTGTCCCAGCTAGCATTTTTCATTTTTACTTTGACCACCTCTGTGCCAGCAACCTTGTCAATAAGACTCCGATCATACCTGCAAGTCGCACTTTGATGGAGTTCAAACTGCCACTTCGAGCATGCTGAACGACAACAATACCCAGTATATCTACAGCATAGTTCTGGCATTCTGAATGACACCATTATGCAATCCTATACGATTCTCTCCACAACTAGTTGTAACACTTATTCAATCGTTGTTGTATTACCTAACTTTTATTGATGGTGTTCTAAATAAGGCAACTCCATGGAAGACCGCCCCTTTGAAACAGTGCTCTGGCTCTTTGAACACGACATGGCAGGCACTCACAGTACGCTCACCGAGTGCACAAGTTGAAACACTGGAAGCGTCTAGCAAGACTGGAAGCTTCTAGCAAAACTAGAAGCTTCCAGCAAGACTGCAAGCTTCTAGCAAGATTGGAAGCTTCTCGAAAAACTGGAAGCTTCTAGCAAGACTGGAAGTTTCTACCAAGACTGGAAGCTTCTACCAAGACTGGGAACTTCCAGCAAAACTGCAAGCTTCTAGCAAGATTGGAAGCTTCTAGCAAGACTGGAAGTTTCTACCAAGACTGGAAGCTTCTACCAAGACTGGAAGCTTCCACCAAAACTGGGAACTTCCAGCAAGACTGCAAGCTTATAGCAAGACTGGAAGCTTCTAGCAACACTGGAAGTTTCTACCAAGACTGGAAGCTTCTACCAAGACTGGGAACTTCCAGCAAGACTGCAAGCTTCGAGCAAGACTGGATGCTTCTAGCAACACTGGAAGTTTCTACCAAGACTGGAAGCTTCTACCAAGACTGGGAACTTCCAGCAAGACTGCAAGCTTTGAGCAAGACTGGATGCTTCTAGCAAGACTGGGAACTTCCAGCAAGACTGCAAGCTTCTAGCAAGACTGGAAGCTTCTACCAAGACTGGGAACTTCCAGCAAGACTGCAAGCTTCTAGCAAGACTGGAAGTTTCTAGCAAGACTGGAAGCTTCTAGCAACACTGGAAGTTTCTACCAAGACTGGAAGCTTCTACCAAGACTGGGAACTTCCAGCAAGACTGCAAGCTTCGAGCAAGACTGGATGCTTCTAGCAAGACTGGAAGCTTCTACCAAGACTGGGAACTTCCAGCAAGACTGCAAGCTTCTAGCAAGACTGGAAGTTTCTAGCAAGATTGGAAGCTTCTAGCAAAACTGGAAGCTTCTAGCAAGACTGGAAATTTCTAGCAAGACTGGAAATTTCTACCAAGACTGGAAGCTTCTACCAAGACTGGAAACTTCCAGCAAGACTGCAAGCTTCTAGCAAGACTGGACACTTCTAGCAAGACTGGAAACTTCCAGCAAGACTGGAGGCTAAGACTGGACTCTTCTACCAAGACTGGACTCTTCTACCAAGACTGGAAGCTTCTACCAAGACTGGAAACTTCCAGCAAGACTGGAAGCTTCTACCAAGACTGGAAGCTTCTAGCAAGACTGGACGCTTCTACCAAGACTGGAAACTTCCAGCAAGACTGGATGCTTCTAGCAAGACTGGATGCTTCTACCAAGACTGGATGCTTCTACCAAGACTGGAAGCTTCTACCAAGACTGGATGCTTCTCCCAAGACTGGAAGCTTCTACCAAGGCTGGATGCTTCTACAAAGACTGGAAGCTTCTAGCAAGACTGGACGCTTCTACCAAGTCTGGAAACTTCCAGCAAGACTGGATGCTTCTAGCAAGACTGGATGCTTCTACCAAGACTGGAAGCTTCTACCAAGACTGGATGCTTCTACCAAGACTGGACGCTTCTACCAAGACTGGAAACTTCCAGCAAGACTGGATGCTTCTAGCAAGACTGGATGCTTCTACCAAGACTGGAAGCTTCTACCAAGACTGGATGCTTCTCCCAAGACTGGAAGCTTCTACCAAGGCTGGATGCTTCTACAAAGACTGGAAGCTTCTAGCAAGACTGGACGCTTCTACCAAGTCTGGAAACTTCCAGCAAGACTGGACGCTTCTACCAAGACTGGAAACTTCCAGCAAGACTGGATGCTTCTAGCAAGACTGGATGCTTCTACCAAGACTGGAAGCTTCTACCAAGACTGGATGCTTCTCCCAAGACTGGAAGCTTCTACCAAGGCTGGATGCTTCTACAAAGACTGGAAGCTTTTAGCAAGACTGGACGCTTCTACCAAGTCTGGAAACTTCCAGCAAGACTGGAAGCTTCAAGCAGGACTGGAGCTTCTAGATTCTAGAAAGACTGGACGCTTCTACAAAGACTGGGAGCTCCTACCAAGACTGGGAGCTCCTACCAAGACTGGAAGCTTCTAGCAAGACTGGAAGCTTCTAGCAAGACTGGAAGCTTCCAGCAAGATTGGAAGCTTCCAGAAAGACTTGTATGTGTAACACACCTCCAGACAGGCTCATTTTGACCATGTTTCGTTTGAAGCATTTCTGCTGCTGTCAGTTAAGTGTGGAATATGACATTTATATTATATTGTATCATAATCGTACAAATCAGGTGGTTGCTCAAAACAGTTGTCGCTCAGAGCATAATTTACTGTTACTAACGGGCAGGTAATAGCACGCTGGTGCCTAATAATGGTGGATTGAGACTGTAATAACATGAATATAGTTACATATTGACTGTATAAGTGCAAGGCGTTAGTTTCTCCAGAAAGACGGATTGTAAATTTGGGTTCCACTGACATCTGGATGTCTGCTTTCATTGGCGTGTCAGCATGCCTGTTTCCAAAAGGTGGGCGATTACAGCAGACAGTAACTAATTGCTTATGTTGCCTTGTCAAACCTTCTCCGCATGCCAGCTGATAGTTTGGATGGGGTGTGCAGGTTCCTTAAAGTTACCATTCTTCCTATATGAAACAGCCAAATTAAAACATAAGACAAGTTCATTTGTTAGTATTGTGTACTTGTTTTTCCCAATGCTTTTTACTGCAGAATGGAATCTCTCTTGATGAGGTCAAAGCATAATGTCTGTTGCTACATTGCAGGCAAGTTGTTGGCCCCTCTGGCTTCTATCGTCTATTCTCCAATATTGCTCCCTTTGCTCTCAGTACTCCGCCCTACAAGAAACTCCCGAATGTACACATTCATACAGTAACACCATTCTGGTTAAACCTAAAAAATCCAGCCTGATTGCTGACATCAACTCTTTTGTCCCTCGCTACTTCCATCTATGGAACCGCTTTCCAGTGGTTGTTTGGTCTCACTCTTCCCTTCAGGGCTTAAAGGAGTCATTGCACCACCACCTCGTAAAACCCCCTCCTCCCATCCTGACCTATGATCTTTATTAACGCACAGGTTGTAAACCTGGTGCGTTATAGCGTTTGCCTGGGAATTTCTGTCTCTCCAAAAGTGAAGCTCCGTTTCTGTCGCTCAGATGTGTAGCCAGTTTCTGTCGCTCAGATGTGTAAACATGACGTCATCAAATCTATATTTAGGCTAACCATGGGCTACCCCTTTGGCTGGTACGCGGCCGCTCGCTAGTACATAATATAGGTATATTTGTTATATGTTATGTTATAGGATATATAGGATATATGTTATATGATATAGGATATATATAGGATAGGTTATAGGATATATATGTTATAGGATAGGAATATAGGACCCAAATGACCCAGAGGACCCAAATGACCCAGAGGACCCAAATGACCCAGAGGACCCAAATGACCCAGAGGACCCAAATGAACCAGAGGACCCAAATGACCCAAATGACCCAAATGACCCAGAGGACCCAAATGACCCAGAGGACCCAAATGACCCAGAGGACCCAAATGACCCAGAGGACCCAGAGGACCCAAATGACCCAGAGGACCCAAATGACCCAAATGACCCAGAGGACCCAAATGACCCAGAGGACCCAAATGACCCAGAGGACCCAAATGACCCAGAGGACCCAAATGACCCAGAGGACCCAAATGACCCAGAGGACCCAAATGACCCAGAGGACCCAAATGACCCAGAGGACCCAAATGACCCAGAGGACCCAAATGACCCAGAGGACCCAAATGACCCAGAGGACCCAAATGACCCAGAGGACCCAAAGGACCCAGAGGACCCAGAGGACCCAAATGACCCAGAGGACCCAAATAACCCAGAGGCCCCAAATGACCCAGAGGCCCCAAATGACCCAGAGGACCCAAATGACCCAGAGGACCCAAATGACCCAAATGACCCAGAGGACCCAAATGACCCAGAGGACCCAAATGACCCAGAGGACCCAAATGACCCAGAGGACCCAAATGACCCAGAGGACCCAAATGACCCAAATGACCCAGAGGACCCAAATGACCCAGAGGACCCAAATGACCCAGAGGACCCAAATGACCCAGAGGACCCAAATGACCCAGAGGACCCAAATGACCCAGAGGACCCAAATGACCCAGAGGACCCAAATGACCCAGAGGACCCAGAGGACCCAAATGACCCAAAGGACCCAGAGGACCCAAATGACCCAGAGGACCCAGAGGACCCAGAGGACCCAAATGACCCAGAGGACCCAAATGACCCAGAGGACCCAAATGACCCAAATGACCCAGAGGACCCAAATGACCCAGAGGACCCAAATGACCCAGAGGACCCAAATGACCCAGAGGACCCAAATGACCCAGAGGACCCAAATGACCCAGAGGACCCAAATTCTATGTATGTTTCTATGATGATGTATGTTTTGGTGAAAGTACATAATGTGAATACTAGTAGCAATTTTACAAAAACCATGGCATAATTTCAAATCTTGACCCGAGATGATAATTATGCTACATCATAATTTCCATGTGCCAACCTGGGCGGAATCCAAGTGGATTCACTTGACTTGTTTTCCCCATTAACCCTTCCTAACCCAACCAATCTAACCTGATGATTTGAGTGTTTCCTTCCCTTTATCTATCTAACTCTGTTAGTTTATTCCTATGTTGGTTGTGCCCAATTATTGCCCTGCGACCCCACTGTCAATTTAACCTTGCTCTTCCATGAGCCTCATTTTTGTAGAGAAAATAAAATGTTGAGATAAAAATGATATCACGAATATAAATGGAGCACAGCAACAACTGTTGATGAGCAATTGCAAAGTTGATGCTGAAGCGATTGCAAAGTTGACACTGAAACAATTGAAAAGTTTATGTTGCAGAAATTGCAAAGTTGATGCTGAAGCAATTGCAAAGTTGATGTTGAAGCAATTGCAAAGTTGACACTGAAGCAATTGCAAAGTTAACGCTGAAGCAATTGCAAAGTTGATGCTGAAGCGATTACAAAGTTGACGCTGAAGCAATTGCAAAGTTGATGCTGAAGCAATTGCAAAGTTGATGTTGAAGCAATTGCAATGTTGATGTTGAAGCAATTGCAAAGTTGACACTGAAGCAATTGCAAAGTTAACGCTGAAGCAATTGCAAAGTTGATGCTGAAGCGATTACAAAGTTGACACTGAAGCAATTGCAAAGTTGATGCTGAAGCAATTGCAAAGTTGATGTTGAAGCAATTGCAATGTTGATGTTGAAGCAATTGCAAAGTTGACACTGAAGCAATTGCAAAGTTGACACTGAAGCAATTGCAAAGTTGATGCTGAAGCAATTGCAATGTTGATGCTGAAGCGATTGCAATGTTAATGCTGAAGCAATTGCAAAGTTAACGCTGAGGCAATTGCAAAGTTGATGCTGAAGCAATTGCAAAGTTGATGCTGAAGCAATTGCAAAGTTGATGCTGAAGCGATTACAAAGTTGACACTGAAGCAATTGCAAAGTTGATGCTGAAGCAATTGCAAAGTTGATGTTGAAGCAATTGCAATGTTGATGTTGAAGCAATTGCAAAGTTGACACTGAAGCAATTGCAAAGTTGACACTGAAGCAATTGCAAAGTTGATGCTGAAGCAATTGCAATGTTTATGCTGAAGCGATTGCAATGTTAATGCTGAAGCAATTGCAAAGTTAACGCTGAGGCAATTGCAAAGTTGATGCTGAAGCAATTGCAAAGTTGATGCTGAAGCGATTGCAAAGTTGATGCTGAAGCGATTGCAATGTTAATGCTGAAGCAATTGCAAAGTTGATGCTGAAGCAATTGCAAAGTTGATGCTGAAGCAATTGCAAAGTTGATGCTGAAGCAATTGCAAAGTTGATGCTGAAGCAATTGCAAAGTTGATGCTGAAGCGATTGCAATGTTAATGCTGAAGCGATTGCAATGTTAATGCTGAAGCAATTGCAAAGTTGATGCTGAAGCAATTGCAAAGTTGATGCTGAAGCAATTGCAAAGTTGATGCTGAAGCAATTGCAAAGTTGATGCTGAAGCAATTGCAATGTTAATGCTGAAGCAATTGCAAAGTTAATGCTGAAGCAATTGCAAAGTTGATGCTGAAGCGATTGCAATGTTAATGCTGAAGCGATTGCAAAGTTAATGCTGAAGCAATTGCAAAGTTGATGCTGAAGCAATTGCAAAGTTGATGCTGAAGCGATTGCAAAGAGAAAGCCAGAGGGAGAGAGGGCGTGCGCAGATTGTGAGGGTGAGAATGAGAGTTTGAGTGAGTGTGAGAGAAATCTGAATAATTGCGAACCGCTCCTTTCCCATGCCATCTCCAGGCGTTGCATAACGTCATTGCCGGGCACCGAAGGGGGCTAGGCAATGACGCATGCTGAAAGGGAGTACAGTACTCGGTTTTCACCCCGGTTGTTTGTTACTTGGCAAAAAAAAAAAAAAAATTCAAAGTATGTTGATGACTCCAGTGTGTGTGTGTGTGTGTGTGTGTGTGTGTGTGTGTGTGTGTGTGTGTGTGTGTGTGTGTGTTTGTGTGTGTGTGTGTGTGTGTGTGTGTGTGTGTGTGTTTGTCTGTCCGCTCACTTATACTTGCCTACAGGTTAGTTTTTAACTGATCTTTACGAAACTTCACCAAATGGTAGAGTTCGTGGTCCCACAAATTCCTATATATTTTTGAGGTGAAAGGTCAAAAGGTCGACATAGGCCAAAGGTCAACCACTTTTTTCAAATTTCTAAAATCCTCAATTTTCATCCGATTGACCTGAAATTTGAATAGGATTTACATATCGGCTAACTGAATTCAACCACTAACTATTTTTGAGATGAGCGTAGGCCAAAGGTCAACATAGGCCAAAGGTCAACCACTTTTATTTGAAATTCTAAAATCCTCAATTTTCATCCGATTGACTTGAAATTTGAAGAGAATTTACACATCAGCTAACTGAATTCAACCACCAACTATGTTTGAGATCAGCATAGGCCAAAGGTCAACAAACAATTTCAAATTTCTAAAATCCTCAATTTTCATCCGATTGACTTGAAATTTGAAGAGAATTTACACATCAGCTAACTGAATTCAACCACCAACTATGTTTGAGATCAGCATTGGCCAAAGGTCAACAAACAATTTCAAATTTCTAAAATCCTCAATTTTCATCCGATTGACTTTGAATTTGAATGTGATTTTCATATCGGCGAACTGAATTCAACCACCAACAATATTTGAGATCAGCATAGGCCAAAAGGTCAACCACTTTTTTTCAAATTTCTAAAATCCTCAATTTTAATCCGATTGACTTGAAATTTGAATAGGATTTTCATTTCAGGTAAATGAATTCAACCACCGACTATTTTTGAGATCAACATCGGCCAAAAGGTCAACATAGGCCAAAGGTCAACAACAATTTCAAATTTCTAAAATCCTCAATTTTCATCAGATTCACTTGAAATGTGAATGGTATTTACATATCAGCAAACGGAATTCAACCACCAACTATTTTTGAGATCAACATAGGTCATAAGGTCAACATAGGCCAAAGGTCAACCACCTTTTTCAAATTTCTAAAATCCTCAATTTTCATCCGATTGGCTTGAAATTTGAAAAGCATTTTCAAATCAGCTTACTGAAACCAACCACCAACTATTTTTGAGGTCAACATAGGTCAAAAGGTCAACATAGGCCAGATGTCTAAAATTGTCAATTGTAAACAGATTAACTTAAACTTTGAAGACGATTTGCATATAAAGTCACTGAATTCAACCACTAATTATTTTTGAGGTCAAAAGGATGCTGTACTGAGTGCCATTCTACATTGTTCTGTTTTGCCAAGTGTCACTCTATGAGTGATTTTTCATTCGTTTGTTTGTTTGTTTCCTTGTTTGTTTGTTTATCCGGGTGATATCTCAACCATCCATTGAGCTAGGAAGCTGAAATTTCGGCACAATAGTAAGTGCTTTGGCAAAAACGATTTTTTGTTTTTTATTAATAAATTAATTGATCAGTTATTTAATTATTATCGATTAATTAAGTACCTATTTATGTCCTTTCTCATCTGGGCAATATCTCAGGCACCTTTTGAGCTAGGAAGCTGATATTTGGACACGACAGTGACCAAGTGATGTGGCTATAAAGGATATTTTAGATTCATTGATTAATCAATTAATCAATTAATTATTTAATTATTCGATTAATGATATCATTAATTAATTTTTTTAAGTTACAGATTCGGATGAAACGGTGGTGGTTTAGGTATTCTATTAGCCAATTGATAAATTGTTTAATTATTTTATGATTTTTATTTATTTATTTTCATTATTAATCTTTTTTTTTCTCATCTGGGCAATATATCTCAGGCACATTTTGAGCTAGGAAGCTAATATTTGGACATGATAGTGACCAAATGATGTGGCTATAAAGGATATTTTTGATTTATTGATTAATCAATTAATCGATTAATTATTTAATGAATGACTTCATTAATTTTTTTAAAGTTACATATTCGGATGAAACGGTGGTGGTTTAGGTATTATATAGGCCAATTGATAAATTATTTAATCATTTTATGAATATTATGTATTTATTTTCATTAGTAATCTTTTTTTTTTTTCATCTGGGCAATATCTCAGGCACCTTTTGAGCTAGAAAGGTAATATTTGGACACGATAGTGACCAGGTGATGTTGCTATAAAGGATATTTTTGATTTATTGATTAATCAATTAATCGATTAATTATTTTATTGATTAATAAATTGATTTTTTCGATTAATTACTTATTTAATTAATTTTGTAAAAGTTCTATCTTCGGATGAAGCACTGGTAGTTTATTTATGCTATTAGCCAATTGATTAAGAAAATATTTAATGATCATTATTTATTGATTTTAATTATGCAATTAATCAATCAATTAGTGTTCACCTCTCCCTCCCAATACAGTCTCTATGAGCTGCACGGCGGTATTGCCGGGTGCCAGAGGCGCCCGGCAATGCGGCGCTGGAGGATATTTAATTATTCGGCAAGGGGGCGGTGTACTTTGAATGTATCTGTACTTGTTCTTTTATCTTATTGAGTGCTTGATTCAATGGCCATCCGGATGATCAACTGGCCCTTTCCGCCATCTATGATGGCATTGCTTCCTGACCTCAACAAAAAAAACCCCAAAGAAAAACACAACCAACCAGAATAAAAGCAATCCAACTTTAAAGAGAAAGGGGAGAAGGCGGGTGGGGGATGTCGAAAGTTGAAAGGAAATGGATTTAAACCATATTCCTTCACAAATTAACGAATAAAAATTTGAATTCAAACCAAAAGAGATGATGGCAGAAAGTATATTTTAGATGCGCTGCAGCTAGGCCTCAATGGTTCTCCAGCGATGATGAGCCATCGTTAGTGAGTTAGTGGTGTTAGGAGGACAGACAACACTGGGTGTTGCTGCCAAACCACTGGGTCGCAGAAGGAAGCTCCGTTGTTTAAACAGCGCTTCACCGTGTTTGCTCGCTTTGCACGGCCTGGTCGGGCCTGCGAGGAGTCGTGGACTTGGAACCACCAGTCATATATTTTCATTCCATCTCGAAACATAATGGAGTGTAAAATCTGAGACGCCTGCAGATGTAATTAGAATTAACTGGAATGACACGAAACAAGGAATGTAAGAAGGGACCGTAAATGAACCATAACTAAGAACACTTCCGGGAATGTCCGGTCGCCGAGGATGTGATTAAAATTAATTTGGCAGCCGATGATTTAGATTGATTCTTTAGCCGGCAGACGCGAGCAGGGCAGTCTCTCTCCAGCACCGACAACCATATTGTTTATTCAGCTCACTTCATGGGGACGGAGCGCCCTCCAGTGACAGTTTATGAGGTTTCTGTGATTGCACAACTACTTGTACTGTGGCGCAACAGCAGTCATGTGAGGCTGTAGGCAATGGCCGTGGTCATGTAAGAGGTCTTTTTGATGGAGATTTCTGATGTTTTTTGAAGTAAGCAATGTTTGCTTATAAAAAGGGGAGTACAGGTTGGTATATTAGCCTATCCTAAACTAGCCAGGTGGGTCGCTTAATGCTTAAATTAACTGGCTTAAAATCTTAGGTGGATTCATGCAATATATGAATACCTAACATAAACAGACTTGGCCAGGAAAGCAGAAAGGGACCTGGATATATGACAGACATACCACTTTCCCTCTTGACATGCAATTAAGACATCAAGGTAAATATTGAACACAAATACTATAACATTTACTGCATGGAAATCTGCGACTGCAAAAGATGAATTTGCATTTTACAATTTACAATTATGACAGGAAATAAAGTACTCTTCAGCGTCCAGGCAAACATAAATCACACTCTGCGGGCTTTGAGTTAGTCAAAATACAACTTTTATTTTATTACTCGTGCACAGCGGAAGCTTGCAAAGTGCATATATATGTATGTCTTGTTAATATTTTCAAGTGTTTGTGTGTTTGCACGTTACTCTTTCATGGCCGAACTGTAACATCTGGAGGCCCCAAAACCTGGCTACATGTACTTCAGAATCTAGGCAAGGTTTTGAGCTACTGCATGATGGTCGTGAACACCGTTTTGAGGCCACCATGAAGTGTATGTTAGGATGTGGCCGTGCTCCAGCTAGCCTGCAGGCAAAGTTAACTACCATGAGGCCAATAACTCCATAGTTCTTCCATGTCCAACATGTCCAGAAACCACCGCCATCTTATAAATATAATCTTATAAATAATTTCAAGTATAGCTGGGTAACTTTTTCCCCGGGTACCGCCGGGTGCCGTAAAAAAGTTGTCGTAAAAGCTGAAATTTGGCGTGCCGACGGCCATTGAAGTGGTACACCAGGAAACATCACAGAACTGTTGGAAAGCGTCTGTAAATGAAAATTTATGTAAAAAACCGTAAGCGCATACATAAAAATATCAACCTCAATCCATATCTAGCATTTGAAAATTGTAATTTCCATAACTGTAAACTGTTAAACAAACATGACAATAATGTCTGTAAATGAAAAAAAGAAAAAGCCACTGGAAATGAAAATTTACTTTAAAAAACAAATGCGTCTTTAAAAAATATATAAACCTCAATTGATAGCCAGTATTTGAAAATTGTACTTTATATAAATGCAAACTGTGAAAGAAAAATCTCAATGAAAATTTACGTAAAAACCATAGACACGTCCGTTAAATAAACAAGTACAAAAAGTTTTAATTAAAACAAAAGCTGCGTCGATGTTACACAATGCCTAGATGCAGCTGTGCCTATAATGTCGATGTTATAGACACAGGACATTCCTATTGATTCGATTACTTGATGTTATTTTTGTGCAAAGTGAAAATATATCTCGGCAATTTCCCGTGTGTGGCGACGAATTTTTAATATATCTCGGGATTTTCCCGTCTGTTATTTCAGGCGGTGTATGACTGACCATGCCGCGATTTAAAATATATATATCTTGGCAATTTCCCGTGTGTGGCGACACGTGAACGAAGCTATGCTCCTCTCTCCACATTATTGTGACGACGTATAAATTAAATATTTCATCGTGACGATTGTCATCAAATGGACGAATTTTTAATACTAGGGCATGCCCGTACTATATATATATCTAAAATTATATCCCCCCCCCCTCTATTTACATGAAATGGTTTGGTCCATTCGCAAAGCCAAAGCGAACGGCTTGCGAGTACGGTGGCAATCCCCCCCCTCTATTTACATGAAATGGTTTGGTCCATTCGCAAAGCCAAAGCGAACGGCTTGCGAGTACGGTGACAATCCCCCCCCTCTATTTACATGAAATGGTTTGGTCCAAAGCGAACGGCTTGCGAGTACGGTGACAATCCCCCCCCCCCCCTCTATTTACATGAAATGGTTTGGTCCAAAGCGAACGGCTTGCGGAGTTTGGTAAAGAAATCGCCATAGCTCGGTAACTACTTCTCCGATTAATATGAAACCTTGAAAAGGCACATCCTCGGGTCCCCAGCAATATACCTGGCAAGTTTCAAGTATATCGGACCCGTGGTTGTCGAGAAACAGCGGTCACAGACACACAGACATACACACACACATACACACACACATACACACACACACACAGAGATTACTGGAATTATAGATAGATATCTCGGCATTTTCCCGTCTGTTATTTCGGGCGGTGTATGATTGACCATGCCGCGATTTAAACAAAATATATATATCTCGGCATTTTCCCGTCTTATTTCGGGCGGTGTATGACTGACCATTCCGCGATTTAAAAAAAATAAATCTCAATGGACTTGAAGTTACAGGCCTTTGAGAATTCATTTCGTTCTATAAAGAGCAACTTTCATCGGATTTTCTTCCCGTTTTTTTTCAACCGAGTCTAAAACTATGTTAGCGACAGTGAAAAATGAAATGATATATCGAATTTGATTTGAAATAAAACTGTGTGAGAGATGAAGACACCACGGGCCTACAAAACAGGCCTCGAAGCTATGCGAGTGAATAAAATGGTGGATATTTGTTTATATGAAGGCTCTCCCAGAATGGGTGGAGCTATGGTTCCCAGAATGGGTGGAGCTATCGTTCCCAGAATGGGTGGAGCTATGGTTCCCAGAATGGGTGGAGCTTTGAGGTTTTGTCTTCTCTGCAAGAACAAGAACAAGAAGAACAACAACAACAACAGCAGAGGGCACTCTATGAGCAGCGTCTGCGACGCGGCTAAAAATAAACGTCAATTGATATCTAGCAGCAGGTCGGTGATGTTTGCCTATAATCATAAAGCTTCTATTTATTATGTACCGTCTTACGATGCACGGTTTGTTATTGCTTACACAATGTGTTTTGCTTACATAATCTTACTAACTTTTAGTTCATAAATCCAATATGTATTTGTATTTTCTTCACTTTCAAGTTGATCTCAGGTTAGACTGAAATCAACGAGCATGTCAGGTAGACAGAACGACAGATGCAGAGGTAAAAATGTGTCCAAATAAATGCACAAATACATTAAAGTATGTGAAAGGGAGTGGTAAAGAGGAAAAGGAGTTTGCCTGTGAGGAAGTCAATGAGGTACACCAGGTACACCAGTAAAAGCTGAAATTTGGCGTGCCAATGGACATTGAACTGGTACACCACGAAACATCACAGAACTGTTGGAAAGCGTCCGTAAATGAAAATTTACGTTAAAACCCATAAACGCATACGTAAGAAAAAAAGAATTTTAAAAACCTCAATCCATATCTAGCATTTGAAAATTGTAATTTCTATTACTGTAAACTGTGAAACAAACATGACAATAATGTCCAATAATGTTATTTCACAGTTTACAGTTGTAGAAATTACAATTTTCAAATGCTAGATATTAATTGATGTGTATGTTTTTTTTACAGACTAATTTATGTTTTTTTATATAAATTTTCATTGGGTTTGGGTATTGGAGACACCATGAATGTGTGTTGGATAGCAGTTTTGAAGTCCTTATTGTGACTAAAATCATGAAAGCAAAGTGTTATTTAAATATTTGAGTGAATGTTTGCGTCTACATGATGTGAATGCGACTTAAAGTGTTATATGTGTTTTTGACTTCAGAATACCACTGAGAGAACTCAGAGAAGCCCAAATTTTATCATTATTTTACTTAAATATTTGAAGTACATCTTGCACTCGTTCTGCATGGGGTTATTGCATTCTTAGAAAACAATTCAGAAAAAATCCTTGCAGAGCGAAGCGTTCATTAAATGGGAAAAGGGGGTTTACATTCCAGATCCCTCCATTAACCAATATTAACACCCAACAGGCCCCCACTTCACCAATTTGTCCAAACGAGCTTCATTACATCATTAAAGAGACCAGTTTTTATCCAAATGTGCGTTATAAGGCACACAGCTTGTTGGTGCGTGGGCCATGCAAACCCCCAGCACAGGACCCATGCAGATAGAACCCGTGAATCGTGAGAGCAAGGTGTATTTAACAATCTTTAGAGAAAAGTAATGCAATGATGAGTTTCCTTTTACTAGTACACCCGCAGACTCCGGGAGGGGCAGGAAGGGTCATTCCTCTTTGGGGTATGTAGATTACAGTCGATCTATGGTCGGATCTCAAGAACATTGGGTGTGTCTTCATTTCCCAAGTTTCTTGTGGAGAGATCGCCAAGTGGTTTAAGCATTTGAGCAAGCACTCAATTCAAAACCGTTAAGGAACGGCTGGCTTGGCAAGCGCTGGCTAGCTGCTTGGTAAGGGAGCACAACCCGAGCTTCTCCCTATCAGTTTCGTATGAAACAGCAGGAGCGAGTTTCAAAAGTTCACTACGAAAAATGCCACGTTAGCGACAGAAAGGTCCATGTCATTAACTCAACATTTGTGGGTTATATAGAGTACAATAGTTCTTCGCTGAGTTCTGCAAGTAAACCTTACTTCACGGATGTCTGGATTCCTCCAAATTTCTTCATTTAGTGTTATAAAGAGCATTAGCGACTGTTTAAAAAGCTAAGCATACGTGTTTGTGGTGTATAATATTTTTTACTTCCTGTAGAAGCCGTTGCTCCCAAAGAAACGCCATTATAACTATAATATAAGCGAGACACGTTATCACTGCAGGAAGAACGCCTTGGCGAAGTGGGACATTATTAGTATTAATATTGTTTTGTAATAACATTAATAATATGTGATTATCATTAATTTTGTTATTAAAAGCGTTTTTGGAAAACGCCACAATAAATCTTCGTTGGAAATACGCCACAATAAAGCTAATTTAACATTTATATACACCTCAACGTGCAACCCCATTAACAGCAATGGTGGGCAAACTCGCTCGGGGGGAGTAAACCCCCTTCGGGAGGGGGGCAAATGAATGTGCTACAACCTTCATTATGTAACCCTTCATCATCCTGTCAAGTTTGGTTGAGATTGGATAAGTAACGACAGAATGTATTGGCGTCAAAAATTCATCAGACAGACGGACACAAATGGCGTATTTTAGTATGATGATACATTGAATGCCGAATGCTCATTTGAGTGCATTTTACTGTCCATTCAAGAACAAAAGGTGTTTGATGGATATAATTCATAACCAATCCAGAGAATTTTAAACTATAGCAAAGGTTTTATTTTCCCAACACCCAGATTAAAACTTTACAAAAAAGTGAAGTCAATTGTTAAATCATTTTTTTATTTAAAGCAAAATAATATTACAATTAGATAGCAAAAACAACAGTAAGAACAATAACATTCTCTCTCATGTGCAAAACAAAATCCATCTTCAGAAATATTTTAAAGCTACAGTGACGTGAAAAAGTAAGTACACCCTTGGCTCTAATAGGTGGTATTGCCCCCTTTGGCAGAAACAACCTCAAGTCGGAGTTTCTTATAACTGTCTACCAGTCTCTGACATCGACTGGGAGAAATTTTTGCCCACTCCTCCATGCAGAATTATTTCAGCTGTGTGATATTTGAGGGGTTTCTTGCATGCACGGCTCATTTCAAATCCCCCCACAACTTCTCGATGGGATTTCTTTCTTTTCAGCCATTCCTTGGTCGATTTACTGGTATGTTTAGGGTCATTGTCATGTTGCAAGGTCCACCTTCGGTTGAGCTTCAACTTTCTGACAGATAGCCTCACATTATCCTCAAGCACCCTCTGGTACAATGAAGAATTAATAGTGGATTCTATGATGGTGAGCTGCCCAGGCCCTGATGCAGCAAAGCTGCCCCAAACCATAATATTTCCCCCACCATGCTTTACAGTTGGTATCAGGTGCTTGTGGTTAAATGCTGTCTTTGGTTTTCGCCAAACATGTCTTCTGGTACTGTGGCCAAATAGCTCTACCTTTGACTCATCTGTCCAGAGCACATTGTTCCAGATGTGCTGGTCTTTAGCTGGGTGTTCATTGGCAAACTTTAGTCTTACCCTGATGTTCTTTCTGGACAGCAAAGGTTTCCTCCTGGCACACCTCCCATGTAGATCAAATTTGTGCAGCCTCTTTCTAATGGTAGACTCGTGCACTTTGACATCAACAGTGGCAAGAGCTACCTGTTGGTCCTGTGATGACATTCTGGGGTTCTTAGAGACTTCTTTCAGCATATTGCGGTCTGCTCTCGGGCTGAACTTGCTGGGGCGGCCTGGCCTGAACAAGTTGGCAGTTGTTTGGAATCTTCTCCACTTGTAGATGATCTTCCGGACAGTCGAATGATTGATTTCAAATTGTTTGGAGATCTTTTTAAATCCCTTCCCAGACTCGTAGGCATCTATAACCTTCTTTCCGAAGGCCTCGGAGAGCTCTTTTGATCTCGGCATGGTGACGCCGCACACTTCAACAACAAAGAGCAAACCAAACTAAATGTCTGAGGTTTAAATAAGACAGGTTCCTCCAAGATCCTCTCAAACGATGTTCTAATCATTTGCACCTGAACTGGTGCACCTGATTCTAATTTTAGGTATTTGAAGTAGTGATAAATGTAGGGGTGTACTTACTTTTTCCACATGCGAAATTTGCATTTATGTTTATTTAAATTATACAATGGACTACAAAATGTAAATGTTTCATGATATTTGTTATATTATATCACCTTTGTCTATCAATATTGTTGAAATGAGGATCAAATAGCTGTATGTTGAAATATGTTGAAAAAGTCAAAACTTTACATGGGGTGTACTTACTTTTTCACGTGACTGTATGTGTGCATATCATTTGGATAAAATTAGTTTACAGTGAAGTTGAAAAACCCCAAAGTGTTAAAATTCATGATACAATACAGAATCCATTAAGAGAATATGATGTTTGATCTAAGGCACCCTTTTCACATCTGTTAAACATCCATGGGCATACCGTTCAAAAAAGAGTAAAGAACTTATGTGCTGGGCCTTGAACAAACCCCAAACACCTTCCTTGATTTATGGGGCACTGCATTAGTAGCACGGCCGTGCTTCCGGAAATGATGAAAGTACCCAGCCGGGTGATGCATCTGAATGAATGAATATCCGTGGGCAACCCTTTTGAGTGGAGAAAAAACTTGTACTGAATAAGGATTAATCAAATAAGTAGATTCTATGAAATTTGATCCCAACATTCACAACACAACCAAGTGATTTTTAAATAATACAATTTTTTCTTAAGGAACCCCCAAAAAGTTATTTGGGTTCGATCGCTGGAGGGGACCCTCTGAAAACATTTAAACTCTTTTCCTATAACTTTGCCTCCTTATTGTACCTTTGACACTTGGCCTCCTGCATCCACTCTGTCGGTTGCAGTGGGTTCTCCTTTTCACTTTGATCCAACCCTCCTCTTGGTCATTTTTCTGCATCCATTTCGACTCTGAAATGTAATCGATGTCCTGTGATCTTTGGGATATCTCTACGTTGTTTTGCTTTTCATGGGTACTGACCTTAGTTGTAGTTTGCACCTTAGTTGCAGCTATAGATGCTTGTGATCGAGACGCCTGCTTTCCATACGAGTGTGGTCTTGTGCAGCCCTCACTTGGAGTAATATTCAGTGTCAACTGCTCTTGTGGGCTCCGGGCTTCAAGTTGCTGCGGTGTTACGAATACGTCTGAGTCAGCAGTAGGAGATGAAGCATCCGAGCCAGCTCTGAGGTAGCCATTACTCAACTGGTGGTTAAAAAGTTCAGCATTTTTTCCACTTTGGGAAGTTTGTTTAATGACATTGTTCAAAGATCTTGGCCCATGGTGTCTTTGTTGATTACTTCCATCCTGCGACATCTGGAGTGATGAGAGCTTCTATAAAAGGGAAGTAAAAACAATATTTCAATGTATGCTTGGAAATGTCCTCCCAAAGGTTAATTACTTAATGCGCTGTTACAGATAACTCCGTTTTACTGTTTTACCTGCAGCAAAGAAATATCGGATGACTTCAGGCATGGAGACAGCTGGGAGCCAATGGGTGAAGCACCTCGCTGTCCAATATGTTTTTGCACAGCACCAGCATATGTAGAAGCATGTGGTTGGATAAACATTGTGGGAGTACAACATGGCATATGGGCTGGTGAGGAGCTCCAAGAGGGAATGTGGCGATGAGAACTTCGGTCATGCAAGACCTGGACAGGTCGCACCACGTCCACTACAGAGGTAAGAGGTGCCAAAAATGTAACAGAGTTATCAAGTAATACATGCACAATACAGGATGAGAAAGGATGGAGAGAAAGGTGGAATTCAATGTGATTAAATAACAGCAGAGACAAATGGAAATGCTTCATTTTTGCTAAGTTGCTAAAGCTGTTGAATAGACTAGTATTGGATGAAAGTTGCAAGTTCTTCAATGAATGCAGTTTGCTTCTGTACTTGAAGAGAGTGATGGTGATGGAATGGGGTTTCCTCCCATCCCCGGTGGCATAAGTTGCTGTCGACCATGTCGTTCCCTCCAACATCCCTGGAGCATGGGTGACGTTATACTTGGTGATGCTGCCTCAGGATGAGAGAAGTAGAGAGGTTGGCATTGCCAAATCAATCGTGATATAAAATTTCAGTTTCCATTGTATGGTCAAATAAAAATTTACTCATCATAATTTACTCATTATTTTTACATAAAGCCATGAATGGCATCATGGTTTAACATTAGCTTCCTGAACTATCTGTCTGTTCTACTGCCTCTATATTAAAAAGATAATAGTCCCATCTCTTTTTGTTTGCACACCGCTACTTTCCTATTCCATCACTAGGCACTATATGACGTCATTGCCGGGCACCGAAGGGGGCCCAGCAATGATGCGCGCCAAAAGGCAGTACTTAGTTTTCATTCCGTTTGCTTTCTTTCTTGTTTTCTTGTTTGATTTCTTGTTTTTCCAGGGATATCTCAGCCATCCTTTGAGCTAGGAAGCTAAAATCTGGCAACAATAGTGAGCAAGTGCTTTGGAAAAAACGGTATTTTTTGTTTTTTGATTAATCAATTAATTGAAATAAATCAATTAATTAATTGATTTATTACTTAATTATTATCGATTTATTAAGTACTTATTTATTTTCTTTCTCATCTGGGCAATATTGCAGGAACCTTTTGAGCTCGGAAGCTGATATTTGGACACGACAATGAACAAGTGTTTTGGCTGTAAAGGGTATTTTTGATTTATTGATTAATCAATTAATCGATTATTTATTTAATTATTTGATTAATTACGTGATTAATTCGTTTTCAAAAACATACAGATTCGGGTGAAACGGTGGTGGTTTAGGTATGCTATTAGCCAATTGATTAATATATTAATTATTTATTTTCATTATTAATCACTTATTTATTTTCTTTCTCATCTGGGCAATATCTCAGGCACCTTTTGAGCTAGGAAGCTGATATTTGGACACGACAGTGACCAAGTGATGTGGCTATAAAGGATATTTTTGATTTATTGATTAATCACTCAATCGATAAATTATTTATTGATTAATCAATAAATCGACAATTTGATTTTTCGATTAATTAGTCATTTAATTAATTTTTAAAAGTTACAGATTCGGATGAAACACTGGTGGCTTAGGTATGCTATTAGCCAATTGATTAATAAATTAATTATTTTATGATTATTATTTATTTATTTTAATTAAGCAATTAATCAATCAATTATTTTAGACTGCTTCCTCCCAATTCCGCCCTCATCTTTTGCACGGCAGCATCGCCGGGTGCCCCAGCAATGCCGCAAGCTGGAGGATATGTTATTTATTTATTTATTTGGCATGGAGGCGGTGCACTTTCAATGTATCTGTACTTGTTTTTGTTTCTTTTCTTACACAATATTTAGCTCGAATGAAATGTAACATCGACAAAGTTTTCAAAATAATCCATGAATTAACAAATACATTTCGACAATAGCTGTAAGTGATCTCCTTATATTCTACAAATCCTCAACTTCATCTTGGTATGGCACCGACTCATTCAAGACACCTTGCTTATCACTTTCATGATACGATGAAAAAGCGACACAAATTTGGTACAATGTACAGCAATTAGAGTGAGCAGTAGCAAGATAATGACCAATTAAGACTGGTACAATGAACAGCAAAAGAATGAGAAAATAGCAATGTATCAAAGGATGAGCAGCATCAACGAACAGAAGAACAATGTTTCAGACATCAAGGTTTCACAAAGGGAACAAGGTACACATGTGGTGCCTCCTGATGGAAGCCCTGTCCATAACGGGCATCATTCATGCAAGCGTTTAGGGCATTTATGTTCATATTGGATATTCATTTTGGAAGGACAGCGTGCTCTATGCCAATTCAGAAAGGGGTACAAAGGACAACAACGATTATGTAAATGTGCTAATGTGTTTATTTATTCCATTCGGGAAGTCAGGGCCTCGTTTATTGTGTGAAACGTTAACCTTAGGGATCAGCGCAATGTGCACCATGCCTGTGACAGAGTGCTGGCTATCATGCTACTGGTTGGGGGTTCATAGCAATACTTTACCATTTCTATCTTTTTAACTTGATTTGTTAAAAAGATAAAAATGGAAAAAGATAGATTAATGCACTGTTGTCTCCCAAAGTCCTCACTCTGTGTGTAATTTCTGTACATGCTTTTCATTGAGCCTTAGACCCTGCATATATGAACAAGAATGCAAGTTCCCATCGAGGATAAAGCCCCAACTGGACTTTAAAAATGGGATGTGTTTTACATATGTATTCACTATTCATAAATAAATAAATGTAGAAAGGTAAAATGCTTAATTCATAAATAAGTACTGTAGATAAATTCAAGATGGTATGTCTGCAGCGGTGATGGTAAAGTATGTATAAGTAAATAATTCAAGGTGGTAGTTATGTTGGTAGAAGAGATGGTAAAGTATATAGAAATAAATAAATAACCCAAGTTGCAATGTAGGGAGCAGTGATGGTAAAGTGTATATAAATGTATAAATAATCCAAGGTGGTATGTGGATGTTTGAATGGTAAAAAATATATAAATAAATAAATAAGTAATTCAAGGTGGTATGTCGGTAGTGGTGATGGTAGAGTGTATGCACATAAACAGGTAATTAAAAGTTGTGCGTTGGTATTGGAGATGGGAAAGTGTCTAAAAATAAACAATAGTTCCCAAAAGCATGTACAATGCTGTACTATTATCTCCCATAAATTACTTTTTTAATTGTCAAAATTCCCAATTAATGGCTCGATCCCAAAATCGTTTGACGTGTCTATAATGCTCCTGAGATATTATTCCATACATGTGCTGAATATGAAAGAAATGCGTGCAGTCATTTTCGATTAGACTCTCCGGATGGACTGACAGTACCCAAAATATAAGCCCCAGGTGGGCTGACGCTCGGTTGGGGGCTAAAAATGCATGTCACAACGGGGACCCGGTGCTCCTATCATGGTAATGGTTAGGGTTCACAGGAGCTCGTGCGATGAGATTTGCCACAGCGATGATACAATGTTGTTATCACGCACCACCACCGTTCAGACTTAAAGCCATAGCACGTTTATCTTGGGTGAACCCATTGCTGGGTAGATCTTCTGCATTGCATTTTCTGCGATGTGACATCTCATGCTTGGATACGTCACAGGTATCTGAAAAATGGTTCATAAAGTGTGTGCCGTTCTATTATCACTTGCAGTTACTGATAAAAGAGCATCTGCTAATGCGTTTGTGCATGATAGTCCTTCCATCTTCTAACAGGTTCGTTGTTTATCTGTGCGTACAGTATCTGTACTTCACGTAGTTCATATGGCTACGATTTACACTTTACAGTGACCTTTTGATCCTGTAACAAACAAAATTGATCCTGGTCCTTTACAGTAACAAAAATGTTATTAATGAGATTTAAAAAAATTGACGCAACTAATTATGACATCAGATGTCATCATTAACAAATGTTGTTCCCATTGGTGAGTTCCTCTGCATTGCATTGTGCCAAGTTTCAAATTTTTTCGTTGAGCGGTTCCAGAGAAGAAGACGTCCAAAGTTTTGCCTTTTCCAACATGGCTGCTTACGCACTTGTCGAATTATGACGTCATAATGGAGGTACCTATGACATCATCATTAACATATCTTATTTCCCATGGGGTGTACTTGACAATGAGCCATGTTTCAATTTTTTCCATTAAGCGATTTGTGAGATATAGAGGTGTAAAGTTTTTCCAAGATGGCGTCCGTACCACGTGACCGATGACGTCATAATCAGCAAAAACATCTACAGGCAGAGGTGCTCCTACGGTAAAAATTTCATGTCAATCGCACCAACGGTTCCGAGAAAAATGAATTTTTAAAATGCAGACACAGCACACGTACGCAACCGATTGCTTAACACCGCTATTCGCTTCGCGAGCGCAGGGTAATAAATGTACAGCAAAGGATACTGTAGTGCAACATATGCAGCAGTAAAATATTTAACATTGAACTTTGCTCCAACTAAACAGGCTCATATTTACTCAAGACAAAGAAAGCAGTGCAAATGAAATAGTTTGCACCGCCATCCCTCCCCTTTCAACTTTAACTTTACTGTTCTCCTCTTCCCTTTTCAGATTTAAAGCATCTTAAGGTTCTATTATATGAATGAGAAGGCAAAGGCTTAATTTGCTTATCTTTTAAACAAATTTATTGAACGTGTGAGATTTGTCAGGTCAGGATTGAAAGACATATTCCAAGTGTTTGACTAGATTGTGATTCTGTCAAGGTCTGAAGAGTGGGAAGAGGCTTTTGCCTGCCTGTGTGGAGTATGAGTGATGTCATGGCAGAGGGTGGTGTCATCAAAAAATATATAAGGGGGATTTTACAGATAGCCAAAGAAATCGGTAACGAATATCAGGAATAGGACTGGGCACAGAACACTGCCCGGGGCACTTCGGCTTTGAAAGAGAGAGGAGATGAAAGGATTCCATTGAGTGCCACACAGATGGCTATGATCGTAGAGGAAGTCATGTGTGGAGTTGTCCTTGGATGCCATAGACAGAGAATATGGAGAGCAAGGCGAAGTAAGTGTCAGACTGACTCGAAAGCTCGAGATATGTCCAGAGATATGGCTTGAGAGAGAAAGCTCGAGATATGGCTCTGATATAATCTGACATTGAGGGCCTCCATCCATTGTTGAATGATTAGAAGCAGCATGTCCAAGATAGAGTGACCTGGTCTGAAACCAAATTGGTGATCTGAGATGGGGTTATTGGAGAAAATGAAGGATTTTATGTCAACTGCGATGATGGATTCCATGACCTTGCTGATTATATGAAGTAAGTTGATAGGTCTGTATTTAAGGAGATTGGTGTTTGCACCTTGTTCATTTACGAGTAATGTTGTGATGTTGGCTGACTTTCAAGAAGTTGGGGTGAAAAGGGGCAGAAAGAGAATGGGCAAGAGCAGCAGAGTTGTTTCTTTCTTTTACAACACATGGACTGATGCCGTTCGGTCTCGTTGTACAATCAGAGTTGAGGGTTGCCAAAAACTTCTCCATCTTCTCAGGTGCAAAAGACACAGACAGAGTCCAGGAGCAGTTGGGTGTGATTGGGTTGGGTGGGTACAGAGAGTGAGGGTTTGGGGACAAGATTTGGAAGTAAACACAAAATTGAGGCATTCAGCATTCTCAGGAGCAGAGTCGGCTGTGGTGCCATTTGAAGAGATGGAAGGGATGGAAGGAGAGCATACTCCAATGACAGACTTAACAAGGCACTTATTTTGAGGTTCATATTTTTTTCTTGATTTGCAAGTTTCATGCTGAATATAATAACAAACATACTTTAAAAGAGGAGGAATCCTCAAATCCCATCACATTTGACATATTCACTGTATTGCACACTAGCAGAAGTACCCGGCATTGCCGGGTGGGGGAGGGGAGGGGGAAGAGGAGGGGAGGGGAACGGGGGGGGGGGGAGGGGAGGAGAGGGGGGGGAGGGGAGGAGAGGGGGGGGGGAGAAGAGGGGGGGGGAAGTACCCGGCATTCCGTGTATAAACGTGAGGGAGAAGAGGGGGGAGGAGGAGGGGGAGGGGGGAGGGGAGGAGAGGGGGAGGGGGAGGGGAGGAGGGGGGGGGGAGGGGGAGGGGGAGGGATGGGAGAGGAGAGGGGTGGGAGGGGGGGAGGGGGAGGAGTAGGGGGAGGGGGGGAGGGGGAGGGGGAGGGGGGAGGGCGCGCGAATCGTCGAATCAGCGCGCTGCTCTGCCACCGATTCAGATTCCGTGTATAATATTCCTCGCTGAAAAAAAATATGGATCTAAAGATGAAAGAAAAAAAAACCTATGTGGTGTGAATGGCAATGTTCCCCGCTGAAATGTGAAAAAACGCAATCGCGCGGCAAGGAACATCACGTGATCGCTCTGAGCGAATCAGCGCGCTGCTCTGCAATTCCGGTGATAATATTCCTCGCTGGAATGCGCTGAGGTAAAAATATGGTAAAAAAATATTGTGAAATAAATTTTTAGGTCGGCCATGTTCTTCCCAGGCTCAATGGCCATGTCTGTGCCAAATATCAAGTACGTGAGCCTCTCCGTTTAGGAGTCTATCGGTAACATTACACACACACACACACACACACACACACAAACTGTGTTTTATATATATATATGTACACTACCGTGAGATGGGGTGAATAGGGACAGCAAGGTGAATAGGGACACGAACTGAAAAAAGTTCGGAAACTTTTTTCGCTGAAAATTGATAACCATACTGATTTGTTGATATTTGGGTTGAAAGTGTTCTCTTGTTTTTTTTAAAAGCAACTTATAGTCCCTATTAACCCCATATATGGGTTAAATAGGAATAAATAGGATTTTTATGGCTGTCCCTATTCACCCCGTTTTACGGGTGAATAGGGACAGTCACTAATACAAAAAAATAATAATCAAGAAATAGGGACAGTTTGGAGAAACTTTTTATCCCATATTTTTTTTCATTGGCACCGTGGTTTATATTATGGGTGCATATTATGTGCATCCATCTGAGCTATCAATTTAGCAATAAGTTGGAAACTCAGGATTGTTTCTTGATTATTATTTTTTTGTATTAGTGACTGTCCTATTCACCCGTAAAACGGGGTGAATAGGGACAGCCATAAAAATCCTATTTATTCCTATTTAACCCATATATGGGGTTAATAGGGATTATAGGTTGCTTTTAAAAAAAAACAAGAGAACACTTTCAACCCAAATATCAACAAATCAGTATGGTTATCAATTTTCAGCGAAAAAAGTTTCCGAACCTTTTTTCAGTTTGTGTCCCTATTCACCTTGCTGTCCCTATTCACCCCATTTCATGGTACTATAGCGGTTCCCGCTGAATGTACACAATCGCCTTGCACCTGCCAGGACGCGGCCAGGGCGCGATCGCCATGACGGGCTCGTCCGGACGGGCCCAGACGCGCCTCTCCTGGGCATGCCCGGACTCGCTGTTCCCGGGCACGCCCGAACCTCCCGGGCACGCCCGGTCTCGTCTTTCCCGGGCATGCCCACTCTCGCCTTTCCAGGGCTCGCCCAGAGCGCCTGGGCACGCCCAGCCTCGACTTGCCAGGCCGCGTCCAGGACGCCCGGGCATGTCCAGACTCGCCTTTCCAGGGCTCGCCCAGAGCGTCCGGGCATGCCCGCTCTCGCCTTTCCAGGGCTCGCCCAGAGCGCTCGGGCACGCCCAGCCTCGACTTGCCAGGCCGCGTCCAGGACGCCCGGGCATGTCCAGACTCGCCTTTCCAGGACTCGCCCTTGACACCCGGGCATGCCCGGTCTCGTTTTTCCCGGGCAAACGCCCCGGCATAAATGTGTATATATATTGCTGCCCGATAAACGGGCTTGTCAGAATACCTGAGCTGTTTTGTTTCAATAAAGCAACTCGGACGAATTCCGTCTTTGGTCGCGTCAATTCTTTCGACTCGCATTGGAGCGCAGCTCCTTCACTGGTGACCTACCGACATGGACACGGCAGTGACTCTTAAACTGCCTACCTTCTGGGAGGCTCACGCGGCTGTTTGGTTCGCCCAGGCGGACTCCCAGTTCGCCCTGCGAGGCATCACCGCGGACGACACCCGCTTCCACCACGTCGTGGCAGCGCTCGGTTCCGCCACCGCGGCCCACGCCCTGAGCCTCCTCGAGCACCCGCCGGCTGCTGACAAGTATGACGCGCTGAAGACGCTCCTCCTCGACGCTTTCGCCCTCTCACCGGCAGTACGCGCACGGCGCCTGCTCGACCTGCCCGAGCTCGGCGACACGCGCCCGTCCGAGCGCATTGACTATATGCTCTCGTTGCTCGGTGAGCACTCTCCGGATTTTCTGATCCGCGAGCTGTTCCTTCGCCAGCTGCCTTACCCGGTACGCCTCGCCCTGGCTGGCACGTCGATCACCGATCCCCGCGCCCTCGCCAGGGAAACTGATAAGATCTCCTCGGCGGGCCAACACATCGGCGCGGCTACCTGGAGCCTGCCGTCGTCCGAGGCAACGCCCGAGCGCCCTGCGCGGTTGGAGGCCAAACTGCCAGTGCAACTGGCGGCCGCCACGCCGCACCGACCGCTTCCGACACGACGACCGGGGCCTCCACCTGACCAGGCGTGGTGTTATTACCACGCCAGGTTCTGACACAAGGCTCGGACGTGCCGACCCCCGTGCACTTTCGGCAAGTCGGGAAACGGCCGGGCCGGCGTTCATTCCCAGCCATGAGCGCTGGCCACTCGGGCAACTTGCTTTTTATTCGGGACAAGGCGTCCGGTCGGCGTTTCCTTTGTGACACCGGCGCCCAACTGAGCGTCATACCCGCCTCCGAGCAGGACAGACGGGACACGTTTGCGGCCCCTCTTTGGTCGCTGCTAATGGCTCGGCCATACGCACTTTCGGCCCGCGCGACGTCACCCTCTGCTTCGGCAGCCAGCGCTTTCAGTGGACCTTTGTGACCGCCTGCGTCCCCATGGCTTTGCTGGGCGCCGACTTCCTCTGCGCGCACGGGCTGCTGGTCGACGTCAAACGACGTCGCCTTGTCAACGCCGAGACTTTCAGCTCCCTGGTGTGCACGATGAGCAGCTCCACGCCGACCGAACTGGCGTGCGCCCTCCCGACGGCGAACGAGTTCGCTCGCCTGCTCACGGAATTCCCAGCCCTCACGCGGCCGACGTTTTCGGCCGTCGCAGTGCGGCATGGGATCGAGCACCACATACCCACTACGGGCCGGCCGGTCTACGCCAGGGCCCGCCGCCTCGACCCGGCCAAGCTCGCCGTGGCAAAAGGCCGAGTTCGACGCGTTGGAGCACCTCGGCATCGTGCGGCGCTCCAATAGCGCGTGGGTCTCACCACTGCACATCGTGCCAAAGCCGGGGGGCGGATGGCGCCCGTGTGGCGACTGCCGCCGCCTCAACGACGCTACCACCCCCGACAGGTACCCGATCCCGCACATCCAGGACTTTTCCGCCCGTTTGGCGGGACGGGTCATATTTTCCAAAATTGACCTGATACGGGGATACCACCAGGTACCTGTCCGGGCAGCCGACGTCCCAAAGACGGCCGTCATCACGCCGTTCGGCCTGTTCGAATTTTTGAGGATGCCGTTTGGCCTCAAGAATGCGGCCCAGGCGTTCCAGCGCTTAATGGACAGCGTGCTGCGCGACCTGCCATTTCTTTTCGTCTATCTGGACGACATCCTCGTCACCAGCACGTCCCGCGCCGAGCACCTCCTCCACCTCCGAACACTGTTCGGTCGCCTCAGCGAGCACGGCTTAATTGTCAACCCGGCCAAATGCCACTTCGGCCTGACGACCGTTGACTTTTTGGGCCACCGCATCACCAAGACCGGGGCCGTGCCGCTGCCGACCAAGGTCGAGGCCATCACCACGTTCCCGCGTCCCCGTTCCATCAAGGCCCTACAAGAGTTCCTCGGCATGGTGAATTTTTTTCACCGATTCGTGCCCCGCGCTGCTCAGCTCATGCGGCCCCTTTACGAGGCCCTCCGGGGCAAGCCGGCCAAGCATGACATCATTTGGTCCGCGGCCATGGACGCGGCCTTCGCGAGCGCAAAACGGGCCCTCGCCGATGCAACGCTGCTGGCTCACCCGGTGCTCAACGCGCCCATCGCCCTCACTACGGACGCCTCCAACTACACGGTGGGCGCCGTCCATGAACAATGGGTGGACGGGGTTTGGCAGCCACTCGCTTTTTTCAGCCGGCAGCTCCAGCCGAACGAGTTAAAATACAGCACGTTCGACCGCGAGCTGCTCGGTCTATTCCTGGCCGTTTGCCATTTCCGACACCTCCTGGAGGGCCGCCCGTTCACGGCTTTCGTCGACCACAAGCCGTTGGTCTATGCAATGGCCAAAGTCACGGAGCCGTGGTCGGCCCGCCAGCAGCGCCACCTCTCCGCCATGTCGGAATTCACCACGGACATCCGGCACGTCGCCGGCAAAGACAACGCCGTGGCCGACTGTCTTTCTCGGGCCAGCACGAACGCGGTCCACCTCGGCGTGGACTTCGCGCTCATGGCGGCCGACCAGACCACCGACACCTCGGTGCAGGCCCTCCGGGCGGCGGACACGGGCCTCCGCCTGGCCGACATCCCCTTCGTGGGCACCGTCCTGCTCTGCGACCTCTCCCAGGGCCAGCCTCGCCCCATCGTGCCCGTTTCCTGGCAGCGCCGCATCTTCGCCTCCATCCACGGCCTTTCTCACCCGGGCCGGAAAGCTTCTCAGAAGCTGGTGTCGGCGCGTTTCGTCTGGCACGGCCTTCGACGGAACGTCCGCGACTGGGCCAACGCCTGCACGGCCTGCCAGCGGGCCAAGGTCGACCGCCACACCCAGGCCCCGCTAGCACCTTTCACCGTGCCTGCACGGCGTTTCGACCACGTCCACGTGGACCTGGTGGGTCCCCTGCCCCCATCGCGGGGGTTCACCCACCTGCTCACCATGGTGGACAGGACCACCAGGTGGCCGGAGGCCGTGCCCCTCACCTCCACCACCACCGCCGACGTGGCGCAGGCGTTCATCGCCACCTGGGTCGCGCGCTTCGGCGCACTGGCGGACATCTCGTCCGACCGCGGCCCACAGTTCACGTCCGAACTTTGGGGCGCGGTCGCCCGCTCGTTGGTGGTCACGCTGCACTGCACCACGGCCTACCACCCCCAAGCCAACGGGTTATGCGAGCGGTTTCACCGCTCCATGAAGGCCGCACTCATGGCCGGCCTTCAGGACGACGGTTGGACCGATCGGCTGCCGTGGGTCCTTTTGGGCCTCCGCACGGCCCCCAAGGAGGACCTCCGTGCGTCCGCCGCCGAGCTCGTCTACGGCCAGCCGCTCTGCGTCCCGGGCGAGTTCGTGCCCGACGCTACCAGTCCCTGGTCCGCCGCACACCAGCGCTCGGACCTCCAGGAGGCCGCCCGACGATTTGCCCCCGTGCCAATGTCCCGCCATGGTGGCCTCCAGTCCTACGTCCCCCCGGCGCTTCGCACAGCGGAGTACGTCTTTGTGCATCATGACGCGCACCGGGGGCCACTCCGGCCGCCGTACAACGGGCCCTTCCGGGTCCTGCGACGGGGCGACAAGTCCTTCGTCGTCGACGTCGGCGGCCGGTCGGACCGGATCTCTGTGGACCGCCTCAAACCGGTGCACGTGGACGTCGACCGACCACCACGGTTGGCCCTTCCTCCGCGGCGAGGCCGGCCCCCGCCCACAGTTCCCCCCGCTCGACCACCCACCACCAGATCGGACCCCCCCCCCCCCCCACCGACCTTCCAAGGGTCGCTTCGGCCGGGTCATCCGGACCCCCCTTAAATTGACCCTGCCGGTGCAGGTCGATTCTGGAGGGGCGTGTGTAGCGGTTCCCGCTGAATGTACACAATCGCCTTGCACCTGCCAGGATGCGGCCAGGGCGCGATCGCCATGCCGGGCTCGTCCGTACGGGCCCAGACGCGCCTCTCCTGGGCATGCCCGGACTCGCTGTTCCCGGGCACGCCCGAACCTCCCGGGCACGCCCGGTCTCGTCTTTCCCGGGCATGCCCGCTCTCGCCTTTCCAGAGCTCGCCCAGAGCGCCCGGGCACGCCCAGCCTCGACTTGCCAGGCCGCGTCCAGGACGCCCGGGCATGTCCAGACTCGCCTTTCCAGGACTCGCCCTTGACACCCGGGCATGCCCGGTATAGCTTTTGCCGGGCAAACGCCCCGCATAAATGTGTATATATATTGCTGCCCGATAAACGGGCTTGTCAGAATACCTGAGCTGTTTTGTTTCAATAAAGCAACTCAGACGAATTCCGTCTTTGGTCGCGTCAATTCTTTCGACTCGCGTTGGAGCGCAGCTCCTTCAGTACTGTACTTAATTTATATTTCACTGAACTCCCAGCTAAACTTAAATATATAACTAATACCAAAGTATTACCCTTCTCTTAAAACGTAATTACTTTGCATTCATTATCACCCAATTATTTGTAAAGTTCTCCTTTTTGACTCAATATCTTGTATGTACTGTATGTTGGCAGCGCGATCCATTAGGCCATTGTGAAGACACCAAAACCCGAAATTAAAAAATGGTAGCATGAATTTTTAATTTTTTTTGTATACAAGATCGAGGCTCGTGTAAGAGCTAACATTGATCACAAAAGGACAAACTGGCACATATAACATAAAACATGTGATAATGGGAGCGGGAGAACAAGATGGAGAGCAGGGACATCGGGATATTGTGCTACTACCACATCATATGACAGAGTAAAGTACACTTTAAAATCTCCTTTAATAGATCAAGTGCTCCCCACTACAATGTCCTCTACTGGTACTGCAACAGGACAAATTTTGGTTGAATTTTTGTTGAAACTGTGGGATTGAACCCAGAGCCAAACATAATCCAGAGCTTCGGCTAGCATTTTACGAATTGAGATGTCATGCTCGATGAGTTCCTCCATAATAGGAATACATATTACACAACTACATCAGCATTACAAAGAGGGTATAGTGCCACATCCTTACAAGAACGGTTTCTGGAAGCGTTGGAGACGATAGATGCATCAGTGCAGTTTGGTCGCAATACAAGCTCCACCTTCTTGATACAGGGTGCTGTAGGCTCTGTGGCTGTGAGAGGGTGAATGTGATGTGTGCTTATTGGCTGACACACACTCTCCTGTTTGGGGACACGGAATTTCATAAGTGCAGTGTTATGACGGTGGCGGTATACTCAACATAACAGATATGTTTAGTGTACCCATTCAACACCTTTCAATGGTGAGTTGGAGGGGCATCCACATATTACAACATGTCATATCTGAATGATTCTACATACTCGTATTGTATGCTCAAATTCAAGATGGCACAATATTTTGTTCCCTTTCTGATAGAAAATTTCACATCCAACGACACACTGTTATCCTTTGCTTTAATACCAAACAATAAATGCTGTTTGTTGGGTGAGAGAAGTTATCAGGTAAAGTCTGACAATTGAACAGTAAGCATATGTATGAAAAAAACAAGAACTGCACTCTGACGTCGCAACGTCGACTGAAATGCCTCCGCCCACATTATTACATCACTATACATACTTGTACCAAGTTTGATTTAAACCCCTTCAGCTGTTCTTAAGTATGACATTCTTACGGCGTAGCCCATAGGGCAAAGCTGTCTAAAACAGTGTTTGTCTGGCCATATGTCCGTATGTCCCTCACAAACGTACACCAATCAGAGCTGAGGATCTGATCACATGACAGGGGTGATGTGATGTGATTATGTCTGTGATGTCATTATGGCGTACGTCGGCTGATTCCATGTCGTTTAGGCCGAACATATCGTCGAGCCTGTCATATATCACAATCGCCATGCTCCACCTTTACGTTTTTCATTCATTGTAAAACACAAACAAACCGATTGTTAAAATGATCATCAAATATCGAAAGCATAGACGTTAACGAGTCTTCCAACAACACAGTACATACGTAGGCCTTAGGCTTCATGCCTTCATGACTCACCTTCAAGCCACCTTGGACAAATTAGCCCAGGTTTCTTAATACAGTAGTATCGTTTTCGTAATGATAATAATAATAATAATAACATTAGTAATAATAATATGGTAAATAAAATCGTAACACTGCAATCCCTTTGTCGTGATTGCAAAGTTACTGGATTGAAGTGGTGTATGGTTGGTTCATTGTTGACTCGAAACATATAGAATAAACCAGTGTCTCAATGCAATCTCTTCACTTTGATGGTGACAGACGGTGACAGACTTACAGTACTTCAAAATAATTTAATACTTACATTATTTGCTAACTGGTATATCCTCTTCCTCTTTAACTAAAGTATTAAACAAGCCCGGCTACGCCGCTGTTAAACTTTCGGTCTTGTTTCTTCATACATGAGAATCCCAATGCTCCATGCCCCCCTCCAGCCACCATACTGGTTTAATAATTTGTTATTCCCTCAAATTACGGGTGAGAGAAGTGATGGGATCTTGGTATTTATATGTTAACTGCTATTGGCATTGCACGTGGTACATGCTTGAGAGACTCAGTGGTGCGTGTTTCGGTCTATGGTGTCGTTGATAACTCGCCAACAAGGAATCCCTAATACTCCCTCATGGAAGGGCCTGCCAGCTCATCTCCTGCGGAAATGCTTATAATTGTGAGACAATTCTATATCTGGAAGCAACCAGAAATTTCCTGATCTCTGCATTCTTTCCACATATAGCTTAAAGTTCAATTACAATATTTTAACTTGTCAATCCCTTTCCATGAGAAGAATAACTCTACTCAACCTTTAGAATTAACTTCTCACCTCAACAAACATTACACAATCATACAAAAAAAAACTGTTGCATCATGAATCATGGGCACACAAGCATTAACATTACATTGTCACAATACACCACCCATCTCTCGAAAGGTATTTTAACAATTCTTGGCAACATGGCTGCATGGTTCAGGAAGTGTTGTGATTGCCATCTAGTATCGAGATTATTGCTGCACAGAAAAAAAAAGAAGCAAACATGGCATGGCAGCCATGCAGCCCTTCTTTCCTTCATCCTTACTATAAAGGGTTAATGGGCTGGTGTGTATGTGTGTTTGTTTGTGTGTTTGTTTGTTTGTCACGCTACTCCTCCTACAGTTCTGGGCTGATAACATCCAGACTGACTACGTAGGTTCAGCATGGCCACAGTTAGTGTATAGAGGTGTTTTATCTTTGCCAGTGGTCTTGGGGGAAGGGAAGTGGGATGCAAATTTTCTGTGTAAATGTGTATCGTGTGGCGCTGTTTCCAGGTGGGAGAGGGCATTACAAGTATCCAACCTTTACAGCACAGTATTCCTGCCCTCAAGTGTTCCAGTACAGTTAGGTCAATTCAATTCAATTCAATTCAACTTTATTGTCATTGTACAGTGCACAAGTACAAGGTACAATGAAAAGTGAGCGAGCAAGCTCCCAAGATAAGGTGCAAAAGGTCATTGAGTGAAAACAATGAAATTTAAACATGGGGCGCAAACAGTTACTATACAGGTACTATATTGTATATATATACAGGTACTATATATATATATATATATATATATATATATATTGCACAGTCCCGTCACCTGGGAGTAGGTTAAATGACTATAGTTGAAGAAGCATAATGTACTGAACTCGGTAAGTTCAGAGTATAGAAAGATAAAGTGCAAAAACAGTACAAATGAATAGTGCAATTGAGTAGTGCAACTGAGTAGTGCAAGTGAGCAGATAAGCAAGGGCTGGCAGTGCAGGTAGTGTGGTGTCCGAGGAGGGGGGTTGGGGTTCGGGAGGGGGGGGGGGGAGTGGCCAATGGATTGGCTGAGTTAGTGGTGTGTGACAGAGTTCAGCTGAATAACAGCCCTATGGAAGAAGCTGTTCCTGAGCCTAGTCATGCGGGCACGAATGCATCTGAAGCGTCTCCCAGATGGCGGGAGAGCCAACAGTCCGTGGCTGGGGTGGGTGGGGTCGCTGGTGATGCTGCATGTTCTCTGCAGGCAACGTTGCTGATAAATGTCCTGAATGGCTGGTAGCTGGGTGCCGGTGATATACTGGGCAGTTTTAACTACCCGCTGCAGAGCTTTCTGGTCAGAGGTGGAGCAGCTGCCATACCACACCATAATGCAGTTTGTCAGGATGCTCTCTATTGTGCAATAGTAGAAGTTGCAGAGAAGGTGGGAGGACAGATTGGCTCTCTTCAGCCTCCTCAGGTAGTACAGATGCTGCTGAGCCTTCCTCACCAGAGAGGAGGAGTTGAGGGACCACGACATGTCCTCCATGATGTGGACACCTAGGAATTTGAAGCTGCAGACCCTTTCCACCTCAGCCCCATTGATGTAGATGGGGGTGAGTCTGCTGCCTCTCGACTTCCTGAAGTCCACAATGAGCTCCTTGGTCTTTTTGGGGTTGAGGGTCAGATTGTTTTCAGCACTCCATGTCACAAGGTACTGAACCTCCTCCCTGTAGGCTGACTCATCATACTTGGTGATCAAGCCTACCACCGTGGTGTCGTCCACAAGCTTGATGATGGTGTTAGAGTTGCGGCACACATTCATGGGTGAAAAGGGAGTAGAGGACAGGGATCAGCACGCATCCTTATGGAGCCCCGGTACTCAGAGGTAGGGTGAGGGAGGTGTGGTTGCCAAACCTAACAGATTGGGGTCTGTCAGTCAGGAACTCCAGAGTTCAGTTGCAGAGGGAAGTATTAAGTCCAAAGATGTGAAGTTTGGTGGAAAGTTTGGTGGGGATGATGGTGATGAAGGCTGAGCTGTAGTCAATGAACAGCATTCTGAAATAGGTGTCCTTGCCTTCCAAGTGGGTCTATTTGCATGGTAGGCAAACTGGTGCTGGTCAAGGGTGGCGGGGACAGTGACTTTTATATGAGCTAGGACCAGTCTCTCAAAGCACTTCATTATGATGGGGGTAAGTGCGATAAGGAAAGTAATCATTCAGGCTTGTCACAGTCCACTGCTTCAGCACCAGAATGATGGTTGTAGACTTGAAGCATGTAGGGACAACCGCCTGGGCCGATGCCAGGTTGAAGATGTCAGTGAAGACCTCAGCCAGCTGGTCAGCAGATGCCTTAAGTGCCCGTCCAAGGATGCCGTCCAGGCCAGCAGCCTTGCGTGTGCTCACTCTGTGAAGAGAGCCCCTTACATCAGAGGTGGTCAGTGTGAGCACCCGGTCGTCCGATGGTAGGAGGACTTTGATAGCCGGCTCCCTGTTGTCCATGTCAAAGCGAGCGTAAAAGTTGTTAAGCTCATCAGGGAGGGAGGCGTGGCTGGTAGGGGGGCAGTTGTTCTTGCTCTTATAGTCCGTGCTGGTTTGAATGCCTTGCCACATGCGCCGAGAGTCTGTATTGTTGTGGGAATTGCCCTCAATCTGTAGTGTGTAGTTCCGTTTGGCATCCCCGATACCCTTTTCAGGTTAGATCTGGCTGCACTGTAAGCCACAACGTCATCAGATTTGAATGCTGCGTCATGTGTTTTCAGCAGCGAGCTGACCTCCCCGTTCATCCATGGTTTCTGGTTGGGGAATGTCCATATGTCCTTCTGAGTTGTGATGTTCTCTACACAACTGTTTATGTAGAACAAAACGGTGGAAGCATATTCCTCAATGTCAGTGTGAGAGGTGTTTTGAATTACACCACTAAAGGTATTTTGAATTACATGTTTGAATAAGGATAACATAATCTCCCAGGATGCTTCTGTAAAGAGCGTATGCTTCTAGTTTTGTAAATTTGCTTCACTTCAACTATAGAATTATTTATTGTTTAATTGTGCTGGTATTGCCATTATATTTCGTATATTCTCTTTCCCATTTTATTTACATGAATTTTGCATACACTTTCCCATTAATTATTATTTTCTTCATGTTTTCTATGCAGTATTTAGCAAACTAAGCTATAAAGCCTTGGCAAGCTCAAAACAGAAGTCTTGTTAAGTCCGTTTTTTGGTAAGTCCGATGGTTTGCAGAACATATCTGTCTTTAGAGGCCTCGACTGTATTAATAATCAAAATTGACTCGCAAACCTTGTATGTGATGGAACATGTGACAGTTTCTCCCTCTTTCATGCCCACTATCCATCGCTGCATCACAAATGGAGGCTGAGAACATAAAGGAAGATGAAGGTCAGAAGTCTTACATCATGTCACCTTTCATAAATTCCTAGCTGAGAAAATTTCAGCATAAAATTACTGATGTTTTATAGTTGGGTGGTAATTATGCCAGCTAGCATTATAATGATGTAACAACTGGGATTATATTGTACTCACACCTTTCAGGCTTGCACAAGCTGTGCTGCTTATCCCCATGCAAGCTTAGCCCCCACACCTTCTCCCCCTCCAAAAAAAAACCAATGCTAATAATGATTCCAGTTGCCAGACTACCATGTGACATTAATTTTATAACTTTATCATATGATTTATTAATACAATATCACAACTATCACTAAAACTATCATATTAAACATTATTAATTTAATCAGCCAAAGTCATTTCCAAAACAAAACTGGGGAATGTCTGGCATGAGGTGGAAGGCTACATGGAAAAACAAACCAGATTTCGTAGAACAGAGAAAATCATTTCAATAGTGAAGAGAACCTTGTATTGAAATGCTATATGAAACAGACATGACGGTCATTTCATCAAACTTTCTTGAAATGATGAAAGAGTTTGAAGAGTCATTGGGTTATCAAGCAAGTACCAGTCTAGTTCACTCCTTGCATTTTATGGAAGACCACAAAAGAGCAGCTGCAAACAAGCCATTCATCAGTGGCCAATACACATATTTACAGAGCGTTGTGCACATAATGGGTATCCTGGGGATTTGGTTTTGTCCAGGTACACATTGACATCTGTCAGATTCAGATTGTCACTGACCAGGTACACGTTGATCAAATCTAAAGGCATTGTCTGTGCATGTGTTGAAACATCAATTACAGGCTTGAGAATGACTACAACATCTGAAAGAAATAGGGGGTGCATGATAGAAAGAAAGGTGGAAAATCCCACCTCCAAACTATTTAAAAAAAATACTTTTCAGCTAGTGTTAGAATAAGGGCCTAGGTTGGGATAGGGGATTGTGGAAGTTACAACGACGTTCCCACTTGTAAAATTTCACCCAGATAAAAGTGGTGACTTTATGACGAAGAAGAGGGGAAAAAGTAGGTTATATAAAATACTATCTGAAAGCACCCGGCGTTGCCCGGGTTATTTTTGAATGAATTTACTACTATAATTCAGCTTTTACTCGCGGCCGTAGAAGATTGACTATTATAATTCAGCTCAGCTTTTAATTGTGAAATGGGCCCAGCCTGGCCGATGCAGCCTCGACCGGCCCCGCCACCTAGCCTATCACCTTGCCAGGGCCCGTCCCGACATTTTTGGTTCTTTTTGAATGAATTTACTACTATAATTCAGCTTTTACTCACGGCGTAGAAGAATGACTACTATAATTCAGCTCAGCTTTTAATTGTGAAATGGGCCCAGCGCGGCCGAGGTGGGCCTCGACCGGCCTCTCCACCTAGCCAATAACCTTCCTGGGGCCTGTCCCGACATTTTTGGTTCTTTTTGAATGAATTTACTACCATAATTCAGCTTTTACTCGCAGCCGTAGAAGATTGACTACTATAATTCAATTCAGCTTTTAATTGTGAAATGGGCCCAGCTCGGCCGAGGTGGGCCTCGACCGGCCTCTCCACCTAGCCAATAACCTTCCTGGGGCCTGTCCCGACATTTTTGGTCCTTTTGAATGAATTTACTACCATAATTCAGCTTTTACTCGCGGCCGTAGAAGATTGACTACTATAATTCAGCTCAGCTTTTAATTGTGAAATGGGCCCGGCCCGGCCGAAGCGGCCTCAACCTCCCGGAGCCCATCCCGACATTTTTTGTATTAGAGGTTTCCTCCTATCTTTCACCACTCAGGAGATTAGCTTGCGCAGACAAACAAACAAAAACTTTCTTTTATAATATAGAGAGAAGAGAGATATGAATGATTTTTTATTATTACTATTATTATTATTATTATTATTATTATTATTATTATTATTATTATGTAGAAGGCTCCAGGCACAGACTATGTCGTCCTCATCATCGCATGTAAAAGCAGACTTACCTCATGGGTAGTAATATCGCATGTGAAGAGAATGTTTGCTAAAATCTACTGTACAAAGAAACAAAGTTACTAAAACGAAATACTCATCATGAAAGTTTTTTAATTTTCCAAAAGAGGAAATTGACAAATTTCCTAAAGGTTGGATGTGAGGATATATAGGATGCACATGGTAGGGTAGGAATGTATGAGTGCACTTGGGTGACAGATCAAAAGAAATTTATCCTTGCAGTTCCCCTATACTCTTTTTATGTGGCCCCTTGTCCAATATATCACAATAAATAAACACTTTGGAGGAAACTATACCTAAAACCCCTCAATATAACCCCATCCGCTTATATACCCAACCTACTTCAAGAGGTTAATCATTGCACAATGGAGTTTTCTAGAAAAACCGTTTAGTGGTTTCCTTTTTGCCAATAGGTCATTGTATTAATTATACAAAACTGCATTGAAGATGAGATGACACTAGATAGATGAATATTTTTCTTTTATCTACTTTTTTTTTTTACGGAGTAGCCCGTAGGGCAATGCCGTCTAGAACAGCATTTGTCTGTCCGTATGTCCCCACAAACGTGCACCAATCAGAGCTGAGGATCTGGTCACATGACAGGAGGACACATTTAGTAACCACATTAACAAATTTAGTTGCATGATTTACCAAAAGGAAATATAATAATCTTCTGTGGAAAGTTTTGGGGTCCCAGTGGTGTTGTAAATTAGGTGGGAGGTTTCAGAAATTCCTCAATACAATTATGATTTTGAAATGCGATCGACACAGATCTTGCTCCCGAATCCGGAAGTGAACAAATGACCACGGTTCACTGTTTCGATAATATCTCGTTACAATCGTGATTTAACAATATATTTTGATATATTAATACTATGGTATTCATTTGTGATTGAAATGATGACTGATGCTGTTTGGAATGAAAACATAGAGAACATGGTGTCAATGCCTGACGTTCGACTGAAGGAGGCACAGGAATGTGGAATTTATTGGTTCATCGTTTGCCGTTTTTTTACTCAAGTCATTCACGAACCGGCTGTCCATGCCTGAAGTCAAAAAACATTGAATACTGTACTTACATTATTTCCTAACTGCTAATCCTGCATGAGAACAGTATCCCCACCCAGGTCATACTATCCTCTTCAATTAAAGTATCAAACAAGCCCGGCTACGCCATTATTAGGCTATCGGTCTTGTAATTTGTTTTCATTACCTGGCTCAGGTGTATAATTTCCTGTGAGTTGTTGATTTTGAAAGTCACATCCTTGATGTGCTGATATTCCCCATCCATCTCCACATACATCTTCCACTTGCAGTCCTGCAGAAGCAAAACAAGATAAACTTTCAGAAAGCTTGCTCAAACTGACTTGCCCAATTCAATCAACTTTAAAATAAATCCCTCGCCACGAAACTGTTTCTGCAGTAGACTAGACAGATTTATGGGAAAAGACCATGTATAAGCTTCTAGGTGCATTTTTGGGTAAAAGTTGGGAACCTCACTTTTTAACATAATTAGGTTATGCTGAATTCGATTAACCCGGTTCCCAAACCGAATTTTGAGGGTTTTTTGTGAGTTTTGAATAAACTGCTGAATAACTTTGGCATTGGTGAACTCACAGAGGAGACAATCAAATCTGCAGAAGCGTTCGTCTGCAAAATATATAATGTGCACAGAACAACCTCTGTTGATTCAGCACGACATATGTTGTTCTCCCAGACTGGTAAACCAGAAGCAATGTCACCGACAAGTGATGCTCTTCATTTCCATTTGATGTGAGTACACTATCAAGCCATGGTATGGAGAAATGCTCATTGTGCCATACCTGACCTTCCTGCACCTGTGGAAATGAGATGGAAACGTGGTGATTCAGGACTGGAGCCTATTCTGATGTCACCGAGTCCAATCCCAGAAAGTTGCCTCGAGATGATTTGTTGTGCATGCCAGAAGCAATGCAAGATTCAACGCTGCAAAAGTCGCTATTCAGAGTTGAGGTGCATATCACTTTGTGCCTGGCAGCAACAGAGTGATGATCAGACCCCTTGTATGAATTTGATGTAGTTTGGCAAAACAACATGTGTGACATTCCTGAATGTTTGTGCTTCATGGCCATGTGCACTTAATTTTAGAATAAATGGTTGTATGAAACATTGTCTTATTAAAACCATTTCCCATTTTATAGTGACCAATTTCAATATCTGTTTGAATGCCTCTTTCAATATGTCACCAACCATCATATACAGTCATGTGAAAAAGTAAGTACACCCCATGTAAAGTGTTGACTTTTTCAACATATTTCAACATACAGCTATTTGATCTTCATTTCAACAATATTGAAAGATAAAGGTGATATAACGTAACAAATATCATGAAACATTTACATTTTGTAGTCCATTGTATAATTTAAATAAACATAAATGCAAATTTCGCATGTGTAAAAAGAAAGTACACCCCTACATTTATCACTACTTAAAATACCTAAAATTAGAATCAGGTGTGCCAGCTCAGGTGCAAATGATTAGAACATCGTTGGAGAGGATCTTGGAGGAACCTGTCTTATTTAAACCTCAGACATTTAGTTTGGTTTGCTCTTTGTTGTTGAAGTGTGCAGCGTCACCATGCCTAGATCAAAATAGCTCTCTGAGGCCTTCAGAAAGAAGGTTATAGATGCCTACGAGTCTGGGAAGGGATTTAAAAAGATCTCCAAACAATTTGAAATCAATCATTCGACTGTCCGGAAGATCATCTACAAGTGGAGAAGATTCCAAACAACTGCCAACTTGTTTAGGCCAGGCCGCCCCAGCAAGTTCAGCCTGAGAGCAGACCGCAAATGCTGAAAGAAGTCTTGAAGAACCCCAGAATGTCATCACGGGACCTAGAGGTAGCTCTTGCCACTGTTGATGTCAAAGTGCACGAGTCTACCATTCGAAAGTTGCTGCACAAATTTGATCTACATGGGAGGTGTGCCAGGAGGAAACCTTTGCTGTCCAGAAAGAACATCAGGGCAAGACTAAAGTTTGCCAATAAACACCTAGGCAAAGACCAGCACTTCTGGAACAATGTGCTCTGGACAGATGAGTCAAAGGTAGAGCTATTTGGCCACAGTACCAGAAGACATGTTTGGCGAAAACCAAAGACAGCATTTGACAGTAAAGCATGGTGGTGGAAATATTATGGTTTGGGGCAGCTTTGCTGCATCAGGGCCTGCACAGCTCACCATCATATAATCCACGATGAATTCTTCATTGTACCAGAGGGTGCTTGAGGATAATGTGAGGCCATCTTTCGGAAAGTTGAAGCTCAACCGAAGGTGGACCTTGCACCATGACAATGACCCTAAACATACCAGTAAATCCACCAAGGAATGGCTGAAAAGAAAGAAATGGAGGTTTCTGGATTGGCCAAGTCAAAGCCTGGATCGAAATCCCATCGAGATGTTGTGGATGGATTTGAAACGAGCTGTGCATGCAAGAAACCCCTCAAACATCGCACAGCTGAAATAATTCTGCATGGAGGAGTGGGCAAACATTTCTCCCAGTTGATGTCAGAGACTGGTGGACAGTTATAAGAAACGCCTACTTGATGTTGTTTCTGCCAAAGGGGACAATACCACCTATTAGAGCCAAGGGTGTACTTACTTTTTCCACATACGAAATTTGCATTTATGTTTATTTAAATTATACAATGTACTACAAAATGTAAATGTTTCATGATATTTGTTATATTATATCACCTTTATCTATCAATATTGTTGAAATGAAGATCAAATAGCTGTATGTTGAAATATGTTGAAAAAGTCAAAACTTTACATGGGGTGTACTTACTTTTTCACGTGACTGTACATGATATATAAATGCTTGTTCAAAGAAATTGTCCAAAAATGGCAATTTGGCGGCCATTTTGTTTATGCTAATTAGAACGTCAAAAACTCAAAATTCGGGCTTGGGAACCGGATTAAGCGAATTCAGCATACCCTAATTATGTTACAAATTGAGGTTCCCAACTTTTACCCAAAAATGCACCTAACATTCACATTTCTCAGAAATCCGTCTAGTCTACAGTACTGAACCTGCCTTCGAGCAGACCATGAGATACAAATCTGAATATACATATATACGAGTATGTACCCTGTGACCTCAGACATTTGGATATAAATTAACATGAAAGATAAAATAGTTGTTCACAATTACCATCAAAGTAAGTGGCCTGGGAGAGGTTTTTGCAAAGTAAGCCCATGGTAGTAGAATTGGAGAGTTTTGAAACACATAATTTTTCTACAATTGCTTAAAACTGTTTACTATTTTTGGAAAGTTAATTGACCTTCACAGAGAGAGAATGGAAACTGAAAAATAGTTTGATAGCACAGGAACCGTTTTCGAGGCCATTTTTTTCCCACGCAAAGCAGGGGTTGGCCTTTTTTGGGTACCGTGGTCCCCTTTTTGAAGCAATGTTTTATGGCCAGATGTCCTTCCTGCCACCAACCCTTTTAGTCGCCTTTTGCGACACACCGGGAATTACCAGTGAGCTGGTACTCAATTTGCCGACCTTAGAAGGATGACAAGCTGAGTCAACCCTCCTGGCGTTAATTCAGCGATCGACCGGGATTCGAACCCAGGATCCTTGGATCCCAAGTCGGCACCCTAACCGCTAAGCCAACACCAGGCTTTAGCCAAAAAGTTTGAGAGCACAGGAAGAAAAAAAAATCGGTTAACCTGCCAACTTGATCAGAGGAGCACAGGTATTAAAGAAACACCGAGGTCCATAAAAAGCCAAGATTACTGGAACCCTCGAATACGAAGCAACCTCAATAATGACTGCGCGGTAAGTAGGCCTATAATTTCTATTCCACGGCTGACAGGTTTGCCTCAAACTTTTTGTCTTATTTTAGCAACCTCATGGGAGCCATTTTAGAAACAGGTATTTTTAGAAAACAGGTATTTAGAAAAAAGGACTAAAAGAGTGAAAATGATATAAAATATCAGAGGCAATAATTTTGCTTTAGCAATAAGAAAGAATTTTCCCTTCTTCTTATGGCTTAAGGGAAAAAGAAAAAAGACAAAAATCTCCAGGTGGAAGTTGTATTTGTATATTTATTTTTGACAAATGGTTGATGAGTTCCTTGCACCTGCTGCAGATCAAGAGCTTGTCTCCAATTATTGGTAAATTGTTGTGCGTTCCGCCAGCAAAGAGCGGGCCGCAGCCGACCTCCTGTGGAGCACACCACAGATCGTGCCAAACGCGCACGCACGAGGACAGTGGGAAAAAAGGAATCGAGGCAATTAAAACATTTTCCTGCATGAGGACAATTAAGTGATGCTGTCACATGCACAAAAGGAACGAGATCGAGCGAGAAAAGGAAGAACATCTGCAACGGGTGGAAAAAAAAATGGAAATTTTCATGGAGGGCATTTGTGAAATTATTTCCGCTTCAATCTGCGGAAAACGGAGACCAAATTGTGAAGCACCGGAGACGTGTGGCCGATAATGATACCGTTTCGCTCAGACTGTAGTAAGAAAAGAATCATTTTCATGACATGCATTCATAGGTTATTTTCCTTATGCCCCTGACTGTGTTGTTTGGCACACCTGGGTAGGACTTTGACTTGGGATGAGATGATAACCAAAGACCAACTCAAGATTGGCAAACTGCTCCGTGGCGATGCATGGAACTTCGTCTTCATCCTCCTGAAAGGCAAGACAGTTGTCCACATGTCCTTTGTCCATACTATTCACATTAATCAAGACAATGGATTTTGTTCACGTGTAACAAAATTTTTTGCTTTTTGTTTTTGTTCATTCAACGCATCTCGATTTATTAACTTTTTTTTTTGCAATATGCATCAAGTTGGCAAATGACTAGAGAAAATTGTTTTTCAATTAAAAACATCTCACTTTCTCAAAGTGCAATTGTTGCATGGCTGGCTTGACAGAGTTATTGAAAGGACTTTAACCCACCGATATCAAGGGAGGAAAATGAATGTGGTCCAGAAATTGATGGTAGAGTTTTTCAATTGCTTTCTGAAATGTAAGGAAAACACAAAACTCTTTCAATTCACTTGCAATTCCAAAAGATGATGCCATTTTCTGAAAGTTGTACACTTCTTCTCATATACAAACATCCCCAGGTCAGGAGGTGTGAAATATCTGACAACCTCCCACTGTTTTGGAGAGCTTGTTTTGTCAAATGTTAATGGGATCCTGCCAAGGGCATGGCGCACATTAGTCTGACACAGCCATTCAAACGGCTTCCGAATTCTTTATTCAAACAGCTCTATTTTGCGTTTCGCAACATTCCTTTCACACTCTCCTGACCATGGTAATTTTTGATTACAAAGCCAGAATAATCAAGGGGTTTCCAAAAGGGAATGTGGCTGTCACAATTTCCTCATACGATGCAGAAGCATATGCGGAAATAAACAGAACAAATCAAACTCTAATGAACTCCACTTGTCTCTTGCGAACACTAAATCCAGTGGACTCTCACCAATTTGAATATCTCCCAATTCAAATTCAGCAAATGACAGAGCCATGCTGACCATTCTTTCCATCAATTTGAACAGACTTTATTTTAAAGTTAGAACTAGACATTCTACTGGAAAGCATTCTGTTCACTCATTGCAACGAATGTTGAATCAATTGGCTACACGGCAATTATGATTCAACAACACCATTTGCTTAAGCTACGACCAAAAAAAACTAAATGCAATAAAATAGAAAAAGCAATTTGTTTCCCTGCAAAAATCATGCTGAAGGATTTGATGAGGAAGAAGAACAAGCCATCATGGAGGATACCGATGGAGATACACATATTCACAAGGCATTTCCATAATGGAACCACATACCAAACTTGTATGTATATTTTTCTGAAATTTAGCGCATAGCATTAAGGTAGATTGCAGCTGCATGGAATATCTTTAACTAAATAAGGCAAATAAGGGTAAAAAGATAGAAGATTTCCATACTGTTTTGTGCTGTTTTTAAAGCCGTCCTTCGTACTCTACTGTGCATTTCACGATATGAATTCCAATAAATACCAGACATACATTAGGTACAATGACACTGTGTTTTGCTTATTAAGTGTTTATATCTGTACGAGTGGCGTATAAACTACAGGGTTCATAGAACACCTTACCCCACGCTGTCTTGAGAAACAAGGACATGGACAGGGTCTACAAGCAGCAAATGTGATTGGTCGTAATGATGTAAAATGCAGTAATATTTTGTCCAAATGCTTCTAAACCGAATGGTTTTGAAAGTGTCAAAAAGGTGATTTGTGTTCTACACTGTTCAAGTTGATAAGTCAATTGACATAAAAGAAAGATTAAAAAAAATTGTAGAAAAGCAAGACCAAAAGTCTAACAGCGGTGTAGCCAGGCTTGTAAAATATTATAAACCACAAACACACATGATTAGCTTTTTAAACAGTCGCTAATGCTGCTTATAACATTAAACAAAGAAATTTGGAGGAATCCAGACATCCATGAGGTAATTTTTACTTACAGAACTGAGTGAAGATCTACTGTAATCTATATACCCCACAAGGGTTGGAGGTGTGCTCATTTACCAAGCAGCTAGCTAGCGCTTGCCAAGCCAGCCGTTCCTTAAGGGTTTTGAATGGAGTGCTTGCTCGAATGCTTAAACCACTTGGAGATCTCTCTACAAGAAACTTGGTAAATGAACACACATCCAATGTTCTTGAGACCCGACATAATCACAGACATAATCACATCACATCACCCCTGTCATGTGACCAGATTCTCAGCTCTGATTGGTATACGTTTGAGGGGACATACATACATACTAGGGTGCATCAAACGCCCAACTATTTAAAAAAAGATGTTGGATTGATCTGTCCCAAATTTTATTTTGTTCCAATCATAAAATAAAGTTGCTATGCAAAATTTGGTAAGGTTTGGACATCATCTTCTGGGTCCACCTCACCATTTCATATTTTGAGTCGGTGGTATCAGAGTTGGAAATTTGACACGCAGCTGTTTTGAGGCCCATAAATAAAAATGAAAGGATTGACTGATTGCTACATATAATAACTCTTTGTAAAGGTATTATTGTGCTCTGTAGCAATATATCATCATCATAGGGATAGGGATACAATTCATTTATATACAAATAGTCAAAATAATGTTTTTTTTCAAAATATGGATATAAAGCTAAATGAAGAGTATTTTTAAAATATAATATATAAATTAAAGAATATCCTGAATGTTGTAGTCATCTTGTCTTTACAGAGATCTTTTAACTAGACAAGATGATTAAAACAATTATTAGGCTATACTCTAATAAAATTGGATAATTGATTTATTTGTTGTACATAATTATGAAATGACATTATTGTTACTAATACTACCTTTTTCTTTCAGATAAAACAATGGATGGCACAGTAAAGAAAGCATCTGTTGCAACAAGAGAGTCCACCAAGGTGTTTGGTCTTGGAAGTGCCATAACTGAACAAGATTCCCAGATCAATGGCACCAGACTTCCAACTTATTTACAAGTACTACGTTGTTTCATGTGGCACGCGGAAGATGGCAAACTTGAACGACGCTCTCGGTGGGAATCAGCAAAGCTTGTACTGCAGAAAGTGACACCATTTTATGGCAAGGCTAATATTCCTATCATCTCTGAACGCAAGGCTATTGAGAAAATTTTCAAACTTGCAGATGATAATTCCAAGCTTAGATCAATCCCTATCAACCGAAGAACAACTCCAGCAAGCATCACAAAGGTGAATCAAATGGAGATGAAATTTATGGAGACATTTCCCTTGTGGCCCAATGATGCTAGTTCTCACATCAAGAATCCTGAAGACTTAGCATTCCTGGAATCTATGAAGACAGATCGCTGTGCAACATTTGGCTGCCAAGATAAACTGTTGGCAGATAAGATGCAGCGTAAAGTGAACCGCGAGGAAAAAGAATCAGAGAGGCGAGCAAGTATGGAGCTGGAGTTCAACATAAATACTACAACTTCAATGGAATTTTGTTGAATCCAAAGCTTTCAAAATCATTGGAATCTCCTGCGATGAAGCTATCTCTGAGGGCCTTTCACTCACTCACCACAGGCAGGTAGGTGGTCTTTCTGTCTTCTACCGACTCCTCTCCGGCCTTGCTCCCCCAGCTCTCTCTGTGCTCTGTCCCCCAAATATTCCTACAGGTCGCACAAGATCTGCCAGCAACCCTCTGATGGTTAAACTGCCGAAATCTCGGCTCTCTGCTCACCTTCACTCTTTCATTCCTCTTTTCTCCCGCCTCTGGAACAAACTCCCACACTCCCTTCAATCCCTCTCCTCCCTCCAGGTCTTTAAAACAGCTGTTCACCACCATCTCTTATCTTCACCCATCCAAAACCTTGATCTTTTCTACCCCCACTAATTCACCCCAGATCCACCTTGTTTGAAATTCCAACTTCTTTCCTGGAAATCCTGGCAGTGTCCATATGTTTATACCTCTCCCACCCCCCCCCCCCCCCCCCTTCACATGCCTCCCCCCCAAAGCCCTCTCCCTCCCACAGATCTCTCGATGTCTCCATGTCTCTCGGACCCTGCTCTCAAATGTTGTGTTTGTGTCCTTCCCCCCCTCTCCCCATCTTGTCTACCGCTCCCGATGTTATTTGTTTTATGTGTCTGTTTGTCTTTGTGTGATTAATGTTCGCTCTTTCACGAGCCTCGATCTTGTATACAAAAAAAACAAAAAAAAACAAAAAACCACTGTGTATAATATTAGTGACAGTGATGAAGAAGTAACTCTTGGACCTTCAACAAGCACACCAACAACCTCAAGAAGTCATCATCGTTTAGTTAGACCTGGCACATCAGTTTTCATTCCACATGACATCCTGAAGATGCCCAGTCTTGTTTCACTGGCAACAAGGATGAAGATGACACCAACCCAACAGGCTGCTTTCACAGAAGCTCTTATTGAAGAAACGGGAGGGGATGTAGCGAAGGTGTCAACATCATATGCTACAGCAGATAAATCAAGACGCAAAATTGGACAGCATATTGCTACTACCTGTAAGGACAAATGGATACCTCCGAAGCTTGCTACGTTGCACTGGGACTCAAAGCTGCTTCCATGCTTAACTAACCAAAACACTTTTGAAGAACGCCTGGCTGTGCTTTTGGGTTCTCAAACTGATATTAAGCTGCTGGGTGTTCCATCCTACAAGCCTGGAACAGACCGTAAACCTGGAGATATAATTGCTCAGCTGACTAATAACCTACTTGAATCATGGAACTGCCAAGAGAATGTTGTCAACTTGACATTTGACACAACTGCATCTAACACCGGCCACATCAGTGCAGCTTGTGTAACAATTCAACAACGGCTTAACAAAGCTCTTCTGTGGTCAGGCTGCAGACACCACATTGGTGAAGTCATTCTTACGCACATTTTTACTGATCTTAAAGTTGAAGCATCTAAGTCACCAGATATCTTCCTCTTCTCAAGGTTTCACAAGAACTTTGAAATGTTTCCACACACATTCAATGAACCACTTTCACGATTTGATCCATCTCAACTAAATGAAGCAGCAACAAGTTTGACAAGTGACTGCAAAATAATGTTCTCAGACTCTGTCACACCGAGCAATCTCTAAGACGTGATGATTATTTGGAATTTGTTGATCTGTGTACTGTATTCCTTGATGGTGAAGTAGCTGAACATCAAATAACCTTCAAGCGTCCTGGTGCACTGCATAAAGCCAGATGGATGGCGAAGCTCCTCTACTCAATCAAATTATGTCTCTTCGAAAAACAAATCGCTGATCTTCCAGCAGGTACAATTACCACAGAAAAACAAGTGCCAAAGATCAGAGAATTTGTCACGTTTGTCACTCTAGTATACAGCTCCTGGTGGATGACATGTACCTCTGTCACCGATGCCCCATGGAATGACCTGCAGCTCATCTCCAAACTGAAACAGTATGAAGCTGTCAATGCTGGAATCTCAAGAAGTGCCCTGAAAGCCTTCAAACGACATCTCTGGTACCTCACAGAAGAGATGGTTCCACTTGCCCTCTTCAGCTCAGTTGTTCCTCATGTCATGACCATCGCCGTGCTCTGGCAGACAGACTTCTGGAGGTTCAGCTAGATTTTTCAGTAACCAACCCACAAGGACGGTTTGGTACTGGGTTTGGAAAGCCCAGATTTCCTGATGACTTGACTGAGAAGACCACTCTGGCTGATTTTGTTGGACCAGATTCATGGTACCTATTTCATCATCTGAAGCTTGACTGGGCATTTCTAGTTACCGATGTTCAAGAATGGACTAACTCTGCAGCCTACCAGACATCATGGACTAATGTTGAAGCCTTGAATGTGGTGAATGACTCTGCAGAAAGGGGAGTTAAGCTTAGCTCTGACTTCCTTTCAGCAGCCAGAAGTGAAGACCACGACCAAAATGTGCTACAAGTTGTTGAGCACAACCGCAAGGAGAAACCGAATCTTCGAAAGTGAGCAGCTCAAGACTAAACTGTCAGAAATATCCATGAAAACTACAGTATCTTTGTTTTGTTTCTATTTTCATGTTCATCCATAGTCAGATGTACTCGTATTAAGATGATAAATGCTAAGATTGTGTATATATGATTCTACTGTAATAAAAATTATATCATTCTGGTATCTATAATACATATGATTATACCAATAAAATCATGATTTTGACTATTTGTGTATAAGTGAATTATATCCCTATCCCTATATATAACCACCTTTAGAGGCCATTTTTCCCCGCAAGCGGGGGTTGGCCTTTTTCGGGAACCGTGGTTGTTGTTGTTTTTCGGTCCCCTTTTTGAAGCAATGTTTTACGGCCGGATGCCCTTCCTGACGCCAACCCTTTTTGCCGCCTTTAACGACAAACAGGGAATTACCAGTGAACTGGTACTCAATTAGCCGACCTCGGAAGGATGACAGGCTGAGTCAACCCCCCTGGCGTTAATTCAACGATCGACTGGGATTCGAACCCAGGATCCTAGGATCCTAAGCTGGCACCCTAGCCGCTAGCCCAACACCAGGGTTTGAATCAACACCACCAACTAGCCCAACACCAACACCCAACACCTATCCCTATGATGATTATATATTGCTACAGAGCACAATAATACCTTTCCAAAGAGCTATTGTATGTAGCAATCGGTCAATCCTTTCATTTTTATTTATGGGCCTCAAAACAGCTGCGTGTCAAATTTCTGACTCTGATACTACCGACTCAAAATCTAATTTGCTGAGGTGGACCCAGAAGATGATATCAAAACCTTACCAAATTTTGCATAGGAACTTTATTTTATGACTGGAACAAAATAAAATTGGGGACAGATTGTTTTCTTGACATAGGGGCGTTTGATGCACCCTAATACATACATACATACATACATACATACATACATACATACATACATACATACATACGGATTGACAAACACTGTTCCAGACGGCTCTGCCTGATGGGCTACGCCGTAAAAATTGAGCAGTTTACCGCTATTGAACACGTTACACTAGTTATTTGTGCCTGTTGTTTGTGTCCTTTATGACGTCCTTAAAAGCAGTAAGTTCCTGGTTGGAATGATTTTCAATTTTGTTTGACTGCTCGACAGGCAGACAGAGTAAAAAAAAAAAACTTCACTCCTCTCTGCGCATGTGCGATCAGGACAAATTCAGAGCCAAAGTCCTGCTAAACTACAAGTTTGTTTTCTGTTCCAAGTTCCACATTGTGTTCAAACTATAACATTCAATTGAAATTAAGTCATTCCTCGATCATACACTGACGTTTGTAGATAGATTGACAGACAGACAGATCAGACAGACAAATAGAAGTGAATCAATTGCTTAGCCCCACTATTCGCTTCGTGTGTGCGGGGTAAATATATTCATGGCAGCCTGTGTACTGAATTAAAATCAGTAATTTATTTGAGATTGTAGTATATTAATGGGTTTGTAACAATTAAAATATTTAACATGCTACGCTACACTATCTTATCTACAATAATAATATGAAGAATTTATTTTAAAAAAATAATTAGAGGCCCACACTCTATCGAGAGTTATATCATGACTAATCCAAAAACATTTTAGGTTACAACTAATTCTGGACGGGTCGCTCCTCTGGCAAAAGATACTCGATTTAAGGCGCAGGAATTCTGAATTTGTCCAGATACCGTTGATAACTAGCCTCCTCTTCCCAAATGATGCCGTAGATCTTTAACGACCACCAACAACCAGCTGGCAGATGGGTCATTTACCTTAATGCCAAATGTGCTCCAAAATGTAGAGACAGAATTATATGCCACTATCAATTTTGCATATGGCTACTTTACAAGTTTGGTAGAACCCTGCATCAATGAAAATAGGTTAGAAAATTGTACAATTCATACAAATCCAAACTTTCCTTGAAAGGGTTACAATTACAATGTAACAATGTAACAAGGTTATTTTACTCCACTTCCCTTGACCTCTGTTTACCTGTACAATATTTTTCCTATATACCTGCTGTTGAATGTACCATTTTATTGAGATCGTAATGAAATTCTTCAAAAGCGTTGATTGCCACAAATAAAAGAACATGAAAAGTTTTACTTTACAGCGAACAAGACTGACAAAAAACTTAGTGTGAGCTGTTTTGGGACTTAGATTAACAACATAGTAATAGTGATGCTGTTTTATATGACAAGAAATGTAAAGCAAGTCCAATTTGATGTCTTACCTTGAGGTGCAGGACGTGGCCCAAGAATGGAATTCCAATAGCATTGAGGTCCTGCCTTGAGAGAACAAGAAGCCGCTGGCCTGTGATATGTTGCTGCTTGAAAAGCTCAGCATACACAGCAAGATCAGGATTCCCATCAGCTTTAGCAGGACATAGCACCAGAAACACAAGTTTATAGCATATAAATATTGTTTAAAGTAAACAAAATTAACCGTTCTTAGATGCACAACTGAACACCTTATGATTGTGGACAACACAATCAATATCTTGCAATGCCTCAAGAAGCCAAATATTAATATAGAATTATGTATTTAATGCAGCATTTATGCTGCAGTATACAAAATGATTATACTCACATGTGTGGCAAAGTTGGGAAATCCAATCAGCCTAAAAGAGAAGAAATATCCATGAGTCACACCAAAGGCAAAATAATATAAAATCCCAAAACCATGCTCAATACTTGAAAATGAATAATATATATACATATATCAATATATATCAATATATATCAATATATATCAATATATATATATATATATATCAATATATATATATATATCAATATATATATATATATATATATATATATATATATATATATATATATATATATATATATATATATATATATATATATATATATATATACAGACTTGGCATTTAATATGGAATATTTTTTTTTTCTTGACTTGGGTTTATTTTCTTAACTCAGTATATCAATCTGGTGAGTTTCTTTTACACTTTGGTGATTTATTTGTTAAAAGAACCATGTCACATTGTCTGCCGCAGCAAGAGGTCAACAACAGGATTATATCACAGGTGGCGTGGCAAAATGTACGGACAGGTGCATTTGATGATTGGCTTCACAGTCGGGTATACAAGGGTTGTTGCGTTCTGTATTAGTGTAAAACAACTGCTGCACGTCTCCAAAAGTTATTGCCGCTTCCTCTGGAGAGGGTCCGTCAACTCGACAATGCTGTTTGTCATGGAGTGGTGGCTTTACGAAATTACGGCATGAAACAGCGTGATATTGCTCGGCAGTATGGCATCACTCAAGGTCAGGTGTCAAAGATCCTGAAACGAAATGCTCAGAGGGGTGTCCCTACTCCAATACCGAGGCCAGGACGTCCCAGCAGAACCACAAGGAGGGATGATCGCCAGCTGCACCGGTTAGGCCGCAATGGCCATACCAAGTCAGCTAATCGGCTTACGGCTGAGTGGCAGCAACTGACAAATGTGCCTGTATCCAGAAGGCTAGTCAACCAACGACTGGTTCAAGCAGGCTATCGTGCCAGGCGTCCCCTGAGAAAGCCACGCCTGACAAGACAACACCGACAGCGCCGATTGCAGTGGGCCAGAGAGCACCGTCAATGGCAGCCAGGACACTGGAATCACGTGACCTTCAGTGACGAGTCGAGATTTCTGGTCTATCGTCAAGATGGCTGCGTCCGAGTGCGCAGACAAGTGCATGAAGCCTACAACAAAGATTGTATAGTGCCAAGAGTCCAAGCTGGAGGTGGTGGGGTGACCGTTTGGGCTGCTTTTCATGCAGGGGGCAAAACTGACCTGGTTGTTCTGAATGGAAACCTGAACCAGTTCAAGTACAGGGCCATTCTGGAAGAAACATTGCTTCCATTTGCTCGTGCAGCCTTTCGAGGAAACTTTGTCTTCCAAGATGACAATGCACGGCCTCATCGTGCTCGCATGATCCAACACTTTCTTGCTGTCTGTGGTGTAGAGCATATGGAGTGGCCTGCCATGTCCCCGGATATGAATCCCATAGAGAACTTGTGGGCAGAATTAACGCATTAAATCAACCACTTGGACCAGCAGCCGACCTCTGTGCGTGAATTGCAGCAGGCTATTGTCACTGCATGACAAGCGATTCCTGTCCAAACCTTGGCAAATCTCGTGAACAGCATGCCTCAACGTGTACGTGCTCTCCTGAATGCTCGTGGGGGTTACACGAAGTACTGAACTGTAATTTTACTGTCCGTAATCGCAGTCGTAATATAACTTTTGTTTTTGTTAAAAAAAAATTTGGCTAATGTGCAAAATAAAGAGATACTTCTGGAAAACGTACAGAAGTTTAACACAGTACTGTCCATGAATTGAGTTCGATATCAATTTACATCACTTTCAAGGATCAATTTATTTGTTTCGAAATGTCAAATGTGTTTTTTGTTTCTTTTAAAGGTCACATTAACAAAATCTAGAATAATTTCAACATAATTCCAATGAACTTTTGGTTCTAAGACATCTAGAAAAGTAAGTTCACCCCCACAAAAAAAATATTCCATATTAAATGCCAAGTCTGTATATATATATATATATATATATATATATATATATATATATATATACACACACCACCGGTCAAACGTTTTAGAACACCTCAATTTTTCCAGTTTTTATTGAAATTTAAGCAATTCAAGTCCAGTGAATAACCTGAAATGGTACAAAGGTAAGCAGTAAACTGCTCGAGGTTTAAAAAAAGTTTAGGTTAGCAGAAACGGGAATATAATGTAAATTGCACAGTTATATTCTAAAAAAAAGGCCTTCTTCAGGGAACAAGTAATGGGTTAACAACTTACAGCTGTTCTGCAGCAATGTAAGTAAATTAAGCCTTGAAAGTTGATGCAAACAATTCCTACAGGTGTCCCAACCTCTGCTGATTACTTGATTACAAACCCCCTGTCTGTACAAAAGCAGTATTGGAACAGACTGTTATTACACCCTCTGAAGCATTATTTGGACAATATTGCACTGCAGGCAGTAGTATATTGGAAACTGGAGGAAACTCTGACAGGAAGAGGTCTGGCAGACCCAAAGCCACAACAGAATCAGAAGAGAAGTTTCTGAGAGTCAACAGCTTGCGTGATAGGTGGCTCACAGGACAACAGCTTCAAGCACAGCTTAACACTGGTCGAAGTAAGCAAGTCTCAGTTTCAACTGTGAAGAGAAGACTTCGAGCTGCAGGTTTGACAGGTCGAGTGGCAGTAAGAAAGCCATTGCTAAGATGGCAAAATAAGAAAAAGAGGCTTGCCTGGGCCATGAAGCACCGCCAGTGGACTACTGAAGACTGGAAGAAGGTCTTATGCACCGATGAATCAAAATTTGAAATCTTTGGTTCATCACGCAGGGTTTTTGTACGCCGTCGAGCAGGCGAAAGGATGGTTCCTCAGTGCGTGACACCAACTGTCAAGCATGGAGGAGGAAGCGTGGTGATCTGGGGCTCTTTTGCTGGATCCAGAGTCGGCGACTTGCACAGAGTGACTGGCACCCTGAACCAAAAGGGCGGCCACAGCATTTTGCAGCGCCATGCAATACGCTCTGGTATATGCCTAGTTGGTCAGGGGGTTCATCCTACAGCAAGATAATGACCCTAAACACACCTCCAGGCTATGTCAAAACTACCTTCGAGGAAAAGAACAAGATGGTAGGCTTCAAATCATGGAATGGCCAGCACAGTCTCCAGACTTAAACCCCATCGAGCTGGTTTGGGATGAACTGGACAGAAGGGTGAAAGCAAAGCAACCTACAAGTGCAACACATTTGTGCAACAGTGTTGGGAAGAACTCCCCGAACAATATTTGATTTCCATTGTAGAAAGAACACCACGAGTGTGTTCGGCAGTTATATCTGCAAAAGGTGACTACTTTGCTGAGTCAAAAATTTAAATTAAATTTTGTTAAACAAAATGATTCTATGATTTCTTTTTTTATCTCCAATTGTTTATTTGTTCTATGCTTAATTTCAGAGTACATTGAGACATTAAACTGCGTAAATTTCAATAAAAACTGGAAAAATTGAGGTGTTCTAAAACTTTTGACCGGTAGTGTGTATATATATATGTCACGCTACCAGATTGTTGTACCAGATGCGCTAAACTTCTACTGCGTATAAACGCCGTTGAAAGGCGGCGCCGCGTGTTTCACCGTTTTCGCTTCCGGATTGATCGTTTATCAGCAATAAACCGCCGGAAATATACCTTTATTGGCCATCTGGTGACTCTGCTGCTGTTGGTGGCAAGCGTGCCAAGCCAAACTGCTCTCACTGTAAGCCGGCCGGCCATCGCAGAAGCAACATGGGTGTTGTGACCTGTCCACTACTTATATGACAATCTGATTCATTTTGTTGACTCATGACTGAAAATGATTGAGACAGTCATTATAGTTTGTGCAATTGATAAGACCTGTGCATGCTGCTCAGTGCTGTGCATCCAGTGTGCATGATATTTTATTCATATACTAGACAAAGAATATCGTTTACTGAACAATGCTGTACTTGTATGTACTTTGTGAATTAGGCTCACAAGACAATGACTTGACCTTTGAATCACACTTCTGGCGGCCAACTTTATATCCCGTGGGGTTTTCAAGTGTAAGTAGTATGATGCCACATGCATTTCTTGTCCTTCATGGATAAGTCAAGCCTTGTGTACATACTTCTTGTAAATGGTGCTTCACCAAACATGTGTGTGAAAATTCTATACATGTAGGCCTACTCGTCATTTTGCCTTGATATTTTGGCATGACAGCTTGGGCTAGCGTACAGATGGGGGGGCGAGGATTTACAGTATTTGTGCACAGTTGCAATGCAGATTATGCTTGAAGATTCAATGCAGATTATGCTGCACATAATAAATACAGCAGTAGTAGAAGAAACATGAGCGTGTTTGTTTCCCATAAATTCCAATTAAAATCAGTGCTGGTCACAACTCATTTGCTAGGAAAAAGTGAAAAATACAGAATATTGGCAAGGTGTCAAAATTTTTTGGCACTCAGCCAATAACTCTTTTGGTACTTTTATTTACTTTACTTGTCCAACATCATGCTTGAAAAAAACCTTTAGAACCCCAGAAATTGATTCTGACTGTAAATTACTGGTTGGTATTTTTTGTGAAATTTTCTAGATTTCCTGGCATGAAAAGTTGAAAAACTTGACATTTTGGGTAACACATGAATATTGAAATTTTTGTTTTCATGCATTTGTAATTGCCCAATTTGACCAACCCTGCTATTTTATGGAGGTACAGGGTTGGTACTTTAATGCTGCAGGTAGAACTCTAAATCCATAATTTGAGCATCTGGTACAAGAATATGGTAGCGTGACATGTATATATATATATATATATATATATATATATATATATATATATATATATACTGTATATATATATATACTGTATATATATATATATATATATATATATATATATATATATATATATAATATATATATATATATATATATATATATACTGTATACATATATATATATATATATATATATATATATATATATATATATATATATATATATATATATAGTATATATATATACAGTATATATATATATAAATATATATATATATATATATGTATATAAATATATATATATATATATATATATATATATATATGTATATAAATATATATATATATATATATATATATATATATATATATATGTATATAAATATGTATATATATATATATATATATATATATATATATATATATATATATATATATATATATATATATATATATATATATCTTTAGGTTACAACTAATTTCCTGCATCCATATATCTACAGTTGTGGCCAAAATTGTTGAAATGAAAAAATATTTTGGTATCCACATATGTATTTCTTTGGTTTGCAGTGGAACAAAACAAAAAAGGCTGAAAAAACTACTAAATCTTTGCTTAATCCACACAGAAATCCTAAAATGGCCCGGACAATATTATTGGCAGCTTTTATAAGTTGTTAGAAATAATTCAATTTCAAGCAGGTGATTCTCCTTTACTTTGGAATTGAACTCACCTATGGTGAGTTGCAGGTGCCTGCAATATAAAAAAAATCACTCATTCAACCAGTTTGAAGAGAGAAAAGGAGTCATTCTGCTGTTTTGTGTCACTGTGTGTTCCGCAATGACCATGGAGAAAAGAAAGAAAACCAGAGAATTGGCTGAGGAGGTCAGACACGATTGTAGCCAAGCATGGACAATCTCAAGGCTATAAGTCCATCTGCATATACTTTGATGTTCCTGTGTCCACCGTACACAATGTTATCAGAAAGTTAAATCCCATGTCACTGTAGCCAACCTCCCTAGACGTGGCCGCAAGAGAAAACTTGATCAGAGATTGCAACAAAGGATTGTTTGAATGGTGGAGAAAGCACCTCGATCAACTGCCAAACAGATTCAAGCTGACCTTCAGACACAAGATACGACAGTTTCAACTCGCACCATCCGTCGCCAACTCAATGAAAGGGGTTCTATGGTGGGAGATCCAGGAGGACCCCACTGCTGAGAGAGAAACATGAGAAAGCCTGACTGGAGTTTTCCAAAATACACCTGAACAAGCCAAAATCCTTGTGGGATAAAGTCCTGCGGACAGATGAGACCAAATTAGAGCTTTTTGGTAAAGCACATCATCTCTATGTTTACAGAAAACAAAATGAAGCCTTCAAAGGAAGGAACACCTTCCCTACAGTCAAACATGGAGGATGTTAAGTGATGTGTTAGGGTTGCTGTGCTGCCTCTGGCACTGGGTGCCTTGAATGTGTGCATGGCATCATGAAATCAGGAGATTACCAAGGCATTTTGGAGCGCAATGTTCAACCCAGTGTCAGAAAGCTGGGTCTCTGTCGAAGGTCAGGGGTCTTGCAGCAGGACAATGACCCCAAACACACTTCAAAAAGCACCCAGGAATGGTTCAACACAAAACGCTGGACTGTTCTGAAATGTCCAGCAATGAGTCCAGATCTAAATCCCATTGAACACCTGTGGGTAGATCTGAAAACAGCAGTTGGGAGAAGGCACCCTTCAAATCTGGGAGAACTGGAGCAGTTTGCACAAGAAGAGTGGGTCAAACTGCCAAACTGCCTCTCGGTGTAGGAAGCTCATTCAAGGCTATAGGAAGCGCTTGACTGCAGTTATTTTGTCCAAATATTGTGCTAACAAATATTAAGTCTGGGGTGTAAATAATTTTGTCAATGCCATTTCTTTTTCTTTTCTGATTTAAAAGGATATATGAAGTTCTGAATCAAAAACAATGGTTCTGTAATATTAACAGTGAAATAAAGATTTGTGGAGGCCAAATACTTTTGTCAATTTCAACTTATTTTTTGAGAAAATTGTGAGTTATTTGAAAACAGTGCAAGGGTGCCAATATTTTTGGCCATGACTATATATATATATATATATATATATATATATATATATATATATATATATATATATATATATATATATATATATATATATATATATATATATATATAAATAAATATATACATACATGCAGTGCCTATAGAAAGTTTTTACCCCCTTTCAAAATTTTCACCATTTGTTGCCTTTTAGCCTCGAATTAACATGCATAAAATCAGACGTTTCCACATTCATTTGCACATCATAACCCACAACTTCCAAGTGAAAAACAAATTCGACAAATTTCAGAAAATGAATTAAAAATACAAAACAAGATATCTTGGTTGGATAAGTGTTCCTCCCCCCCCGCCCCCCCCCTCTCCCACCTCCCCCCCTTCACCCCTTTGTAATAGCAATTGTAAATTAGCTCAGGTGTAAGCAATCACCTTCAAAATCACACACCACGTTAACAGCTGCATTAAATTGTAGCGATTCTGATTATTTCAGCATAAAAGCAGCTGTTCCTGTAGGTTTCCTCTGCTGGGTAGTACTTTTCACAGCAGAGACTGAACCATGAGCACCAAAGAGCTTTCAAAAGACCTCTGGGATAAAGTTGTGGAAAGGCATAGATCAGGAGATAGGTATAAATATATTTCAAAGGCCTTGAATATCCCTTGGAGCACAGTCAAGACAATCATTAAGAAGTGGAAGGCATATGGTGCTACCAAGACCCTGCCTAGATCAGGCTGTCCCTCCAAACTGGATGACCAAGCAAGGAGGAGACTGATCAGAGAAGCCACCAAGAGGCCAATGGCAACTTTTAAAGAGCTACAGATCTTTATGGGAAAGTTGCCCAAGCACTCCACAAGTCTGGCCTGTGCAGTAGGGTGGCAAGAAGGAAGCCATTACTCAAAAAAGCCCACCTTGAGTCCCACTTGAGGTATGCAAAAAACCACTCTGGAGATTCTGTAGCCATGTGGCAAAAAGTTTTGTGGTTTGAAAACCAAGATGGAATTTTTTGGCCTAAATGCAAAACGTTACATTTGACGCAAGCCCAACACAACACATAACCCAAAGAACAACATCCTTACTGTGAACCATGGTGGTGACAGCATCATCTTATGGGGATGTTTCTCATCAGCAAGGACTGACATACTTGGCAGAATAGAAGGGAAAGTGGATGGAGCAAAATACAGAAAAATACTGGAGGATTTTTTTTCAAACCTACTGCCCTCTGCAACAAAGCTGAAATTGGGATGGAAGTTCACCTTTCAGAATGACAACGACCTGAAGCACACAGCCAAAGCTACCCTTGAGTGGTTGAGGAACAAAAATATTTCCACCTTTATTACGTCTACTTACGACATCGTCTTCTGTCCATTTGTAAACATCGATGTCTGCAGACACCTGAAGATGATCAAGTCAGCAGTGAGAAAGGAAAGGAGACAAAGAAAAGAAAAACTCAATAATTTAGTGACCATCGTCAGCTAATCGGCCTCAGGCAAATTATATTATTGGACTATGGACTACTTACTCCAGAATCCCTCATGAGGTTGTACTCTAGTATCTTCAGTCTGCGCTCACGATCACGCAAGATCTGTTCTTTGTTGCTCAGTTCTCTTTCCAGCTTCTTTAGATGGTCCAGTGTGGCTTCAATCTCACCCCTAGGAACATATCCCATGTATGAACAGTCAGGATGTGTGTAAGTCGAGTCAGGGCGGTTGAGTCAAGGTAAAACTCAGACACCATTATTCCTCCATTTAACTTTCTTTTTTTTTTTTAAATAAAAAGAGCACTGCAACCTAATTATTTAAGCATTTCATCTGAATCTTCTACTTGCATAAAACTTATCGAAAACCAATATGCTGTGTTTCCTTTGGTCAACCCTCTCTTTTTCCTGTTCACTCATTCCCTTATTTGTATCCAACTGTGACCCTACTTTGACTTCATTGGCTGTTTACCCTCTTCCACCCCACTCTTCCATGAGTCTAAAGGTAGTATATGAAAAAATAAAACGTTTCTCGCAACCCTCAATTCTAATTCTGCAACTAGACCGGACGGCATCAGTTCACGTGTCTTTAAAAACCTGTTCTGTTGCTCTAGCATACATCCTATTTCTGTTCTGTTCACCCTATCAGTTGCTCTAAGTCATCTTCCAACTGCTTGGAATTCAGCCAATATCACAGTATGAGATAAAACATAGGGGCAATATCCCTGGCGCTCACCTGGTAGAATAAACAGTATACTACACCGAATAAAGGTATTTTAAACGAATTTCAATGGTCGCTAGAAGACAGGGCATCATGTAGAATCATACTATCATAATCATAAGACTTTAAACAACCAAACAAAAAAATACTTATTTCGGGGGGAAACCCCTCCCCCTCCCCCAACCCCACATACCTTCTAAGACACCAATATTTCTAATGCCTTGAACAAACATTGGTACATCATGGGTGATGAAGTTTGGGGTGAAGTTTCATCAAAATCGTGTGTGTAGTTTCAGAGGAAAAAGCAAATTCCTATTTTGGGGGTCAAACCTGCATGCACTTTGACCCCTGGTAAACCCCCTTAGACCCCGATTTTTTAAAATGTCGTGAACAAACTTCAGTCACAACACAACAAATATAATTTCTGCCAAGTTTGGTCACAATCCCTTCAGCGGTTTCAGGGAAGAAGTTCTAAGTGTTTACGGACGGACTGACGGACTGACTGACAGACGGACGGACGACGCGCCATCACATAAGCTCCCCTGAAATTCGTTACAGGTGAGCTAACAAGGTGCAAAACCGGATATGCTAAAACCGCATACGAAGTAAGATCACAGAATCCATTATCATAGTTGACATCAAATCCTTCCTTTTCTCTGAAGGCCGCCTTAACTCAGATCATCAATTGAGATCGAGACCAGATCACTCTATCTTGGACATGCTGCTTCTATTCGCCAAACAATGGATGGAGGCCCATAAGGTCAGCCATGAGATCAGGGCCTTTTCTCGAGACATATCTCGAGCATTCAATATAGTCTGGCATCCTGCCTTACTTTCCAAATTCTCTCCTTATGGCATTCAAGGAAAACTCCACATATGGCACATGAAAACTGTCTTGGGGCACTTTTGCCTTGACTTCCTCTACTCTCGTAGCCAATGTGTGGGTCTCAGTGGGATCTCCTCGTCTCCTCTCCCTGTCAAGGCAAAATAGCCCCAAGACAGTTTTCTGGGACCAGTCCTATTCCTGATCTTCATCAATCATCTCTCTGACTCTCTGGAAAATCTGCTTTATCTATTTGCTGATGACTCCACAATCTGCTGTGACATCCCTCATCCTTCAGACAGACAGGCCTCCCTTCAGATCTCATCCAAAATCACAAACTGGTCAAACACTTGGAGTATGTCCGTCAATCCTGACAATTCTCACTCTCACTATCTCTCTCCAAAAGGACCGTCTGGCAAACCCTCATATCTACTTTCTTAACAATCCTCTTGAGGAAATTCAATCATTCAAACGCCAGCATCTCACTATCAGCCATGATATTTCTTGGGCAAATCAAATTTCTAAGTTGGTCTCCAAAGCCAGGCATGGACTGGTTATCCGCCATCGTGTAGTCTTTCCTTCACAGAGTCCCCACAAATTTATTGTGAAAGAATTCCCAGTTTTTTCCAGGTTATTTTCCAAACTTGTTTGTGGGTGACTATGCAGTTTGCTTCCAAAATAAAAGAAGATACAGAGTAAACTTGTTCAATTTTGTAAAAAACGAAAACTATCAAGTTTGCAAAAGGAAGCATTTACATCTTCTTATTAGAAAAAAGGAGTTGTAATTAGATACCATGTACAGTATGTAACACATACATGCAAAAGGAGGAGGTGAGATAGGAGGGAAGGAAAAGGTGAGGAGGTAATTGTTGTAGCAGTCTTGAACACTCATTATTTTCTCTAATTTTCCGATCTCTCTGACCTAATTGGCTTTTGCCCAGGTTATTGTCCCCCGTCGCACCCCGGAGCGAAAGGGGGACTATGGTTTTCCCGTCCGTCCGTGCATCCATCCGTGCGTGCGTACGTGCGTGCGTGCGTAAGCGAAGGACCGAATTCTAATTTGGTGTGTGGGTGCAACCCACGTCAAAATCCAAGATGGCCGCCGCCATGTATGTCTGAACCTTGTGAGCGGAATATCTTGAAAAATAAGCGAAGTACCAACTTCTAATCTGGTGTGTGGGTGTATCTCGGCATAAGGAAGAACCCTATTGAAAATTGGGTCGCCACGTCAAAATACAAGATGGCCGCCTTGCGTCTTCCACTCTGTCAACTCACATCACTTCACCGACGGGGGACCTAGTTTTCCTTGGATATGCTGTTTATATGATGTTAAGCATGGATGGATGCCCTCAATCTCAAACATAAGGTCAGGGCTGTCAGTGGGCATCTGCCACAGATTGGATTCTGTCTTGCACCTTACCCTGGTTTCTAAACCACCAGTTAATGGTATCGAGAGTTCCCTCATAGAATGGCTATCAAATTTCCAATGTGCTCACTCACACACAAGTTTGCTTTGGCCAGAATATAGACGATAAGAGAGATGTTTGTCTGTGTCGCCATTTTTTTCAGTTGGCAAAACGCATCTTAGTCAAACTTTCAGTGATTCATCAGTGAGTGCCACCCGTGGAGTGTTTAAGGCCAAAACAATTTAACATTTAGAAAAACAAAAGTTGGATTTTTTTTAAATCGCTCTATCATGTCGAAGCCTTTATAACTATATGAAAGGTAACTAATACTCAATGATCCCCGACCCCATTCCTTAGTGGGTGTAGGTAAGTGTTTTAGGTACCCACAAATAATAGGGAAAAAAATAAAATTTGAATTCTTCAAAATCCCAACAGGATTAGAACAGCACTGGGTGCTGTTCTAATCAGAAGAATATAGTTCTAATCAAAAAAATAAGCCTGCGGTTACTTTGCTGCATCATTTTCTGGGGACGCGGCTGCATGTGCTGCTGATGCAAACCCCCTTTTATTACCAGTCAGTTTGTATTCATTTTGCGGACCTCGGAAGGATGACAGGCTGTCAACCCACCTGGTGTTAATCCAACAGCTGACAGGGGCTCAATTTCAGGACCTTAAGATCTCAAACCAGCCACCTCAATGGTTAAGCCAACACCAGGCTGACCAGTTGGTATGTAATGAATAAACAAATAAATAGCCCCTTATTTTATTGTCAACACAAACCCAGAAGAGTCGCTCCACCTGATCTAGTTAGTGGAGTCAGTGCACACCAAGTTGTTGACACTTGAAACACCATCAGGGCAACTTGGGATGGACACCAAAATGCTGTTTATGGGCTGCACCACAAATACATCACTAAATCAAATAAATGTTTTAAATATAGCACAATATTCATCACACTAAAAACTTAGTTACCTTTTTGTATTTTCTTCTACAGTGTATAATACCTTGTTCATGTAATAATCTGTTGAGTACCTGTGGGTGTTGTCAATCTGGATGTGATAGGTGAATGTTTTCATCTATCTATAATTCCAGTAATCTCTGTGTGTTTGTTTGTACGTTTGTACGTTTGTACGTTTGTTTGTTTGTCTGTGACCGCTGTTTCTCGACAACCACGGGTCCGATATACTTTAAACTTGCCAGGTATATTGCTGGGGACCCGAGGATGTGCCTTTTCAAGGTTTGAAATTAATCGGACACGTACTTACCGAGCTATGGCGATTTAGCCGTTCGCCGTTCGCTTTGGCGTTGCGAATGGACCAAACCATTGCATGTAAATAGAGGGGGGGGGTTCTGTGGTCGTTGCGAATGGACCAAACCATTCATGTAAATAGAGGGGGGGGGGGTTCTGTGGTCGTTACTGCCACGTGGTTTCAAAGTTTTTTTTTGTTGTTGTTGTTTGCACGCATGTTTTTTTGCACCCACGTACGGGCACGCCCTAGGATGTTTACACACACACACCCCTACACAAATTTTTTTTTTTTTTTTTTTTGGCAAGGAACGGGCACCCACGTACGGGCACGTCCTAGCTTATATATAGTACGGGCATGCCCTAGTATTAACAATGTGATTAAGGCCACACAATTAAGCAATTGTACAATGTTCATGGCTTATGAATACTTACACAAATGTAAAATTTCTGAGAAATGTTGCATTTTGAATTGAACACTCTGCCGTGTTAAATCCTTAAATCACACAGAGTAGCTTTGTTGATGAGATGGGCAAAAACAAACAAACAACGAAACCAGGAATGCACAAACAAATGTTTGATTGCGCAAATTAAGGGTAATATTGTAGAATTGTGTGCTTATAAGTGGAATAAGCACGAGTATTTCTTCCCATGCATATCTTCGTCATGCTATTCGAGTCTTGTATTCTACACACCTGGCCATTGTGTTTGTGTCCAACAGGTTGGCACAGAGGAAGCACACCTGATTTTGAGGAGTCCAGTCTGGTATCGATTCCTGATCTGATACAAACCATCAGGTAGATTTACAGGCAGGGCATTGTGTGAATGAGTGCACCGTCCATTCGATGAGCCTTAAGTTTAGGACCCATTTGCTAACATTGATTGCTGATGGACATGTTACCTGTTTGAGTGATTGTGATCTCAGGGGAACGCGCTGTTGGCCACGATCGCAGCGTCGCGAGAACGCGCTGTTGGCCACGCTTGTAGCGTCGCGAGAAGGAGCTGTTGGCCACGATTGTAGCGTCACGAGAACGCGCTGTTGGCCACGATTGTAGCGTCGCCAGATCGCGCTGTTGGCCACGCTTGTAGCGTCGCGAGAACGCACTGTTGCCACGCTTGTAGCGTCGCGAGAAGGAGCTGTTGGCCACGATTGTAGCATTGCGAGAACGCGCTGTTGGCCACGATTGTAGCGTCGCCAGATCGCGCTGCTGGCCACGATTGTAGCGTCGCGAGAACGCACTGTTGGCCACGATTGTAGCGTCGCGAGAACGCGCTGTTGGCTATGATTGTAGCATCGCGAGAACGCACTGTTGGCCACGATTGTAGCGTCGCGAGAATGCGCTGTTCGCCATGATTGTAGCGTCGCGAGAACGCGCTGTTGGCCACGATTGTAGCGTCGCGAGAACGCACTGTTGGCCACGATTGTAGCGTCGCGAGAATGCGCTGTTGGCCACAATTGTAGCGTCGCGAGAACGCGCTGTTGGCTATGATTGTCGCATCGCGAGAACGCACTGTTGGCCACGATTGTAGCGTCACGAGAATGCGCTGTTGGCCACAATTGTAGCGTCGCGAGAACGCGCTGTTGGCCACGATTGTAGCGTCACGAGAACGCACTGTTGGCGACGACAGTAGCCTTGCTAGAACGTGCTGTTGGCTACGATTGTAGCCTTGCTAGAACGCGCTGTTGGCTACAATTGTAGCGTCGCGAGAACGCGCTGTTGGCCACGATTGTAGCGTCACGAGAACGCGCTGTTGGCCATGATTGTAGCGTCGCGAGAAGGAGCTGTTGGCCACGATTGTAGCCTTGCGAGAACGCGCTCTTGGCCACGATTGTAGCCTTGCGAGAACGCGCTGTTGGCCACGATTGTAGCCTTGCGAGAACGCGCTGTTGGCCACGATTGTGGCGTCGCGAGAAGGAGCTGTTGGCCATGATTGTAGCCTCACGAGAAGGAGCTGTTGGCGAAGATTGTAGCCTTGCAAGAACTCGCTGTTGGCCATGATTGTAGCCTCACGAGAAGGAGCTGTTGGGTACGATTGTAGCCTTGCAAGAACTCGATGTTGGCCATGATTGTAGCCTCACGAGAAGGAGCTGTTGGCTACGATTGTAGCCTTGCAAGAACTCGCTGTTGGCCACGATTGTAGCCTCGTGAGAAGGAGCTGTTGGCCACGATTGTGTCCTCACAAGAAAATGCTGTTGGCCACGATTGTAGCGTCGCGAGAATGCATTGTTGGGCACGATTGTAGCCTCGCGAGAAGGTGCTGTTGGCCACAATTGTAGCCTTGCGAGAAGGCGCTGTTGGCCACAATTGTAGCCTCGCGAGAGGGAGCTGTTGGCCACGACTGTAACCTTGTGAGAAGGAGCTGTTGGCCACGAGTGTAGCCTGGCGAGAAGGAGCTGTTGGCCACGACTGTAGCCTGGCAAGAAGGAGCTGTTGGCCACGATTGTAGCGTCGCGAGAACGCGCTGTTGGCGCGAGAGGAGCTGCTGCATTAAATGTGTAACGATTTTTTGTATTTGACTCCCGATTCATGTCCTCGGGGGGTGGGTCAAAACAGGGAAAAAAATTTAACTAAAAATTTGTTATTGGATTATTCCTGGTGGAACTTTTTGCCATCTTCCAATTCTGCTTTAGGTGGGAAGCATGGGGATTTGTGATGGAGCGCCATCCACTTCACTCCAGTTTTTGTTATGTCTGGGTTGTGAATCTAATAAAGCAGTCGTCACTCAAAGTATTGAGTATATCCATTGTAGACATGATCCTTCTTGTGAAAATGAACACACCATCGAACCCCGCTGTTCGCGGGGATACGTTCCTAGAAAATGCCGCAAATTGCAAAAGGCGGGGCATTGTTTCAATGGAAAAAGGGGGGATAGGTTCCCGAGTAGCGAAAATCCGCAAATAGAGAGGAACAAACTGCAAATGGCGAGGCAAAATCCACGAATGATGAGGCAAAACTGGCCTCCAAAGCCAGTCGCCGACTGGGCATCCTCCATCGTGCGAAGTCCTTCATTGACACACCTGAGCTCCTCACCACATAGAAGGCTTTCATCCACAGCTCAATGGCATACTGTTCCCCCCTCTGGGCCGGTGCTCCTGCCTCACACCTCGCTCGGCTTCACCCTGTTGAAACCAAAGCTTTCAGAATCATTGGAATCTCCCGCAATAAAGCTAACTCCGAGGGCCTTTCACTCAATCAGCGCAGGCAGGTTGGTGGTCTTTCTGTCTTCTACCGACTCCTCTCCAGCCTTGCTTCCCCAGCTCTCTCTGTGCTCAGTCCCCCAAATATTCCTACAGGTCACACAATATCTGCCAGTAACCATTTATGGTTAAACTGTCAAAATCAAGACTCTCTGCTCACATACACTCTTTCATTCCTCTTTTCTCCCACCTCTGGAACAAACTCACTCACTCTATTCAATCCCACTCCTCCCTCCAGGTCTTTAAAACAGCTGTTCACCACCATCTTCCCCCATCCAAAACCTTGATCTTTTCTACCCCCGCTAATTCACCCCAGATACACTTTTTTGAAATTCCAACTTCTTTCCTGGAAGTCCTTGCAGTGTCCATATGTTTTATACCTCTCCCACCTTTTCCCAAGCCCTCTCCCTCCCACATTTCTCTCGATGTCCCTGCTCTCAAATGTTGTGTTTGTGTCCTTCCCCCTCTCTCCCCATCTTGTCTACCGCCCCCCATATTTTGTGTTTTATGTGTCAGTTTGACTTTTTGTGTGATTAATGTTCGCTCTTTCACGAGCCTCGATCTTGTATACAAAAAAAAAAAAAAAATCCGCGAATGGTGAGGCAAATCTCGAGAATATCAACGATAACCCGCGAATGTCAATGAAAGTCCCGGAAATGGCGAGACAATACCCGCGAATGTCGGCGATAATTCCGCAAATAGCGAGGCATATCCCGCGAATGTCGATGTAAATCCCGCGAATGTATGCCATGCCATTGTTTCAGTGGGGGAAAGGGGGATAGGTTATAGGTTCCCAGCGGTTCCTGATTCATAGAGGAAATTTTTTAAAGTTTTCAATGTTTTTGACCGCAAATGCACCTGATTACAGTTTTATATAAAAAAATGTGTACAAATACAAAATAACAACACGAGGTACCATTTCCAATTTATTGAAGGAATGCACTTACAGTTTATTAAAAGTGTTTAACCATAACGTACCCCCGTGAAACAAAAAAATAACAACACCATCAACTTCGCGGCTCGTATAAGATGTTTTTTTGCATATGACCAGCTGCTTTATGCATGGCTGTTGAAAGATGGGTTTTATAAATGTGTCAAGCTAGTGGCTCGTGAATTTTTTTTTTTGCACCCCTGAAAAACCGAGAATTCACAGAACACAACCACGAATAGGGGAAAAAACGCGATTTCGCAGAACACGGCCGTGAATAGAAACAAAACCGCGAATTCATGGGACACTTTTCCGCGAATAGAGAAGCAGGTCGCATTTTATCGACCACGAATACGCGGAACCCTCGAATAGCGGTACTGCGAATATCAGCGTCCGAATGTATCCAAGTTTGCCTCCAAAACTATAGGCAACCACTGTTGTGCAAAGTATTTCCTTGGCACAACTGAACTTTTATCTACCTAAAAGGTCTTCATCCACAGCTTCATGAAGTACTACTCTCCCTTTTGGGCTGGCACCTTTGCCTCACACCTTGCTCAGCTTTACGTCATAGCAACCAAAGCCCTCAAGATCACTGGAATCTCCCACAATGAAGCTGGGTCTCTGTGCTTATCACTTTCACATTGCAGACAGGTTAATGGCCACTCTATCTTCCACTGCCTCCTTTCTGGTCTTGCATGCTCTGCCAGGCTTTTCCTCCCCCTACCCCCCCCCCCCCCACAACGTTTTTGCAAGATGCACGTGGTGTGTCAGTAACCCCCTCTTGGTAAAATTTACAGAATCCTAACTCACTTTTCACCTCCACTGCTTTGTCCTCTTTTTCCCACCTGTGGAACCAGCTTTTTCAGGCTCTTCAATCTCGCTCTTCCTTCCATGGCTTCAAGACAGCTACGGTCATGTGAAAAAGTAAGTACACCCCATGTAAAGTTTTGACTTTTTCAACATATTTCAACATACAGCTATTTGATCTTCTTTCAACAATATTGAGAGATAAAGGTGACACAATATAACAAATATCATGAAACATTTACATTTTGTAGTCCATTGTATAATTTAAATAAACATAAATGCAAATTTCGCATGTGGAAAAAGTAAGTACACCCTTGGCTCCAATAGGTGGTATTGCCCCTTTGGCAGAAACAACCTGAAGTAGGCATTTCTTATAACTGTCCACCAGTCTCTGACATCGACTGGGAGAAATTTTTGCCCCCTCCTCCATGCAGAATTCTTTCAGCTGTGCGATGTTTGAGGGGTTTCTTGCATGCATAGCTCGTTTCAAATCCCCCCACAACATCTCGATGGGATTTAGATCCGGGCTTTGACTTGGCCATTCCAGAACCCTCCATTTCTTTCTTTTCAGCCATTCCTTGGTGGATTTACTGGTATGTTTAGGGTCATTGTCATGTTGCAAGGTCCACCTTCGGTTGAGCTTCAACTTTCTGACAGCTGGCCTCACATTAGCCTCAAGCACCCTCTGGTACAATGAAGAATTCATAGTGGATTCTATAATAGTGAGCTGCCCAGGCCCTGATGCAGCAAAGCTGCCCCAAACCATAATATTTCCACCACCATGCTTTACAGTTGGTATCAGTTTCTTATGGTCAAATGCTGTCTTTGGTTTTCGCCAAACATGTCTTCTGATACTGTGGCCAAATAGCTCTACCTTTGACTCATCTGTCCAGAGCACATTGTTCCAGAAGTGCTGGTCTTTGCCAAGGTGTTCATTGGCAAACTTTAGTCTTGCCCTGATGTTCTTTCTGGCCACAAAGGTTTCCTCCTGGCACACCTCCCATGTCGATCAAATTTGTGCAGCCTCTTTCTAATGGTAGACTCGTGCACTTTGACATCAACAGTGGCAAGAGCTACCTGTAGGTCCCGTGATGACATTCTGGCATTCTTAGAGACTTCTTTCAGCATCTTGCGGTCTGCTTTCGGGCTGAACTTGCTGGGGCGGCCTGGCCTGAACAAGTTGGCAGTTGTTTGGAATCTTCTCCACTTGTAGATGATCTTCCGGACAGTCGAATGATTGATTTCAAATTGTTTGGAGATCTTTTTAAATCCCTTCCCAGACTCGTAGGCATCTTTCACCTTCTTTCTGAAGGCCTCAGAGAGCTCTTTTGATCTAGGCATGGTGACGCCGCACACCAACAACAAAGAGCAAGCCAAACGAAATGTCTGAGGTTTAAATAAGACAGGTTCCTCCAAGATCTTCTGTAACGATGTTCTAATCATTTGCACCTGAGCTGGTGCACCTGATTCTAATTTTAGGTATTTGAAGTAGTGATAAATGTAGGTGTGTACTTACTTTTTCCACATGCGAAATTTGCATTTATGTTTATTTAAATTATACAATGGACTACAAAATGTAAATGTTTCATGATATTTGTTATATTATATCACCTTTATCTGTCAATATTGTTGAAATGACGATCAAATAGCTGTATGTTGAAATATGTTGAAAAAGTCAAAACTTTACATTGGGTGTACTTACTTTTTCACGTGACTGTAGCTGTTCTTGACCATCTCTCGTCATTCCCCATCCACAACCGTGATATTTTCTACCCCGGTAAACCCTCCTCTTTACGGTTTTCCAGTTTTCCCTTCCTCTGATTTGCAGCTGAGAGTTGGGATTTTTACAGAAGGATCGTCGCATGCCTCCTCGAAAATCAATATCCTGGAAAAAGGCTCAATAAATACCCCAGCCATAATACGATTATATGAACTTTTACGTTTATAAGCACCTTTAAATATATCCACAGGTTTAACCATTAAAGTATTTGAAGTCAAAGAATTCCTACTCGTCATTAAAATTTTACTTATTAGCTTGAATGTACCTGGTTCTGTAATATATTGAAAGCGAAAGCTTTGTTTACACAGACAAACTGTTGTAGCTTATCCAAGTAACCATTCTAACCCCCAATCTAATTTTGATCTTGCCAGAATGTTTTGGCGTTCACATGAAAATGGTTAGTATGGGGTTAAGTGCAGATAGCGAATGAGTTTCTGTCATGAGACGGGGTGGCGATAGATCACTTGATTAGTTGCGGAGGAGGGAATTGCGGAAGAGAGTGTCTTCAGATAGTGAGTTACATTTGTCCAGATGCTTGTGCCATGTTCACACAGACTTGATGCATATGACTAGTCCTGGACTTTTTAATTCCTCCAATGTTCTGACATACTAACTTGCATTCACACTAACCTCCACTCCAAAAACATCTGACTTATTCCATACTAACCCTTGTGTGTGAACACAGATTACAGTTTTTCTATTGCTCATGCACATTTGATGAAACATTTAGCATGTTTTTCAAAACTCTTAACACACCATATAATACTATGACTCAAACATCCAAGTTTTACAAAACTCGTAATACAGTTTCATTAGTTTACATCAAAAAATGAAATTTTAAGTCTCCTTTTCAATTTATAAAATTACAATCCTTAAGTTAAAAGCACATTTCACATCTTATTGTTCTTTCAGCAAAACTCCTAATTTTGTATTTCTTTTAGAAACGCACACTGCTCATTATTGATAATTGCTTTATCTGTGTGTAAACAAGGTGATAATAAACTAATAATCATCTCAGCACTCTTTTGAAGTCTGATTGTGCAAAACAACAGCAGTGTGTGAAAACATGGAGCAGGTAATTCAACAGAGAGGACGTTGTGGCCGTGGTTGTGGTTGTGTGGTGTGTTTGGGGTGGTGCTTGCCGTTTTATCATAACATTATATGATGATGATAACATGGTGATAACATGATATGATGGTACCATAACATATTGTTGCGGTGGTTCAAAAATCCCCACTCCTTGACAACAATTTTGTTGCGTGATTCCCATCGGTTAATACCGGACAATCACGAATACCTTCAAGGTGCACACGTCAAGGTGTACACGTGACCGAAGACGGCAGTCGAAATTCTCGCTTTCACACACCTTAAGGGCCTATCTCATTGGCTTGGAGACTAGGTGGCGACCTGGTGGCGACTCGAGTCTCCGCTGGTTGCGGAGACATCTCCGCGACGTCTCCTGGAGACTAGCCGGGTCTCCGGGAACTCGCGGGAAATTCAAACATGTTCGATTTTTTTGGACGTCACGGAGACTAATTTTGTCCGCGACTGGGGAGACGTCTCCGCGACCTGCTGGAGACCAAGGAGACTGAGGAGACGTTGCGGCGATGATGCGGCGACGTCTCCGCGACGCTGCTTGGCACTGCTTGACCCACTTTAGAGACCACGTGACTGAGTGCTGGCATCATCGAGACGAGACGCGTGCTGGCATCATCGAGACGCCTTCACTCCTGGTCCAAGTCAGGTACAGGATCCGGTCAAGGTCTTCATCATTTGGTACTTGTTCCTGCTACTGCTGCTGCTCCTTGTACTGCCTTGGAAGAGGCCCCACCATCTTGTCTTGCCAGGGGACAGCTCCAACTCCAGAGTAGTACTGTCCTTCCACCATGCCACCCAAGGGCAGTGGGGGCCGGAAGGGCAAGAAGAAGGAGGATGAAGCAGTTGTAGCAGCTTCAGCGCAGTTTGTGGATGCTGAGGCAGCAGTTAATGCTAGAGAAGATGAGGAACATGGTTCCAGCGGCGATCCGACTAGAAAACAATATGATTGGAAAGAGGGGCATCAAGAGGCAATGGCTGACTTCTGGGAGGATCATCCGGAATTTTACGATAAATCGTATGCAAGATACAAAGATAACCAATACAAGAAAGCAGCGGTTGAAACCTTCCTAGTTGATGTGCAGAACATCTTCGAGGAGATCAAGAAGCCCCTACCTACATGTGAGTGTATATTTAAATTGCATTGAATTTATATTTAATTGCATTAAAATAAATACATGCAAAAATATGTAAAAAATGTAGCCAAAGGAGTAGTGATGAATATCATTGCCCTGGCGTAGACGTCGCCCTGGCGTCGCCTTGGTGAGAGCGCAAGCCATTTTTTGGTCTCCCGAGTTGCCCGATTTTCCGCGACTGATCAGTCGCGGCAGTCGCGGCCATGTCTCCGCCAATGAGATAGGCCCTTTATGGGTGCCGATCGGATTTGCACGGTGTGGAAAGCGGCGTTATCTCACGAGATTTATGGACCTGAATCTAGCCAAATTCGGAAGCGGCGTTATCTCACGAGATTTATGGACCTGAATCTAGCCAAATTCGGTCTCGGATGATGCTAGGCCAATGGAGAAAGGACGTACCGAACAGGTTGGAAAGTAACCAAATGCACAGCCTTTTATTTTGAAGGCACAGAGAAACAGAGACGAAGATTCAGCTTATCAACTCTTACTTAATAATAACCCCGACTTGGCGCCTTCACACTCACACAGGGGAAAAGACACTGGTTATTGGCGTACCAATGTACGTGCTGGAATTGCCTCGCTGGTGACCACGTGGTCTGGTGTGCGCGGCTCGCAGTTCAATACCCGATCCGGACATGCAGCCTGGATGAGGTAAGGTCCGAAAGATGAACCACCGCCTCGAAGTTGGCATGGACGAACTTCAGCACAGGTAGATGAACTTCAGTGCAGGTAGATGAACTTCAGCGAAGGTTGGACAAGCTTGCAAGTCAGCCGGATGGCGCAAGAGAACGGCGCAGAAGCAAAGGGTGTTGACCAAGAACACAAAGGCCAAACATGTGTCATGGGTGATACGAAAAAGCAAGCAAGGTCTCGTCGTGGGCGCGGCGAAAAAGGCAAGAGCTCATGTGTGTCCTCAATGAAGTCCCAAAAAGCAAGAGAGATGTCGTCCTGTGCGCTGCGAAATCCAAGAGCAAAGAGCACTATCGTCGGCTAGGCAGAGTCCAAGAGGGGTGTTGTCCACGTGGCGAAATCCAAAGCAAGAGGATGATAATGCGCTGGACGGGGGTTTTTATCAAACCCGCCCACACCCTTCAAAATGTTCCACAGCCTCCTATTGGCTGAGGTTGGTGACGTGCCGGGACTTGTTCCCGCCTCCTCATTGGTCACGTGGGCTTCGCTTTTGGCCACGCCTTCCTGCTCATTAGTAATGGCTTCTCCCAGCCACACGAAGGCTTGACATCCTGCTTAACTTCAACGCATGTTGGTCTTGATTACTACACAATGGGAAAAGGCTAATCTTTACATTCAATAAGACATATCTAACTACTGCAGGCTACATGTTGTCGTGCAATTTAACTATAGGGGGTTTGCCTTTATGGCACAACCACAACAATATGATAATAACATGATGAAAACATGATACCATGGTGATAACATTATATGATGATGACATGATATGATGATAATAATGATAACGTGATGGTAACATGATAACATGATGATAATGGTGATGATAGCATGACATGATAATACTAATGATGTTAACATGGTGATAACATATGATCCCATAACATATAATAGCATGATGATAACATGTGATGATAACATGATGACAACATGATAGCATGGTGATAACATGATGAAAACATGATATGATGATAACATGATATGATGGTAACATGATATGATGATAATAATGATAATGTGATGATAACATGCTGATAATGATGATGATAGCATGATATGATGATACTAATAATGACAACATGATGATAACATGGTGACAACATGATATGATCCCATAACATATGATAATAGCATGATGATAACATGTGATGATAACATGTGATTATAACATGATGACAACATGATAACATGGTGATAACATATGGTAATACCATAACATTATATGATGATGACATGATGAAAACATGATATTGAAGGAGCTGCGCTCCAACGTGAGTCGAAAGAATTGACGCGACCAAAGACGGAATTCGTCCGAGTTGCTTTATTGAAACAAAACAGCTCAGGTATTCTGACAAGCCCGTTTATCGGGCAGCAATATATATACACATTTATGCCGGGGCGTTTGCCCGGGAAAACCGAGACCGGGCATGCCCGGGCGTCCTGGACGCGGCCTGGCAAGTCGAGGCTGGGCGTGCCCGAGCGCTCTGGGCGAGCCCTGGAAAGGCGAGAGCGGGCATGCCCGGACGCTCTGGGCGAGCCCTGGAAAGGCGAGTCTGGACATGCCCGGGCGTCCTGGACGCGGCCTGGCAAGTCGAGGCTCGGCATGCCCAGGCGCTCTGTGCGAGCCCTGGAAAGGCGAGAGCGGGCACGCCCGGGAAAGACGAGACCGGGCGTGCCCGGGAGGTTCGGGCGTGCCCGGGAACAGCGAGTCCGGGCATGCCCAGTAGAGGCGCGTCTGAGCCCGTCCGGATGAGCCCGGCATGGCGATCGCGCCCTGGCCGCGTCCTGGCAGGTGCAAGGCGATTGTGTACATTCAGCGGGAACCGCTACACATGCCCCTCCAGAATCGACCTGCACCGGCAGGGTCAATTTAAGGGGGGTCCGGATGACCCGGCCGAAGCGACCCCTGGAGGGTCGTGGGGGGGGGGGGGGGTCCGATCCGGTGGTGGGTGGTCGAGCGGGGGGAACTGTAGACGGGGGGCGGCCTCGCCGCGGAGGAAGGGCCAACCGTGGTGGTCGGTCGACGTCCACGTGCGCCAGTTTGAGGCGGTCCACAGAGATCCGGTCCGACCGGCCGCCGACGTCGACGACGAAGGACTTGTCGCCCCGTCGCAGGACCCGGAAGGGCCCGTCGTATGGCGGCCGGAGTGGCCCCCGGTGTGCGTCATGACGCACAAAGACGTACTCTGCTGTGCGAAGCGCCGGGGGGACGTAGGACTGGGGGCCACCGTGGCGGGACATTGGCACGGGGGCAAATCGTCGGGCGGCCTCCTTGAGGTCCGAGCACTGGTGTGCGGCAGACCAGGGACTGGTAGCGTCGGGCACGAACTCGCCCGGGACGCGGAGCGGCTGGCCATAGACGAGCTCGGCGGCGGACGCCCGGAGGTCCTCCTTGGGGGCCGTGCGGAGGCCCAAAAGGACCCACGGCAGCCGGTCGGTCCAAACGTCGTCCTGAAGGCCGGCCATGAGTGCGGCCTTCATGGAGTGGTGAAACCGCTCGCACAACCCGTTGGCTTGGGGGTGGTAGGCCGTGGTGCGGTGCAGCGTGACCCCCAACGAGTGGGCGACCGCGCCCCAAAGTTCGGACGTGAACTGTGGGCCGCGGTCGGACGAGATGTCCGCCGGTGCGCCAAAGCACGCGACCCAGGTGGCGATGAACGCCTGCGCCACGTCGGCGGTGGTGGTGGAGGTGAGGGGCACGGCCTCCGGCCACCTGGTGGTCCTGTCCACCATGGTGAGCAGGTGGGTGAACCCCCGCGATGGGGGCAGGGGACCCACCAGGTCCACGTGGACGTGGTCGAAACGCCGTGCAGGCACGGTGAAAGGTGCTAGCGGGGCCTGGGTGTGGCGGTGGACCTTGGCCCGCTGGCAGGCCGTGCAGGCGTTGGCCCAGTCGCGGACGTTCCATTGAAGGCCGTGCCAGACGAAACGCGCCGACACCAGCTCCTGAGAAGCTTTCCGGCCCGGGTGAGAAAGGCCGTGGATGGAGTCGAAGATGCGGCGCTGCCAGGAAACGGGCACGATGGGGCGAGGCTGGCCCTGGGAGACGTCGCAGAGCAGGACGGTGCCCGCGAAGGGGATGTCGGCCAGGCGGAGGCCCGTGTCCGCCGCCCGGAGGGCCTGCACCGAGGTGTCGGTGGTCTGGTCGGCCGCCATGAGCGCGAAGTCCACGCCGAGGTGGACCGCGTTCGCGCTGGCCCGAGAAAGACAGTCGGCCACGGCGTTGTCTTTGCCGGCGACGTGCCGGATGTCCGTGGTGAATTCCGACACGGCGGAGAGGTGGCGCTGCTGGCGGGCCGACCACGGCTCCGTGACTTTGGCCATTGCGTAGACCAACGGCTTGTGGTCGACGAAAGCCGTGAACGGGCGGCCCTCCAGGAGGTATCGGAAATGGCGAACGGCCAGGAATAGACCGAACAGCTCGCGGTCGAACGTGCTGTATTTTAACTCGTTCGGCTGGAGCTGCCGGCTGAAAAAAGCGAGTGGCTGCCAAACCCCGTCCACCCATTGTTCATGGACGGCGCCCACCGCGTAGTTGGAGGCGTCCATAGTGAGGGCGATGGGCGCGTTGAGCACCGGGTGAGCCAGCAGCGTTGCGTCGGCGAGGGCCCGTTTTGCGCTCGCGAAGGCCGCGTCCATGGCCACGGACCAAACGATGTCATGGTTGGCCGGCTTGCCCCGGAGGGCCTCGTAAAGGGGCCGCATGAGCTGAGCAGCGCGGGGCACGAATCGGTGATAAAAATTCACCATGCCGAGGAACTCTTGTAGGGCCTTGATGGAACGGGGACGCGGGAATGTGGTGATGGCCTCGACCTTGGTCGGCAGCGGCACGGCCCCGGTCTTGGTGATGCGGTGGCCCAAAAAGTCAACGGTCGTCGTGCCGAAGTGGCATTTGGCCGGGTTGACAATTAAGCCGTGCAGGCTGAGGCGACCGAACAGTGTTCGGAGGTGGAGGAGGTGCTCGGCGCGGGACGTGCTGGCGACGAGGATGTCATCCAGATAGACGAAAAGAAATGGCAGGTCGCGCAGCATGCCGTCCATTAAGCGCTGGAACGCCTGGGCCGCGTTCTTGAGGCCAAACGGCATCCTCAAAAATTCGAACAGGCCGAACGGCATGATGACGGCCGTCTTCGGGACGTCGGCCGCCCGGACAGGTACCTGGTGGTATCCCCGTATCAGGTCAATTTTGGAAAATATGACCCGTCCCACCAAACCGGCGGAAAAGTCCTGGATGTGCGGGATCGGGTACCTGTCGGGGGTGGTAGCGTCGTTGAGGCGGCGGTAGTTGCCACACGGGCGCCATCCGCCCCCCGGCTGTGGCACGATGTGCAGTGGTGAGGCCCACGCGCTATTGGAGCGCCGCACGATGCCGAGGTGCTCCAACGCGTCGAACTCGGCCTTTGCCACGGCGAGCTTGGCCGGGTCGAGGCGGCGGGCCCTGGCGTAGACCGGTGGGCCCGTAGTGGGTATGTGGTGCTCGATCCCATGCCGCACTGCGACGGCCAAAAACGTCGGCCGCGTGAGGGCCGGGAATTCCGCGAGCAGGCGAGCGAACTCGTTCGCCGTCGGGAGGGCGCACGCCAGTTCGGTCGGCGCGGAGCTGCTCATCGTGCACGCCAGGGAGCTGAAGGTCTCGGCGTTGACAAGGCGACGACGTTTGACGTCGACCAGCAGCCTGTGCGCGCAGAGGAAGTCGGCGCCCAGCAAAGCCATGGGGACGCAGGCGGTCACAAAGGTCCACTGAAAGCGCTGGCTGCCGAAGCAGAGGGTGACGTCGCGCAGGCCGAAAATGCGTATGGCCGAGCCATTAGCAGCGACCAAAGAGGGGCCGCAAACGGCATCCCGCCTGTCCTGCTCGGAGGCGGGTATGACGCTCAGTTGGGCGCCGGTGTCACAAAGGAAACGCCGCCCGGATGCTTTGTCCCGAATAAAAAGCAAATTGCCCGAGTGGCCGGCGCAAATGGCTGGGAATGAACGCCGGCCCGGCCGTTTCCCGACTTGCCGAAAGTGCACGGGGGTCGGCACGTCCGAGCCTTGTGTCCGAACCTGGCATGGTAATAACACCACGCCTGGTCAGGTGGAGGCCCCGGCCTTCGTGTCGGAAGCGGTCGGCGCGGCGTGGCGGCCGCCAGTTGCACCGGCAGTTCGGCCTCCAACCGCGCAGGGCGCTCGGGCGTCGCCTCGGACGGCGGCAGGTTCCAGGTAGCCGCGCCGATGTGTTGGCCCGCCGAGGAGATCTTATCTGCTTCCCTGGCGAGGGCGCGGGGATCGGTGATCGACGTGCCAGCCAGGGCGAGGCGTACCGGGTGCGGCGGCTGGCGAAGGAACAGCTCGCGGAACAGAAAATCGGGAGAGTGCTCACCGAGCAACGAGAGCATATAGTCCATGCGCTCGGACGGGCGCGTGTCGCCGAGCTCGGGCAGGGCGAGCAGGCGCCGTGCGCGTGCCGCCGGTGAGAGGGCGAAAGCGTCGAGGAGGAGCGTCTTCAGCGCGTCATACTTGTCGGCAGCCGGCGGGTGCTCGAGGAGGCTCAGGGCGCGGGCCGCGGTGGCGGAACCGAGCGCTGCGACGACGTGGTGGAAGCGGGTGTCGTCCACGGTGATGCCTCGCAGGGCGAACTGGGAGTCCGCCTGGGCGAACCAAACAGCCGCGTGAGCCTCCCAGAAGGTAGGCAGTTTAAGAGTCACTGCCGTGTCCATGTCGGTAGGTCACCAGTGAAGGAGCTGCGCTCCAACGCGAGTCGAAAGAATTGACGCGACCAAAGACGGAATTCGTCCGAGTTGCTTTATTGAAACAAAACAGCTCAGGTATTCTGACAAGCCCGTTTATCGGGCAGCAATATATATACACATTTATGCCGGGGCATTTGCCCGGGAAAACCGAGACCGGGCATGCCTGGGTGTCAAGGGCGAGTCCTGGAAAGGCGAGTAGGGACATGCCCGGGCGTCCTGGACGCGGCCTGGCAAGTCGAGGCTGGGCGTGCCCGAGCGCTCTGGGCGAGCCCTGGAAAGGCGAGAGCGGGCATGCCCGGACGCTCTGGGCGAGCCCTGGAAAGGCGAGTCTGGACATGCCCGGGCGTCCTGGACGCGGCCTGGCAAGTCGAGGCTGGGCATGCCCGGGCGCTCTGGGCGAGCCCTGGAAAGGCGAGAGCGGGCATGCCCGGGAAAGACGAGACCGGGCGTGCCCGGGAGGTTCGGGCGTGCCCGGGAACAGCGAGTCCGGGCATGCCCAGGAGAGGCGCGTCTGGGCCCGTCCGGACGAGCCCGGCATGGCGATCGCGCCCTGGCCGCGTCCTGGCAGGTGCAAGGCAATTGTGTACATTCAGCGGGAACCGCTACAATATGATGATAACATGATATGACGGTAACATGAGGATAACATGATATCATAACACCGCTGATGATATCAATTGATGGGCACGTTCAGGGTCGAGGCGGAGGCAGGGCTCAAGAACATGCAGTTAGACATAGGCTGTCTGCTGTTTCCATTGAAATAAGGGCAACAATAGTTGACCACATCATAAACAGAGGTTTGACCATGAGATAAGCGACCATGAGATAAGCGACAATGAGATAAGCGGGGTTGTTGGTTCACCCAAATCTACAAAGGTCCATATGGCAAACATCATCCGAGTACTCCACACAGACAACCGCATTTTCTTCCTATTTCTGCTTCGAAGTGCAACTACGAAAAACTTCTTTTGCGATTATAGTACAAGTTTTTTGACAGAAGGATATACAGTTTGTTTTAATTATTTAATAGTGATGATATTACTTCATCTTGTTTTGATTATTAAATGAATGAGATTTTGCCGTTTCATTAAAAGTTTTTGCTTTGATGCAAGTTTGTGTTCTTTTGAAAGACGTCTCAATAAAACTGGACATACATTTTGGAGTTTCACATGTCTAACTAGCTTTTGTAAATAGAGTTAGTGCTTTTGAGTTTTGTGTTAACAGTTTTGTAAACTGCACCAATAGTTTGAAAGAATGTGCGTAAGCAATAGAAAAAAACTGCACGAGTCGATTAGCCCGGTTATTATAGTTCTCCATGAAAAGCCAGGTCTTGGAAGCTGATGGAAAGACAGCTCACTTGGCAGCGAACTCACATATGAACTCTTTGGTCATTTATTTGTTCCACTGCAAAATTTGTTCTGACAAAAAACAGCCAATGCCAAAAACAGCCAATGCCAAAAACAGGCAATCCTCAGAAAATGGTGTCATTCATATAGGGATGTCCAGCTTGACTGTCCCATCTGCATTTAGGATTTAGATGTTTAAGATCCATGGTGTCTCCCAAAAAGAGTTGGCGAGTATGTGTGTGGCAGCATCCTTCTCTGTCAAGTAACTAACTGCGATACGCATCTTAATGTCCTTGTATATGAATCTTTGAAGCAATTAATTTCCTCGACAGCCAATGTGCAATTTCACAGCTACAGCTGTCAGCTTATAATAACTATCCGTTCACCTTTTACCCATCACCATGGAGCTTGACGGTTAATGGGTGATAATGGTGGTGGATGACTGTACTATTCTTGAAAGCATTACAGTGGGGTTTGGTAAACGTTTACCCAGGGAAAACGGGAAGTCCTACTCTTGTTGAAAAGTGTCTTACTCTTGAAAAATCCAGAAAGGAGGGAAGCAAACCAAAAACACTCTCTCATTCATTCATCCCTGCATAATCCAGTAGCAAGAATAGCAGGAAGGTGATGGCCAGTTGGGTGTATTTCCGGAACATCGACAGAATAACCTTCTGACCGTATTACCTGCTCTTTAGTTGTCTCCCTTAGCTTGTGTCTCAAAGACAAGTCAGGAGGTACAAACATAGACTTGGAAATTGAATGGAGTGAAAGGCATAGATCTATTTTTTTCAAGGTAACTGAAGACTTGTAAACACTTAATAAAACGTTACATTCTTGAAAATAAGGGGGTTATGTTCTTGAAATCCCCGTGAATAGCAAATCCACAAAACTTAGGGGGGTAATGAGGAAAATAGGGTTCGGGACTTCATTTTTAAAATTTGTCCAAAATGTGGCCTTAATTAATATGGTTTGTGCATTGTTTTTGTGCTATTTATTTTCATGAATAAAATAGTTATTATTACTTGCAAAATAGAAGATTTTTCAAGTATATTGGTCTGTTGCGTCTGTGGTTCTGTCTGTCTGTCTGTTTGTTTGTTTGTCACCGGCCTACAGGTCACAATTTTCAACCGATCTTCACGAAACTTCACCAAATGGTAGAGTTGGTCAAAAGCAAGAAGCCTATTGTTTTTGTGGTCAAAAGATGAAAAGGTCAACATAGGCCAAAGGTCATCAACTTTGCTAAATTTCTAAAATCCTCAATTTTCATCCGATTGACATGAAATTTGAAGAGGACTTGCATATCTGGTCATTGAATTCAACCACCAAATATTTTTGAGGTCAACATAGGCCAAAAGGTCAACATAGGCCAAAAGGTCAACATAGGCCGAATTTCTAAAATCCTCAATTTTCATCCAATTGACTTGAAATTTGAAGAGGACTTGCATATCTGGTCACTGAATTCAACCACCAAGTATATTTGAGGTCAACATAGGCCAAAAGGTCAACATAGGCCACATTTCTAAAATCTTCAATTTTCATCCAATTGACTTGAAATTTGAAGAAGACTTGCATATCTGGTCACTGAATTCAACCACAAATTATATTTTAGGTAAACATAGGCCAAAAGGTCAACATAGGCCAAGTTTTTAAAATCCTCAATTTTCATCCGATTGACTTAAAAATTGAACAGCATTTGCACATTGAGTCACTAAATAGGGAAACTATTTTTGAGGTCAAAAGGTCAAAGGTCAACTCAAGGTCAACCTTCCAAAATCATCATTTTTCATCTGAAAAATCGTCACTTTTCTTCCTATTGACCCGAGCTTTGATCAAGATTGTCAATTTTAATCTTGATGAAATGGACAATTTGCTGTATCAATGGAATTTTTTTTTCTTCGGGGTGGGGGGCGGATTTTGCAAGTATCGTGCTCCGCATGACGTCTTTTTGTTTGTTTGTCCGCACAGAATAAATATGATTTTCTCTGCAACCGTTGGTCCGATTGACAGGAAATTTTCACCATAGGTGCAACTCCACCTGTATAATTTTTTTTAATGATAATTATGACGTCACGTGGTTCACATCACGTGGTTCGGTCGCCATCTTGGAAAAACCGAAAAAAATTGCACCTACATATCTCTGAAAGCGCTGAATAGAAAAAATTGAGACGTGGCTCATTGTAAAGAACTCTCCATGTGGAATAACATCTGTGAATGATGATGTCATAGATGCCTCCATTATGACATCATAATTTGACAAGTACAAAACGTCATCCAATCAAGATGAAATTTCTTGAGCATAATCTAAGAATAAATTTGTTTAGAAAAAAATAATGACGTCATCAGTCACGTGGTTCGGCCGCCATATTTGTTTTAACACAAAGGCCTTAAAAAACACTGAAAATACATCCTGGCGAGGGTTTGCAATCTCTGATTGCTCTTTTTCTTGTTTTGAATTGTATTTGACTGTCAGGCAGACAAAGACAAATATTATCTCACTCCTCTCTGTGCATGTGAGATCAGGACGAATTCAGAGACAAAGTACAGTAAAACGACAGACTTGTCTTCCGATTCATGTTCTGATTCATATTCAACATATAACATTCAATTTAAATAAGCTGTTCCTCGATCATAAACTGATAAGACAGATGGATGTACGGACATAAAGTAATTGTTTAACCCCGTTTTTTGCTTCGCGTGAGTGGGGTAACTACTGCTAGAAGCAGACCTGCATATACATAGCAACAATGCATGCCAACAACACCCTGTGGCAAAATCACAAAGGCATGGTGATGATATTATAATCATATCATCACCATAGGTATACTTTATACAATATAGTATACTAACAAATATAATACAAACGTTGAACATACAATTTAACTTAAAGTATACTTTTACCTCCACTGATTTTTATTTTGGAGAAAGGTGTTGCATCGATGCTCCAGTTGACGGTCATGGCTCATAGCATCAAGGATGCGCAGGATTTGCCTACAATTAGGCCTTTTCTGTCAGATAAATGAGAACTTGAGACCTCCAATCGAAACAAATACCAAGAATACTTGCAATTTCATTAGTAAAATAAAAAAAGTCCTCACCTTGGGATTTCTTTCCCAGCATTGCATCATGAGGTCGAAGAACTGTTTTGGACACTCGCTGGGGATTGTTAGCCTCTAGGTTGGACATTGAAATAAAATGTCATTGAGTCTCTCAAAACATGCTTCAGGCTCTGTGCACATTTATTGTGTTCCTAAAACTTCATCAAGAGGATGCCCTCCATCGTGCAGCACACCATGTTTCCAGAAAAGAAGTTAAGCTGGCTGTTCTATCTGAAACTACTCGAATGTGAACTCTTTTATATATATATATATATATATGACTTTCTCGTTGTCCATGGGTAAATATTCCAATGTCCATGTACCTCAATGACTACAATGGTGGGAAAACTACACCAGTGGCTTAGGTGCACAGCAGTAATAATGAAAGTAGCAAACCAATGAAATAATGAAAGTAGCAAACCAAATTCAAAACCAAATCTTAATCAGATATGCATATGCCAAATTGTACTTTATTTTCAAAATGTATGTATTCTGACAAAGTAAAAAGCAAACCTTTCTGAAGGATATAAAGAACACAAATAAAACTCCACTCACCTCATTTTTCTCCACAACCAACCAAGCAACCTGCAACCCCTCCAGACCTTTGAAGGGGATCTCCCTTGTGAGAATCTCCCAGAGCACCTTCAACATGAATTATAAATATTCCAGATTCAGTCATTGTACCATGGAATAAACTTTTCAACCATTCCAGAAACACAATAATTATTAGCATTTAGAAAAAAACCCAATAATAAAACTTTTAAAACTTTTCCTTCAGCTTTAGAATGAAACCCTGAAATAAACTGAAAAAATACTGACAATTCAGGGAGTATGCACTTCAGAATTTTTTTTACATGAGGACGTACCACCCCAAAGGAGAATGAGTCACAGGCCTCAGAAATAGGCAGACTTTGAATAACCTCAGGAGCCATCCAAGGGAAAGTCCCCACCAAGCTCATGCGAGTCGTGTGCACGTGAAATCGCGATGCACCAAAGTCACATATCTAGAGGTAGGTACACAATGCAGGATATTGTTGATATGCTTAGTCATTGGTGTGGAGGATCTCATACTTATCACTGACAAGTGTGGAGTGCCTTTCACTTGCCTACACTTAAGTGAAAGAGAAATGACACAAACATATGCATCAAACGTATGAAATTACCCAGGAATGTTTCTCCCACGGAGCCATTAAGTAAGCATTTCTTCCAAAAATTATCAGAGTACAAGGAGAATTACTTGAGACATCAAAAAATGCTCCATTCTAGGGAATGGTTGTGCATGTATTGGTAAAATTTCTCGAAGCAAAGGACAAGGGGGATTCCTTCCTTTCATGAAAGCCAAAACACAGTTTGCTTGGTTGTTTCCGCTTTAATTTGTTTATTCTGCTTGGGCTAATTGAATACGTTAAACATGGCAAAATGTTCTGCCATTTTCAAGGAGGAAAATACTTGAGTGGTGAAGACGTTATCGCAGAAAGTAGTCATTATTTAAACAAATTAATCCTTTTAGTATTTGTAATCAGCAACCTACATTGGAGGTAACAAAATTACTTATGTATGGATATATATACATATATGTATGTATATACAGACTTGGCATTTAATATGGAATATTTTTTTTGTGGGGGTGAACTTACTTTTCAAGATGTCTTAGAACCAAAATTTCATTGGAATTATGTTGAAATTATTCTAGATTTTGTTAATGTGACCTTTAAAAGAAACAAAAACCACATTTGACATTTCGAAACAAATAAATTGATCCTTGAAAGTGATGTAAACTGATATCGAACTCAATTCATGGACAGTACTGTGTTAAACTTCTGTACGTTTTCCAGAAGTATCTCTTTATTTTGCACATTAGCCAAAAATTTTTTTAACAAAAACAAAAGTTCAATTATGACTGGGATTACGGACAGTAAAATTACAGTTCAGTACTTCGTGTAACCCCCAAGAGCATTCAGGAGAGCACGTACACGTTGAGGCATGCTGTTCACGAGATTTGCCAAGGTTTGGACAGGAATCGCTTGCCATGCAGTAACAATAGCCTGCTGCAATTCACGCACAGAGGTCGGCTGCTGGTCCAAGTTGTCGATTTGACGCGTTAATTCTGCCCACAAGTTCTCTATCGGATTCATATCCGGGGACATGGCAGTCCACTCCATATGCTCTACACCACGGTCAGCAAGAAAGTGTTGGATCATGCGAGCACGATGAGGCCGTGCATTGTCATCTTGGAAGACAAAGTTTCCTCGAAAGGCTGCACGAGCAAATGGAAGCAATGTTTCTTCCAGAATGGCCCTGTACTTGAACTGGTTCAGGTTTCCATTCAGAACAACCAGGTCAGTTTTGCCCCCTGCATGAAAAGCAGCCCAAACGGTCACCCCATCACCTCCAGCTTGGACTCTTGGCACTATACAATCTTTGTTGTAGGCTTCATGCACTTGTCTGCGCACTCAGACGCAGCCATCTTGACGATAGACCAGAAATCTAGACTCGTCACTGAAGATCACGTGATTCCAGTGTCCTGGCTGCCATTGACGGTGCTCTCTGGCCCACTGCAATCGGCGTTGGTGGTGTTGTCTGGTCAGGCGTGGCTTTCTCAGGGGACGCCTGGCACGATAGCCTGCTTGAACCAGTCGTTGGTTGACTAGCCTTCTGGATACAGGCACATTTGTCAGTTGCTGCCACTCAGCCCTAAGCCGATTAGCTGACTTGGTACAGCCATTACGGACTAACCAGTGCAGCTGGTGATCATCCCTCCTTGTGGTTCTGCGGGGACGTCCTGGCCTCGGTATTGGAGAAGGGACACCCCTCTGAGCATTTCGTTTCAGGATCTTTGACACCTGACCTTGAGTGATGCCATACTGCCGAGCAATAGCATGCTGTTTCATGTCGTAATTTCGTAAAGCCACCACTCCATGACAAACAGCATTGTCGAGTTGACGGACCATCTCCAGAGGAAGCGGCAATAACTTTCGGAAACGTGCAGCAGTTATTTTCCACTAATACAGAACACAACAACCCTTATATACCCGATTGTGAAGCCAATCGTCAAATGTACCTGTCCTTACATTTTGTCACGCCACCTGTGATATTATCCTGTTATTGACTTCTTGCTGTGAAAGACAATCAGTGACATGGTTCTTTCAACAAATAAATCACCAAAGTGTAAAAGAAACTCACCAGATTGATATACTGAGTTAAGAAAGTAAGCCCAAGTCAAGGAAAAAAAAATATTCCATATTAAATGCCAAGTCTGTATATATACATATACAGTATTATATATATATATATATCTATCTATATATATATATATATATATATATATCTATATATATATATATATATATATATATCTATATATATATATATATATATATATCTATATATATATATATATATTTTTATATATATATATATATATATATATCTATATATAGTATATATATATATATATATTGTTGCGGATCCGGGGTACGGCACTCCCGTTACCAAGGGGGGGTTAATCCCCTTGTCTTTTACACTGGCCGTCTCCGATCCTGGAAACTATGACGCCACTTCCGGTCGGTAGTAGCCAGGGTCATTAGTCAATGAAGTCCCAAATACCTGCGTACTAAGACCGGCCGTAAGCGAGGAGATAATTTCCTCCTGAGCCGCAGCGTTAATAGATGCGCCGAGCGAAGCAAGCTGTGACTCGGGCCGTTAAGAAAAGACTAAACCCGATTACAATGGTCGGCCGAATCGTGCCACATATATTCAATTGAAGGAAACAGAATCAGGCGCTCGAATGGAGAAGAAACCAAAGTGAACGGAGGAACACATCATTTATTATACAATACTAGTAGAGGAAATGAAAGGTAATGTACAGTTGAAGAGGAAGAAGCAGTACCACAGGGCAGCCTTATACAGTCTTATATAACACTCCCAGGACAGAACAAACACACTTACACGAAAAGGTGGTGGTGGTGGGAAGGAAGAGAAGGGTCCAGGCAGCTGGTAGGCGTCGAGGTCCGGCTCCGACCTCGCGCTCCGGTCCACGCTCCGGGTTCGAGGAGAAACCCGGCAAACAGCTCCGCGTGTCGTTGAACACGACCGGACAATTATATCGCGGGGGGGGGGGGGGGGGGGGGGGGGAGACTGGGATGCTGCGTACGTAATAGATTGACTCCTTCGCCTTCAACCAGTTGCGCGCCTCCAACAGTTCGTGAAAACGGCAAGCAAGGACTCCTTCACCACTCTCTGTCGCACGACTCGTCTCTCATCTGCTGAAGTCGTTCTCCCGGGCACATCTCTTGATGTTCAACTCCTTCTCTCTCCCTGGCTCATCTCCTCAAGTAGTCCCACGCGACCGCTTATATTGGCCGATCGCGTATTAAGCTGCTTGCCTTTTTGGATACGCCCATCGGTGAGCTGCCTTGGCCCTGATTGGTCGTGAGGGCTCACCAGTCCGCCCCTTGATGGTGCGTTGGTGGGCCACGCCTCATTCCTGGCGCTCCTCCCCCTTCTTCTCCAACTCGGCCGCGTGGCTTATGGCGGCTGGCAGCGAACAACCAAAAGGCAGCGAACGCTGAGGCGGCTGTGGCTGGCAGAGGCGCATAATACAATTTGGAGAGGGTGAAGCCGCAAAATGAATAGGAGGGAATTTGAGAAGGGGCCTAGGTTATTTGATTAATGCAACGCAGAGTCAAACTATTGGGAACAGATCCTTACCTGAAACACATACTAATGAAATAACTAAAGAAGATCCTATGGTGTTCTACGTGTTGCAATATGACCTAACTAGGGTGCGACCTTTGACCTTTACACAAAAGTGGGAATATTTACAGGGGATTATTTATAAGGGATTATTACAAATATTTACAAAGTGGAGGGTTCTAAAAACCGCAACAATATATATATATATATATATATATATATATACATACATATATATATATATATATATATATATTGTCATGTGACTGCTCTCAGTTAACACCGGGAGAGTCACGGAAGGCCACAAACGAGCTTTTACTCCGAAGTGTTCAGTTCAATTGCGGACTTGATACACACGGGGAAAAAATGGAAAAGGGGAGGAAGCTGAAGCACTTACCTGAGCGATCCCTCCGGGCAGTCTTCAACCTGCAGAAAATAACTCAAACAAAAACCGGGTTTAGAATGTACAAAAAATAACAAAATGATTTATTAAAACGGATGCTGATAACAAGAAAACGCGACGGTAAAACTAAAGTCCTAAACGGGATCCTCCACACCAGACTTAAACACAGACAAAGGGATAAAAGAACGTTGGATAAAATAAATTATGTGTGTGTGTGTGTGTGTGTGTGTGTGTGTGTGTGTGTGTGTGTGTGTGTGTGTGTGTGTGTGTGTGTGTGTGTGTGTGTGTGTGTGTGTGTGTGTGTGTGTGTGCTCTGTGAATGGGACCGTGCATTGGCGGGAAACCAGCCTCGTTGCGCCCGTTTCACGCTGCAGCGCTCGTACACTCATCCACACACAGAGAACCGCAATTCCCGGGCCGTGGCTCCTCTAGCAGTCTCTGCACGTCTTCGATGGCATCTCTGAACACGGTCGGTCCAAGCACAATCGCGCGAGGGAGAAGAGGTAAGGGTGAAAGAGGTCATCAAGGGCAACAAAAGAAGAGAGACAAGAAGAGAAGGCAAGAGAGAATGCAAGAGGAGGGCAAGAGAGCAAGAGAGGAGGGCAAGAGAGAAAATGTCAGTCCGAGGGTTCTTTTAACATCAGGTCGTGACGTCATCGGCACTTCTCCACCAATCAGCCCGCAGACCACCACTGCATGGTCCAGCTCTCCACCAATCTGCGTGCCGCTTCTTGCTCGCCCTTCTCTCACCAATCGATGAGTGCCTTCTTGCTCCACCCTGGCCAATCAGCAAGTCCCTTCTTACCCCGGCCTTCCTGTTGGTCAACTCCCACCCAATCACTGTCCTTCTGGGTGTGGCTCTCGGCCTGCCTGAGCTATGTGTGTCTGCCAGGCGATGTAGATGGTGGTGTCCATCGGCAGTGTTCAGAGCTGGCTTCCGGTTGGTTTTATTGTTATTATGGGGTAATTAATGGGTATTTCCTCACTAGTGTTTATGGTGCAGTGCCAAAAGAGATAAAGGATAAATTACTGAGGTTTGATGAACAGGGGAATTAACATAATCCCTATACTAGTTAACATGCCCCATTCCTCGTAATGGGGACAAAGATACACCTTACTCTGACATTTGGCTAAACAAAATTTATTACATGGTGATGGTTCTTATCCGACATCCAGAGCATGTTAATTTATACAAATCTACCTGACTCTACATATCACTGCCTACCCCACAGTCATAACTCTATATATATATATATATATATATATATATATATATATATATATATATATATATATATTGCTGCGGTTTTGAGATTGGCACATTGAAATCAAAAAATGTTAAAGGTTTGCCCCCCATAGTTAGTCACATGAGCAACATATAGGCCCATTTGCAGTATAGTTATGTCTTAGTATGTGTAAGAATAGGCCATTTCCCCTCTTAGTACCTGCGTTGTGTAAAGACAGGAGAATAGGCCCTCCATTCATTTTGCGTACACCTCCATTCTACCTCTATGGGCGCAATCCATCCCGCGTCCCATTTGGCTGTCCACTAGTCAAGTTAACACGAGGCAGGGCCTCGAAAGGTGAAGGAGGGTTGATCTCGGCGCGGCAGCAGTGGGGACGGTAAGAATGAACCAGCCAATCAGAGCTCGAGCGGAATGGCGTGAGAGGGCGTGGTGAAGAGCATCTGGTGAGTTCCAGAGGGTTCGAGGGGCGTGGCAGGTATAACCCTTTGCGTGAAGCCCCCACCGCAAAGTTATCGAGGGAGGTGCGCTGAGTTGGTGCGGAGTTTATGAGAGGATTCTAAGGAGACGCGCTTGAAAAGGATCACCCGCGCTGTATGAACTTTGTTACGAGGGATATGTGGGCGCAGCCAGGGCGTTGATAACTTGCTCACCAAGCGGTTCAGCCAAAGCGAGTGAACGCAGCTGAATAGCTGCCAGCCGCTAAGTCCGCCCCCTACCGTTCGCCCCGAGATAACCCGTTCCGTTCGAGCGACACAATACGCGGTCCTGCCTTCTCCTACCTCCATCTTCACAGGACATGCCGGGGACCGTGGAGAGCCGGGCGGGGCCGATCCTGGACGACCAAGCCGGCGCGTTCGGCCTGAACAGCATCCTGCCCATCTGCAATCCCCGTGTGAGTGTGTGTGTCAGACAGGCCCGTTGTCCTGGGGTATTAAGTATAAGACTGTATAAGGATTGCTCTGTGTCTCTTCCTCCTGTGCTGTAAATACGTGCGTAATAATTAAACCAATTTGTTCTTCCTTTTCTTTCCAATTCGATCGCCTTTGTGATTTCTCCATTGACTAAGCATGGTACGAATAAGATCGCTCCAATCGGGTCTAGTAATTATAAATAGCGCGGATCACGTGTACGCAAACCGCTCGACATATCACCATCACACGTGGTTTGTGCGAGGATTATTCCCTCGCTTCCAGGGCAGCGCTAGTACTTAGGTAACAGCGAATTTGGTCCCGAAACCCTATTTAGCGCTGTCCGGAAGGGACGTAATAGGTCTCGGGTCACGCCAGGTCAGTAAAGACAAGGGGGATTAATCCCCCCTTGATAAGGGGAGAAGGCCGGCGGCAGATCCGCAACAATATATATATATATATATATATATATATATATATATATATTGTTGCGAATATGGAATTTGGCCTCCATATCCGCTTGTAAATATTCCCCTATTTTCTCCAATACTCCCCAACTTTCCCCAGTCCCCCATTCCCTAGTCCCATTGCATGTAAATAACAATCAGTAGAGCCGACCTTCCCCTTATTCCCCCATTAAATGTCGTGCCCAGGTCCACCGCACCACACGTAGACAACTTTCGGACATCTTCCTAGTTATTCTTATTCTATGTCAGTTAAGGCCTCGTCTCCATTAATTATGACTCTTCGTTGCACCAGAATGTGATTATATGGCATCAGTAGTGAGTTTAGGACCTTTCCCATACCTCCTCCCATCTTCTTCCCCAAACAACAACAATAACAACAACTACAACAACAATTACAACAACAACAGAGGAGATGGCGGCGGAGCGGGGGAGGATGCGTCCTCACACCGGCTCGATTAGCTCCAGACCATGCGCTCCACGGGGTTACCCCGAAGGGGCTGGCTGTCAGCTCCTCGTCAGGGGCGGAGCCAGTAACCCCCCCGCACGCACCCAATGAGAAGCAACGTGCCGATTCCACGAGGCGGAGCTAACGAGCCGAGGGCGTGTCACTCCCCGCCGGATATACGCAGCCGCTTGCCGGACGTGACGTCAGATGCGCCCCCAGCTTGAGACGACAAGACGCCACCTCGAGCGCTGAGAGACCTCCTGCATCTTTTGGGCCGCGCCATCCTGTCCCTGAGCACAAGGTGCACCTTGTGCTGGCCATCGAATACCCGCTTTCCTAGCCATCAATCCCCGTGTGAGTCAGTTTTTGTCCTGTTTCTCTGTGGTCTGTCGGGAATAATATAAGGTTGTGTCTAAGTGCCTGTCTTCCTATGATGTACCTCTTGTAGTTGTAATCTAACCTTCCGCCTTAATATAACCTCCTCCGGAGGTCTTGAGAACTGAACCCCTGGTGTCGTATTGTGTCATTATAACCCAGCCGGGTGTCTTCTCTTTCCTATTGAGCCAGCGTAGCGCGGCTTCGTCGACGTTCGAGTACAATCGGGTAATTTGTGCGGACACGACGGCCATTCCGCTCGGCCCACCTTAACATCAAAGTCGTGTCTGTAACAATTGGTGTCGAGGAGTGGAATTCGAACCCGGGACTAAATTAGTTAGGCCCAAATTTTGGGAGGGAAAATCGATTCGGAGCGCGTTTCCCGCGCGAAATTATAACGGCGAAATTTCAATTTGTTTTACGAAAAAAAAAAAAAAACGAATAGAGGAAAAAAAAAATTTGGTCAAAATTTGGAGCGGCCGAAATTTGTTTTGTTTTACGAAACTCGAATTTTGCAAGTCGCGCTATGGCGGATCAAGACGGCTGGGGTCCGGTAGGGGAGAGTGAAGCAGGGTCGATCCAGGACCAAAATGAGGGACAGGAGGAGAGCGAAGCAGTGAGGGCGGCAGGTTCGCAAAATAGCGCCGTCACGCACGAAGAAGCGGGCGCGCAAAATGGCGCCTCGCTGATCACCGCGCCAGCGACCGTGGCAGCGCCCCCGATGGATTGGGGCCTTTTTTTTATACAAATGAAGGCCCTTATGGCCCAGAATAATGAAGAAATGGCAAACAGAATGGGGAACCGGATGGATGCTCAGGGTGAGCGATTGGAGGGCCAAATGGGGGTAATGGGAAACCAACTGGGGGTAATGAGGGACGAAGCGAGGGCTCGGAGTGAGCGATTGGGGGTAATGGGAAGCCAGATGGGGGTAAGGAGGGACGAAGCGAGGGGTACTGGTGAGAAGGTAGACAAAAATTTTGAGGGGTTAGACAACGGGATAAAGGAGGTGAAAAATGGGTTAATGGGGGTAGAAAATAGAATGGCTGCCCAGGAGAATCAGATAGAGGGAGTGAAAAATGGGGTAGAGGGAGAGATTAGAAGAGGTGTGAGTGAGGAGGTCGGAGGAGTGCGCGAGGAGGTGAGGCACTGTAAGGAGCACATGGAGAAGGAGGTGAGAAAGGGGACTGTAAAGTTACAAGGGGGCATAGAGGACCTGACGCAGGAGGTGGAGCAGCTGACGGTGGGACAGACGGAGTTAGTGGAGCAGGTTCAAAGGAACACTGCGGTATTAGGAGGGTTGAAAGCGACACAGAAAGAAGTGGAAGAAGGGATGAGCGAAATTAAAAAGCGACGGAGAGAGGATAACAAAGAGATAAAAGAGGAGATAAAAGAATTGGTCCAAAGTCTGTGTTTGGATCGTGGTGTGCTCATTAACCGGATGAGGGATTCGCAGGTGATGGAGGAGAAGCGAAGAGGAAGAGGACCCGGTGTAAGTGGTGACCAATATGGTCGTGCGTATGATGCGCCAGGGGATTTAAGAAGCTTGGGGATTGGTTTGGATCCGGGTGTTCGTGAGAGGCCGTTGGTGAAGTGTGCGACAGGTCTGGTGTGCGAAAGAGGAGGTGTGCGAGAAAGTCCGACTCTGGGGTGTGTGAGGAAAAAGTGCGTGCCAAGGAGTGAGGGTGCTGGCGAGAGTGAGTCGGTCGTAGCGAGTGTGCGAGGGAGCACATGGAAGCGCGGTGTGGTGAGTGTTCCAGAGGGTGTAACGGGAGAGTGTGCGCGAGAAAGGTGTGTGACGGACAGGTGCACGAGGAAAGAGTGCGCTGTCAGAAGTAAGGAAGAGTGTCCACCTGTGGTGAGTGTTACAGAGGGTGTGACGGGAGAGTGTGCGCGAGAAAGGTGTGTGACGGACAGGTGCATGGGGAAAGAGTGCGCTGTCAAGAGTAAGGATGAGTGCGCTGTCAGGAATGGAGGTGAAAGTAGTGAGAGTGACATGGAGCGTGAGTTAGTTGTGACAGGTGAGCGAGGATGTACACCTGGAATAGAAGGATGCACACCTGGAATGGTAGAGCGTGAGTGGGAATGCACGCTGGAGTTGGTGGTGAGGCACGTGGTTGGGTGTGCGAATGAGAGCACACCTGTGATTGTCACAGAGGAGGTGACTGAGGAGGGGGCGCGAAGAGGTGTATTGGTGAGGTGTGCGAGCAACGAATGTGTGCCAAAGTGTTCGGTGGTCAGGTGTGTGACCAAGGCTGTGAGTGGAATGGGTGTACCTGGGTGTGTAAGGAAGGGTACGAGGAGCATGGGCACAGCTGGATGTGTGAGCAAGGAACGGGCTGCGGGGTGTAAGCGTCCAGGTGAAGCATCGACGTTACACGGGTTAGAGGTTAGAGCGACTTTTAGCCGAAGCAGGCCCTCGGTGCGTGCTGGGCCTCGCTTTGAACGGCCGCGTCCGTGCTCCACTAGGCGGAGCGGGCAGCCCGATAGGAAGGGTCGTTATGGCGACCACGTTTTGTTGAGACGTGCCGGCAGGTCGAGATCGGGACATTGGATGGCTCCACGCCGAGGTGATGTGTGGGATCTCGGCCCGGGTAAGCCCCCGTCCCTGCACCGAGTGCCGGACGTATCCAGCCGCTGGCACAAAACAACCAGCATCCATTGCTTGGCTTTACGAAGCCGGGCTTTGGACAGGGATTGGCGCACCGAGAGGTATTAGTGAGTCGACTGGGTGATGCGGTTAGTGTTTTGGACCCAAAATTGGAGAAAAACAAAATTTGATGATTGGCAAGGGATTGGCAGTAGTGATTGGCAGATGATGGGCAGTGATTGGCAAATTTTTAATTTGTTGAAATTTGACGTGCAAAATTGATAGTGAGAGACCCCCGATGTGGTGGGATGGCAAATCCACCATCCTTCCCATGTGTGGGGCAAATGCGCAATAGATTATGGGGTGTATGGCAGTGAAAACTAGCCCGGGTGGGTTAGGTTATATTGTAGGGATCTAGAAGAGATTGACATTAGGTGACGTTAAGTTTAGTTAGTGACTGATACCTGTAGTGGGGACGCAGGTAGATGAGTGTGGATTATAATGACGAGGGAGCGCAATAGTTTAAAGGGACGACTGGGAAGCGCAAGTTTCAGAAGGGAGTAGTTAGCTGAGATGATGCCGTGTGGGTGTGAGAATTGAACAGGTGTGATTGCACAGGTGTGCAACTGGACAGGTGTGTGGAGCAGTGTATGAGTAGTGAGTGTGTGGATCAGCGCGAATGCGCTTGGGGAGAGAAGGGTGCAGGTGGCACCAGGTGTGAGAGCACAGGTGTGCAGGTACAGGTGTGTGGAGAGAGTTGGAGTGAGTGGTACGGAGTGGTGTGCATGGTGCGAAGGTGTGGATGGGGGAAGAGTGGACCCCTTTCACGAGCACCCGGGGCGGGTAGTGTAAGTGTTAGGTAGAGGGTGCAGGTAAATTGTGGTTGGATATTGGCATTTGTGGTGCGGTTGCAGAATGGTGTTGTGAATGGGTGCATTAGTGTTGTGGAAATGGCTGGGCGTGTAGCCTGTTAGTGTGTGTAGTTGGTTGGGCACTCCACCACTGTGAGGATGTCGGCCAGGTGAGGCCGCAGGTGGGCTCTGGGAGCCGGTAGAGTTGTGGATGGGGCCCGAGGATCCGGAGGATGGACCCGGGTAGCCCAGTGCCAGAGAGGGCACCGAGTGGGGAGAGTGCCAGAGAGCCTTCCCCAGGTAGTTAGGTTAGGGTAAGGAGCAGGTAAGCTCGGAGGCAACTGCAGTGGTGGAGGTGTGCAGGTGGGTAGACCCACTGGGAGAGGTACACGCCGCAGCCCAGAAATTGTGCGAGGGCACCGGGAGATGAATCGGGGGAGTGAGACCCCAAATTGAAAAGCACCACAGTTTGGCCAATGGGAATTGGTTTTTAGAACCCATAGAGTAAGAGGGCCAATGGTTTGGCCGGAGAGAGACCCCGGGTAGTGTAAAGTTGTTAAAGTCATTTAGGAAATAGTTAGGATTAATGAACCTGTCGCACCATACGCAGCCACTTACCTGTGGTGATGATGATGACTCCACACCTGTGTTTTCTTTGTTTTGTTGCAGGAGATGAATCGCTGTGTGGATTTGTGAGACGCATCACGACGTGGATGAGACATTGGGGTGATTCCATCTCTCCCTCCCTAGGAGGGACTGATGATGAATTGGTAATGGCAAATTATGATGTTGAGTTGGAGATGGCAAATTTTGATGAGAGTTGAAAATGGCAAATTTGATTGGTTAGGAGGGAGAGAAGACGAATTTGGTTTATGGGAGGAACGGGGAAGACAGTAGGGATGTTTGTTGATTTGTAAAGTAGATGTTTATGGGTAGTGTTGTGTTTTGTGGATGCAGTAAGGGGTAAGGGAGGGGCCATGTAGGTTACCTGGTGGGGGGGGGGCGTACGATAGGAACGTACCTGTCTCACCTGGTTCCCATGTGCCCCCAGTGTGCATCACCTTACATTGCGTGCACTTTTGCGCCCTTACCACCTTACTCACTTGTCTGCTTCTTTTGTCTCCCACCTCCGAGGATCTGGCTTTGGGGTAGAGAGAGAGAGGAGAGAGAGGTGCTGGCTGCGCAGTTGTGGGCCTGCACTTTCGCTGTTTGCTGCCGGGATCGATACACCATATGGACCGCAATGTTTGTGGCCACCCACAATGGACCGCAGTTCGTTTGCGGCCAAGCACCACCCGGGGATGGACCTATGGGTCAACGTGGCACCTATGCCATACAGGTGAACCACTTATAGTTAACACCACCAAGTGCACCACAAGAAGAGCAAGAGACACCTGCAGGGTTAGGGGTTGTCGAATTTATTTTTATACCAATGAACAATGGTGACTGCACCGGATGGTGCTGACTGTGTGGTGGGGTGGTGCTTTTGATGCTGGGAAAGGGTGCTCTGCACGTTATTAAAGGCCGTCGGCCACAGAGCACTCGTGGGTTGGTGTATCGATGTTGGCAAGCGCGCTCTCTCTATGCATAACATCTGCATGTGTTCCTCCAAAAACAGGTCCTGGATCGTAGTGTAAATAGCAGCGTAGTCGTGTAAATAATGCTCCCTACCGGCTGTATGTTTAGTTTGAGAATTCTTTCCGGATTCGGTTATCCTGTGGGTGTGTTTCTGTGAGGAGAAGGGTGCAACGTCGCAGGGGGACATATTTACTCATTTGTGAATATCTGTAAAACTGTCGCACTCAGGGTAGAGTTAATAGTAGAGGGAACTACATTGCGTGCCACACTAAAGTAGGTAAAAATTTATCGGGTCGGGACGCCCCGAGGGTAGAGAAGGGTGCAATGTTGCGAATATGGAATTTGGCCTCCATATCCGCTTGTAAATATTCCCCTATTTTCTCCAATACTCCCCAACTTTCCCCAGTCCCCCATTCCCTAGTCCCATTGCATGTAAATAACAATCAGTAGAGCCGACCTTCCCCTTATTCCCCCATTAAATGTCGTGCCCAGGTCCACCGCACCACACGTAGACAACTTTCGGACATCTTCCTAGTTATTCTTATTCTATGTCAGTTAAGGCCTCGTCTCCATTAATTATGACTCTTCGTTGCACCAGAATGTGATTATATGGCATCAGTAGTGAGTTTAGGACCTTTCCCATACCTCCTCCCATCTTCTTCCCCAAACAACAACAATAACAACAACTACAACAACAATTACAACAACAACAGAGGAGATGGCGGCGGAGCGGGGGAGGATGCGTCCTCACACCGGCTCGATTAGCTCCAGACCATGCGCTCCACGGGGTTACCCCGAAGGGGCTGGCTGTCAGCTCCTCGTCAGGGGCGGAGCCAGTAACCCCCCCGCACGCACCCAATGAGAAGCAACGTGCCGATTCCACGAGGCGGAGCTAACGAGCCGAGGGCGTGTCACTCCCCGCCGGATATACGCAGCCGCTTGCCGGACGTGACGTCAGATGCGCCCCCAGCTTGAGACGACAAGACGCCACCTCGAGCGCTGAGAGACCTCCTGCATCTTTTGGGCCGCGCCATCCTGTCCCTGAGCACAAGGTGCACCTTGTGCTGGCCATCGAATACCCGCTTTCCTCGCCATCAATCCCCGTGTGAGTCAGTTTTTGTCCTGTTTCTCTGTGGTCTGTCGGGAATAATATAAGGTTGTGTCTAAGTGCCTGTCTTCCTATGATGTACCTCTTGTAGTTGTAATCTAACCTTCCGCCTTAATATAACCTCCTCCGGAGGTCTTGAGAACTGAACCCCTGGTGTCGTATTGTGTCATTATAACCCAGCCGGGTGTCTTCTCTTTCCTATTGAGCCAGCGTAGCGCGGCTTCGTCGACGTTCGAGTACAATCGGGTAATTTGTGCGGACACGACGGCCATTCCGCTCGGCCCACCTTAACATCAAAGTCGTGTCTGTAACAATATATATACGTATATATATATATATATATATATATACAGACTTGGCATTTAATATGGAATATTTTTTTGTGGGGGTGAACTTACTTTTCAAGATGACTTAGAACCAAAAGTTCATTGGAATTATGTTGAAATTATTCTAGATTTTGTTATTCTGACCTTTAAAAGAAACAAAAACCACATTTGACATTTCGAAGCAAATGTATTGATCCTTGAAAGTGATGTAAACTGATATCGAACTCAATTCACGGACAGTACGGTGTTAAACTTCTGTACGTTTTCCGGAAGTATCTCTTTATTTTGCACATTAGCCAAAATTTTTTTCAACAAAAACAAAAGCTAAATTATGACTGGGATTACGGACAGTAAAATTACAGTTCAGTACTTCGTGTAACCCCCACGAGCATTCAGGAGAGCACGTACATGTCGAGGCATGCTGTTCACGAGATTTGCCAAGGTTTGGACAGGAATCGCTTGCCATGCAGTGACAATAGCCTGCTGCAATTCACGCACAGAGGTAGGCTGCTGGTCCAAGTTGTCGATTTGATGCGTTAATTCTGCCCACAAGTTCTCTATCGGATTCATATCCGGGGACATGGCAGGCCACTCCATATGCTCTACACCACGGTCAGCAAGAAAGTGTTGGATCATGCGAGCATGATGAGGCCGTGCATTGTCATATTGGAAGACAAAGTTTCCTCGAAAGGCTGCACGAGCAAATGGAAGCAATGTTTCTTCCAGAATGACCCTGTACTTGAACTGGTTCAGGTTTCCATTCAGAACAACCAGGTCAGTTTTGCCCCCTGCATGAAAAGCAGCCCAAACAGTCACCCCACCACCTCCAGCCTGGACTCTTCGCACTATACAATCTTCGTAGTGGGCTTCATGCACTTGTCTGCGCACTCGGACGTGGCCATCTTGACGATAGACCAGAAATCTAGACTCGTCACTGAAGGTCACGTGATTCCAGTGTCCTGGCTGCCATTGACGGTGCTCTCTGGCCCACTGCAATCGGCGCTGGCTGTGTTGTCTGGTCAGGCGTGGCTTTCTCAGGGGACGCCTGGCACGATAGCCTGCTTGAACCAGTCGTTGGTTGACTAGCCTTCTGGATACAGGCACATTTGTCAGTTGCTGCCACTCAGCCCTAAGCCGATTCGCTGACTTGGTATGGCCATTGCAGACTAACCGGTGCAGCTGGCGATCATCTCTCCTTGTGGTTCTGCGTGGATGTCCTGGCCTCGGTATTGGAGTAGGGACACCCCTCTTAGTATTTCGTTTCAGGATCTTTGACACCTGACCTTGAGTGATGCCATACTGCCGAGCAATAGCACACTGTTTCATTCCGGAATTTCGTAAAGCCACCACTCCATGACAAACAGCATTGTCAAGTTGACGGACGATCTCCAGAGTAAGCGGCAATAACTTTTGTAGACGTGCAGCAGTTGTTTTCCACTAATACAGAACGCAACAACCCTTATATACCCGATTGTGATGCCAATCGTCAAATGTACCTGTCCTTACATTCTGTCATGCCACCTGTGATATAATCCTGTTATTGACTTCTTGAGGCGAAAGACAATCAGTGACATGGTTCTTTCAACAAAGACATCACCGAAGGGTAAAAGAAACTCACCAGATTGATATACAGAGTTCAGAAAGTAAACCCAAGTCAAGAAAAAAAAAATATTCCATATTAAATGCCAAGTCTGTATATATATATATATATATATATACAGTGAACCCTCGTTTATCGCGGGGGTTACGTTCCAGAACCCCCCGCGATAAACGAAAATCCGCGAAGTAGCGACCATATATATATTTTTTTTTTATATATATTTTAAAGCATTATGAACTCCCCACACTCTTATTAACCTTTCCCATACTCTTATAAACACTTCCTATACTCTTAAACACTTTTTACACTCTTAAACATACGTAATTTTAACAACATATAAAATTCTAATGGGTACTCACCATTGAAGATACTGTAGCTACCCATGGGTTCCCCAAGCAAGACCAGCATCAGAATCTCCTTGCTCCAGCCGGTGACGTCACCGGCGGGGATTCCCGGCGCGAGAGTGGCTGGTCACGTGACCGCTAAAGCGTGCCGCGCTTTGCGGGTATAATCAGCTACACCTGTTGATCACGTGACCACCGATTCACCGAAGCACGCCACGCTTGAGAGGCGTGGCTTTCGGTTTCTGGTTGTGCTTTATAATGCAGCCCGATAAATGGGCTTTTCAGTGTTCCCGAGTTGGTTTTGAGAATAAATATCTTCTCGGACGAGTTTGTGTCTTGCCCGTCATTTCGTCCGTATCAAGCAAGAGCCCCGGCTCTTCAATACTACAACTTGCGTGATGAAGATGATGATGAATTAGCTGTGCAGTACTGATGACGATGAAGGTGATGACGATGATGAATGTACTGGCGTTTTCCATACGCACGACTCTTTGTCTACCCTTCTACTGTACACTATGTACAGTATTTTATTTCTTGTAATATGTTTTAAATACTGTATTTTTCTTATTTCTTTACGTTTTTTAATTTTTTAGGCTAGAAAATGCTTATTTTACCACAAAAATATTTAAAATAATAGTATATAAAAATACATTTATACCGCAAAATCCCGCGATATAGCGAAAAATCCGCGATATCATTTTACATATACTAGCGAGAAAAAACCGCGATGTACCGAATCCGCGAAAAGTGAACCGCGATATAGCGAGGGATGACTGTATATATATATATATATATATATATATATATATATATTGTTGCGGATATGGGATTTACATCCATCCATATCCGCTTGTAAATATTCCCCTATTTCCCCAATACTTCCCAACTATCCCCAATCCCCCATTCCCTAGTCCCATTTTCTGTAAACAACACTCTGTAGACCCGACCTCCCCCTATTTCCCCCATTAAATGTCGCATCCAGGTCCACCGCATCTCACGTAGACAACTATAGGACATCTTGCTAGTTATTCTTAGTCTATGTCAGTTAAGGACTCGTTTCCATTAATTCTGACTCTTCGTTGCACCAGAATGTGATTGTATGGCACCGTTAGGAAGTTTAGGACCTCCCAATACCTCCCCGCAGCTCTTCCTCATGGTACAACAACAACAACAACAACAACAACAGCGGCGGCGGCGCGGGGAGTGTGCGTCCTCACTCCGGCTTGGTTGGTAGGGGGTGTTGAAAGGGCACCAAGCCTTTCCAACGAGCCGCCATCGAGCATGTGCTCGACGGGGTTACCACGTAGGGGCTCGCTGTCAGCTCCTCGTCAAGGGCGGAGCCCGGTAACCCCCTGCACCCAATAGAAGCGGCGGACCGATTCCATCTGGGGCGGAGCCAACGAGCCGAGGGCGTGTCACTCCCCGCTGAGCATGCGCAGGAAGAGGGAGGTGACGTCAGATGCGCCCTCAGCTGAGAGAGAGAAGGACGCCACCTCCGAGCGCTGCAATACCTCCCCGCATCTCTGGACTGGACCGTGTTTGATTCTGCCCCTGAGCCAAGGTGCACCTTGTGCTATCGACTGCCTGTCCTTCCCTGCCATCAATCCCTGTGTAAGTCAGTCTTGTTCCGTTTGTCTGTGGTCTGTCTGGGATAGATAAGATTGTGTCTAAGTGCCTATCTCTTCTGTGCTTTACCTCTTACCTTGTAATCTACCCCTTTTCTCCACCACCAATTATATCCTCCTCCGGAGGTCTTGAGAACTGTACCCCTTGTGTCGTTTCATTTATCCCAGCCGTTGTGTCCTTTCTTTCATTGATTTAGCATAGCGCGATTTGGTCAACGTCGGGTGGAATCGGGTAAGTTGGGGTAATCGGGTAAACTGTGCGAACACGGCGGCCATTCCGCTCGGCCCATCATAACATCTTAAGCCGTGTCCGTAACAATATATATATATATATATATATATATATATATATAACTGTAAGAAATAGTAGAAACTCCACAGTACGAGCAGGGCGTCTCATTTGCATTGAATAAATAATCGTTAGATTAAATAAGACGCATTGAATAAATAAAAGCAAAGCACCCACAGCCCCACAACAAACAAACTAGGATCCCTGGCTTCTATAAATGCACAGCAAACAAATGCATTATTCACAAGCATTTACTAGAAGGAAACAAATTCTGTAGTTCTAGCACTGGACAAAAATTCCCCATCACCTCCTATATGAACTGCAAATCGACATGGGTCATATACCTAATCACTTGCCAAAAGTGCACCAAACAATATGTTGGAAAAACTGAGAATACACTCTACACACGATTTAATAACACCCGGTCAGAAATCAATAACTTCCACACCAGTCAGGGCAAATCTCTACCTTACACGATACACTTTAATCAACCGGATCACTCTATAAATGACATTCAAATCTCTGCCATTGAATCAATCACAAATCGATCACACACCACGATTCTGAAACGTGAGTCCTTTTGGATACACAAACTTCGGACAAAAATCCCTCATGGCATAAATTTTGATGACTAAAGCTTGTTCCTACATCAACCCAATCAAATTGTTAACCGTAACCCATTCATTCATTCTTTCCTTCATTCATTCTTTCATTCATTCATTCAACCTTTATATGTCATTTATATAAATATATAAATATATTATATAATATAAATGGTATATGAATATATGCTTGTGTGTTTATGTATGTATATCTCTATATTTGTATATGCACGTGCACCGGAACTGTAAGTGTAACGCAAACGGTAACTGGAAGGTGCGTTTCACTTCCGTTGAACTTGGGGCCGGTGAGTGAACTTTGGCGTGGCTCTTCCTTTTGTATGCATTTTCTACACATATCACACATCTTACACACATCACTATACATACTTGACTGATATATATGACTGCTGTTTTTGTAGACTCAAAAGAGGACCTTTGTTGGTCGAAAGCTTGTCGACAATTAAAGATCGACGTCCTGAAGCTACGTCCGCGTCTTATTTAATCTAACGATTATATATATATATATATATATATATATATATATATATATATATATATATATTGTTACGGTCCGCGGATTGGATGTTATTTACCGAGCGGAGGTAACCGCGGCCGAACAGTTGTTCCCCGTTTCTTCCCGACTCACCCGATTCACCCAGACGTTGGCCAAATCGCGCTATGCCAAATCAATGATAGAAAGGACACGACGACTGGGAAAGATGAAACGACGCAAGGGGGGTACAGTTCTCAAGACCTCCGGAGGAGGGTATAATTACAGTGGTGGAGAAAAGGGGGTAGATTACAAGGCAGAGTGAGGTAAAGACACAGAAGAGATGGGCACTTAAATACAGTCTTATCTATTCCCAGACAGACCACGGACAAACGGACAAGGTAGACTCACACGGGGATTGATGGCAGGAATGGACAGGTAAATCGCTGGCACAAGGTGCACTTTGGCTCGGGGACAGGATAAAGCACGGTTCAAAGATGCAGGGAGGTCTCACAGCGCTCGGAGGTGGTCTTGCTTGCTCCAAGCTCAGTGCGCATCTGACGTCACCTCTCTCTCTCACTGCGCATGCTCAGCGGGGAGTGACACGCCCTCGGCTGGTTGGTTCCGCCCCAACTGGGGCCGGTCCGCCGCTTCCATTGGGTGCGGGGGTTACCGGGCTCTGCCCTTGACGAGGAGCCGACAGGGAGCCATGTTCTACCCCTGTTTGGTAACCCCGTCGAGCACATGTCCGATGGCGGCTCGTTGGGAAGGCCTGGTGTCCTCCCACCACTCCTACCAAGCCGGAGTGAGGACGCGCACTCCCTGCGCTCGTTGTTGTTGTTGTTGTTGTTGTTGTTGAAGAGAACTGTGAGGAAGAGCTGCGGGGAGGTATTGGGAGGTCCTAAACTTCCTAACGGTGCCATACAATCACATTCTGGTGCAACGAAGGGTCAGAATTAATGGAAACGAATCCTTACCTGACGTAGACTAAGAATAACTAGCAAGATGTCCTATCGTTGTCGACATGAGATGTGGTGGACCTGGATGCGACATTTAATGGGGGAAAAAGGGGGAGGTCGGGTCTACAGAGTGTTGTTTACAGAAAATGGGACTAGGGAATGGGGGATTGGGGAGAGTTGGGAAGTATTGAGGAAATAGGGGAATATTTACAAGCGGATATGGATGGATGCAAATCCCATATCCGCAACAATATATATATATATATATATATATATATATATATATATATAATTATATATATTCCTGTCCCTTCACCAACATTTCCTGTTCAACTGTGATTGAAATGGCTACCTTAATATAACCATATCAAAATAACTGTTAATAATGAGTCAGGTGAGGAGCTGTAAAAGGCCGAAGTAGTCGATTCACAGATAGCCAGCTTAAGGCCAAATTTGGTCATTAAAGCACCCATGAAGAGAATGCACTAATGTGCTGAATGAGATCTGAACCTCGTCAGTGATCTTACTCCAAGTGTGAGCAATCCCCATGCTGCTTATCAGGATTTTAACCTAACTTAGATCCCCCAGGGAGAAGCCAATTATTCTGAGACGAGCGATGCAGGGGAGGCAGAGGGAAAAGAGCAGGAATGAATAACTTAAGAAATAGGGATTTATTAAAATATAGGACACGAGGATGAGATACATTTCTTGACAGATCCAGCGTACAAAGACAAACGATCACGGAGAATGAGGAGATCCCATCATGAACATCTCAATTCGACTAAGGGAGCTCAAACCTACTACGAAGAGAACCAAGGAATCTCACCACGGCTTTGTGCCGCCCTAGATGTTGCGGTCAAGATGTTGCGGCTGCGTGTGGGTTCTGCTTGGCTTGAGCTAAGCCGTGATTTATGCGTGCAGCTTGAACAGTGCCCCGACTGGGCAGTGCGGCCTGCTCGAGGAATCGCCATGCGTCTCATTCTTTCTCAGTTTGTTTACTACAGCGCCCACCCAGTTGAGTCTGAGGATAATACAGCCTGGCTTAGTCTACTGGATGTATGTCGAACCTTGATACAGATATGAACAAAGTAGATCCAAGATGACACCCATTTCCAATGTGATGTTAATGGTATCTATCTGTCTTTGTTTTCACCGAGCTTAATCGTACCTCAATTGTAAAACATCGCGATTAAATATTAAAGAAGAAAGAGCAATCAGAGATTGCAGACCCTTGCCAGGACATGTTTTTTAAGGCTTTTGTGTTAAAACAAATTGGTGGCCGAACCACGTGATCGATGACGTCATCATGAATTTTTTTTCTCCACCAATGTATCCATAGATTACGCTAAAGAAATTTCATCTTGATCGGATGAAGTTTTGTATTTGTCGAATTATGACGTCATAATGGAGGCACCTATGACATCATCATTAACATAGGTTATTCCCCATGGAGAGTTCTTTACAATGAGCTATATCTCAAATTTTTCTATGCAGCGCTTTCAGAGATATAGTGGTGCAACGTTTTTCGTTTTTTCCAAGATGGCGCCCTTACCACGTGACCTATGACGTCATACTTATAATTACAAAATTCTACAGGAGGTTTTGCTCCTATGGTCCAAATTTAGTGTCCATCGGATTAACAGTTGCAGAGGAATAAAAAATTCATACTGATCAGATAAAGCGTTGTACTTGCTGAATTATGACGTCATAATGAAGGCACCGATGACATCATCATCAACATATCTTATTCCCCATCGGGAGTACTTGACTGAGCCTTGCTTCAACTTTTTCCAATGAGTGGTTTGGGAGATAGACAAGTGTAACGTTTTTCCAAGATGGTGTCCGTACCACGTGACCTATGACATCATAATTATGAATAAAAAAATTCTGCCGGTGGAGGCGCTTCTATGGTATAATTTCGTGCCGATCGAACCAATGGCTGCCGTGAAAATGAATTTTAAACGTTCGCCACATCTCCGGACGCAACCGAATGCGAAGCCCTGCTTTTCACTTCACGAGGGCAGGGTAAATATTTATCTGTATCTCCATACGAGAGACGGCAACAAAATATATGCAGAGGCAACACAACGGACAGTATATTGTGTACAATCTTAAAAAGCCAGGCTAATTCTTCGGGAAGCACTACATTTTATGTACCGAAAGGAAGGAGTAGGGAAGGGGAAATTGAGAATATCCTCGCACAAAATCCCTCACAACCAACAAACTTCGTTATCCTTATTCAAAGACGTTCCTTACCTTCAGCATGTTGTCTGCACTTATAACCACTGCACAACACAGAAGGAAGGACAAAAGTGACCTCAAGAGTTTGCAAATATAGTGAGAGTATTCTGATATTGCAAAAGAAAATGTTTCAAGTTTTAACCAAAACAAACTATTTGATATTGGACAATCAATCATAAAGAATTCAATTGGTTAGAAAAAACATTATGTGGTCCAACACTTTAATAGATTTGTGATTCCACTTGCAAATAGTGTGTGTGTGTGTGTGTGTGTGTGTGTGTGTGTGTGTGTGTGTGTGTGTGTGTGTGTGTGTGTGTGTGTGTGTGTGTATGTATGTATGTATATATGTGTGTGTGTGTATGTGTGTGTGTGTATGTATGTATGTATGCGTGTGTGTGTGTGTGTGTGTGTGTGTGTGTGTGTGTGTGTGTGTGTGAATGTGTGTGTATGTGTGTGTGTGTATGTATGTATGTATGTATGTGTGTGTGTGTGTGTGTGTGTATGTATGTATGCGTGTGTGTATGTATGTATGCGTGTGTGTGTGTGTGTGTGTGTATGTGTGTGTGATCTCATTCAGCACATTGTGTGTGTGTGTGAAACTTCACTAAATAGTAGAGTTCGTGGTCCGACAAAATCGTATATATTTTTGAGGTCAAAAGGTCAAAAGGTCAACATAGGCCAAAAGGTCAACCACTTTTTCACATTTCTAAAATCCTCAATTTTCATCCGATTGACTTGAAATTTGAATGAGATTTACATATCGGCTAACTGAATTCAACCACCAACTATTTTTGAGATCAGCATAGGCCAAAAGGTCAACAACAATTTCGAATTTCTAAAATCCTTAATTTTCATACGATTCACTTGAAATTTGAATGGGATTTACATATCAGTGAACTCAATTCAACCACCAACTATTTTTGAGATCAGCATAGGCCAAAGGGTCAACATAGGCCAAATGTCAACAACAATTTCGAATTTCTAAAATCCTCAATTTTCATCCAATTGACTTGAAATTTGAATTGGATTTTCAGATCAGCCAACTGAATTCAACCACCAATTATTTAAGAGGTCAAAAGGATGCTCTACTGAGTGCCATTCTGCTTCGTTCTCTTTTGCCAAGTGTCGCTCTATGAGTGATTTTTCATTTGTGCGTTTGTGTGTTTGTCTGTCCGCTCACTTATACTTGCCTACAGGTCACAATTTTAAACCGATCTTCACGAAACTTCACCAAATGGTAGAGCTCGTGGTCCGACAAATTTATATATATTTTTGAGGTCAAAAGGTCAAAGGTCAACATCGGCCAAAGGTCAACAACAATTTCCAATTTCTAAAATACTCAAGTTTCATCCAATTGACTTGAAATCGGAATATGATTTGCATATCAGCTAACTGAAACCAACCACCAACTATTTTTGAGGTCAACATAGGCCAAAATGTCAACATAGGACAAATTTCTAAATTTGTCAATTTTCATCAGATTAACTTAAACTTTGAAGACGATTTGCATATCAGTTCACTGAATTCAACCACTAATTATTTTTGAGGTCAAAAGGATGCTCTAATGAGTCCCATTCTACTTTGTTCTGTTTTGCCAAGTGTCGCTCTATGAGTGATTTTTCATATGTCTGTCTGTCTGTTTGTATGTCTGTCTGTATGTCAGTCGCCTACAGGTCACAATTTTCAACCGATCTTCACCAAACTTCAACAAATGGTGGAGTTGGTCATAAGCAAGAAGCCTATTGTTTTTGGGGTCAAAACGTCAATAGGTTTCCCCTTACTCTGATTAGATTTGACAAGAAATAGTGGGAGCGGAAGATGGGAGCGGAGAGGAAGCCGTAGCCAGAGGTACTCCTGGGGGTGGGGTGCAGAGAGGGCAGTGCAAGGAGAGGGAGGAAGAGAGTTTTTGATAAAGATAGCAACCCCACCACCAGGACAAGGCTCAGGTCTATCATACCGGAGGAGGAAGTAACCAGGAAGAGATATTAAGGAATCAGAGACATCTTGAAGGAGGAAAGTTTCTGTTAAGCAGATCAAGTCTGGATTGTCAGAAGCAACCTGAATGGAGAGATCAATCAGGTTTGAGCAAAGGTCCCGGATGTTTGAGATCCATACCGTTAATGAGGAGAGAGGGGGAGCATTGGGTGCAGGACAGGAGAGGGGAGGGGTAGGGTCAGATGAAGGTGTTTGTTTGTGTGTGTGTGTGTGTATGTGTGTGTGTGTGTGTGTGTGTGTGTGTGTGTGTGTGTGTATACCAGCGACATTGGTGTGTGTGTGTGTGTGTGTGTGTGTGTGTGTGTGTGTGTGTGTGTGTGTGTGTGTGTGTGTGTGTGTTTGTTTGTGTGTGTATGGATTAATCCGATTACGATGGCCCCCTTTATAGGCCAAAGGTAACCAACTTTGTCAATTTTCTAAAATCCTCAATTTTCATCTGAATGACTTGAAATTTTAAGAGGATTTGCACATCTGGTCACTGAATTCAACCCCCCACTATTTTTGAGGTCAACATTGGCCAAAAGGTCAACACAGGCCAAATTTTTAAAATCCTCAATGTACCTCAGATTGATGTGAAATTTTAAGAGGATTTGTATATCTGGACATTAAATCCAACCACCAAGTATTTTTGAGGTCTACCTAAGCCAAAAAGGTCAACATAGGCCAAATTTCGGAAATCCTCAATTTTCATCTGATTGACTTGAAATTTGAAGAGGATTTGCATATCTGGACACTGAATTCAACCCCCAACTATTTTTGTGGTCAACATCGACCAAACATCAACATCGGCCAGATTTCTCAAATCCTCAATTTTCATCGGATGAACTTGAAATTTTAAGAGGATTTGCATATCTGGACACTGAATTCAACCACCAAGTATTTTTGAGGTCAACATAAGCCAAAAGGTCAACATTGGCCAAGTTTCTATAATCTTCAATTTTCTTTCAATAAACTTGAAATTTGAAGACTATTTGCATGTCTGATCACTGAATTCGACCCCCAACAATTTTTGAACTCAACATAGGCCAAATTTCTAAAATCCACAATTTTCATATGATTGACTTGAAATTTTAAGAGGATTTGCATACCAGGTCACTGAATTCAACTACCAATTATTTTTGAGGTCATCATAGGCCAACAACTTATTTTAGGGACTTCGCAAAGTATCGTGCTATGCACGACATATTTCTTGTTTGTTTGTCTGTCTGTCTGTATGTCAGTCACCTACAGGTCACAATTTTCAACCGATCTTCACAAAACCTCACCAAGTTGTAGAGTTCCTAACAATTGAGAAGCCTATTTATTTAGAGGTCAAAGGTGAAAGGTTATCTGGAGGTCAAATTTCTAAAATTGGCATTTTAAATCCAATTGACTTGAAAATTGAACAACATTTGTATATTGAGTCACTAAATTGGGAAACCAACTATTTTTTAGGTCAAAAGGTCAAAGGTCAACTCAAGGTCAAACTTCCCAAATCATCAATTTTCATCCTATTGACCCGAGCTTTGATCAATATAGTCACTTTTGATCTTGATGAAATGGACAATTTGCTGGATCAATTGCAACCTCTTTTTCTGGTGGGGGGAGGGGGGTGGATTTTGCAAGTATCGTGCTCTGCATGACGTCTTCTTGTATTAATTTTTTTCTGATAAGTGTGCAAACCAGCAACCCTCGGAACTTACATACCAACTGTGTACGCAACAAAAAAGCACATAAATCCAAATTGCGTGAATATCAATATTTTTATACCTCTCCATGCACTGTACGGACCCGTGAGCACTTAAATGAGACATCACTCAGTATTATACGTGCTATGATTACAATGTTTACCCCATTCAGACACAATCTAGCAACTTGCATTTATACATACTAGGGCATGCCCGTACTATATATATATCTAAAATTATATCCCCCCCCTCTATTTACATGAAATGGTTTGGTCCAAAGCGAACGGCTTGCGAGTACGGTGACAATCCCCCCCCCCTCTATTTACATGAAATGGTTTGGTCCAAAGCGAACTGCTTGCGAGTACGGTGACAATCCCCCCCCTCTATTTACATGAAATGGTTTGGTCCAAAGCGAACGGCTTGCGGAGTTTGGTAAAGAAATCGCCATAGCGTGCACAAACGCGCAGGAAAGCGAAAGAATCGCAAAGTAGTTTTAATTAGTTTTAAAACATAGTTTAACGCCAACATAGTTTGCCAACGTGAAATAAATGAATACGCTCTCAAATGTGCCGTCCGAGGCAGAGTCTGTTCGCCACGTTCGGCACACGTGATAGCTCGCTGCTCTCTGATTGGTTGAATCGTTTTTTGGACATAGCTCGCTAACTACTTGTCCGATTAATATGAAACCTTGAAAAGGCACATCCTCGGGTCCCCAGCAATATACCTGGCAAGTTTAAAGTATATCGGACCTGTGGTTGTCGAGAAACAGCGGTCACAGACATACAGACATACATACATACATACATACATACATACACACAGAGATTACTGGAATTATAGATACTAGGGCATTGCCCGTACGTGGGTGCCCGTTCCGTGGCCAAAAAAAAAAAAAAACGCTACCCGTACGCTCTACCCCGCCCGTACGCCCGTAAACAAAAAAAGCAACGCTCTTCGCTTCCGCCCTTCGCTCTGACTGAATTGGGAGAAATAATGCGCATAAGAAATCGAATTACGTACCGTAATGGCGGTCAGCTCGTAACGCGCTCAGCTCCGCTCGTCTCACATCGGCCACGCCTACGCAACAGAGCGTTCTGTGATTGGCTGCCGGAAGATAAGTCGTCACTGTCCGGAAGTTCGCAAATCGCAGTTAGGATGAATCGTTTTAATTTAATCGCAGTTTGAATTCGTTTTAAAACATAGTTTAACGGCAACATAGTTGAAAAGCCTTGCCTTGCTGCAAACAGCTGCTGCAAACAACAACAACATGGAAGGCTGCACTGTCCGGAAGTTGGCATATCGCAGTTACGATTATTTTAGTGTTAATGGCCAATTATTCAATTAGCGCCAACGTATTTTGGCTGTTTGCAATTTAATCGCAAGGAAAAGTAGAAAGAGAAGAGGGAAAAAAAGAAAAGCCTTGCATTAACGCATTAACGCTTGCATTGCATTAACGGTTCGGCACACGTGATAGCTCGCTGCTCTCTGATTGGTTGAAGCGTTTTTTGGACATAGCTCGGTAGGTACTTGTCCGATTAATTACAAACCTTGAAAAGGCACATCCTCGGGTCCCCAGCAATATACCTGGCAAGTTTCAAGTATATCGGACCCGTGGTTGTCGAGAAACAGCGGTCACAGACAAACACACAGACACACAGACACACAGACACACAGACACACAGACAGACACACAGAGATTGCTGGAATTATAGATAGATATATATATATATATATATACTGTATATATATATATATATATATATATATATATATATATATATATATATATATATATATATATATATATATATATATATATATATATATATATATATGTGTGCCAAGGAGGGTATATATATATGTATTGTTGCGGACGCGGTTAAAGATGTTATTTTACCGAGCGGTTGGTATTACCGCGACCGAACAGTTATTCCCCGATTAGAACCCGATTCCACCCAAACGTTGGCCGGATCGCACCGCGGCTGCTCAATGAGGGAAAAGACTAAAACGATGAATGCAAAGAGGAAGACGAAGGCAAAGAAAGGTTTGGAAATACTACTAAATTTATTTACTATTTACACACATAAGCAAAAAGAAAGCAGTCACGTTTATTTACAACTCATAAGACGCAGGTGACACAGTGCAAATACTAGCTTACCTACAGTCTTAATTAACCCAGGACAGAACAAACAAAAGACAGACTCACGCGGGGAATGATGACAGAATGGCAGGAGGTGGATGGCTGGAGGTGAACGCTTGGTGGAGCCAACGCGGAGCTTGGTGGAGCTTTGGTGGAGGTGAACGCTTGGTGGGAGCCAACGCGGAGCTTGGTGGAGCCTTGGTGGAGGTGAACGCTTGGTGGAGCCAACGCGGAGCTTGGTTGAGCCTTGGTGGAGGTGAACGCTTGGTGGAGCCAACGCGGAGCTTGGTGGAGCCTTGGTGGAGGTGAACGCTTGGTGAGCCAACGCGGAGCTTGGTTGGAGCCTTGGTGGAGGTGAACGCTTGGTGGAGCCAACGCGGAGCTTGGTGGAGCCTTGGTGGAGGTGAACGCTTGGTGGAGCCAACGTGGCTGGTGGGGGGGTTGGTGTGACGGGTTCTCTCTCCTTCCCTCACAAGCTTCAGGACTCTTCTCTCTCTTTCTTAGTCCCACCCAGTCCAACAACTTCCTCTCTTGCTTAGTCCAACTCAAGGCCTTTCTGTCTTCTGATCTCCTCCCTCCTCGACTCTCTCCGGGGGCCTCTGCCTCGGGTTATATATGCCCCACCCTTGACCCTTTTGCGAACCTTCCCAAAACGTTCTCTCTCCGCCCTCTAAAGCCAACCCCTCGTTCTGGGTTGGTCGGCAAGGGCTGGTTCACTCCTCCCCTCTATGACGAGGTGGGGACCCGCCTTTCTTCCCCAACCCTGCCTCGTGGCCAATGGTGGATGAAGAGAAAACCGCCCAAAATGCAGTTGGCAATGCGAATGGCAATTGATGAAAAGGGGGAATGGAAGTTTTGGGAGTGGGAATGAAGGGAATCTATCTCTTTCACTTGGTGCAATGGAGTACTTCTATTAATGGGAGACACAGCCTTACCCTAAAACACAGAATAAGATATAACTATCGAACAGGGGTATTCTATGATTGGCTGACGTGTATGCTTGTGGACTAATTATGGGACGCCCTTTGACCTTTACACAGCTCCGGAGGCAGGAGGCGCAGAATAACAATAATAATAATAATAAAGCACACAATCAAAAAAAAATACAGTCCTCATATCCGCAACAGTATATATGTATGTATGTGTGTGTATATATATATATATATATATATGTATATATATATATATATATATATATATATATATGTATATATATATATATATATATATGTATATATATATATATATTATATATGTATATATATATATATATATATATATATATATATATATATATATATATATATATATACAGTAGTGACCCCTAATTCCGAACGCCCCTCATCTCGAACTACTCTAATTCCGAACCGTAAATTCGAGAAAATTTTGTCCCTAATTCCGAATGTATTTCTATAACCGAACCGCCAACATAGCGTTAGCGTCGTTCATATTTCCCGCCGCGAGCGTCGAGATTTTGAAGGCTTTGAAGAACCTATTGTGCCTGCTATTGTAGCATTGGGTCAGTCCATGGGCTTGGAGGTGAGTGAAGATGTGGAGGAGTTAGTGGAGGATCACAGCAAGGAACTCACCACAGAAGAACTTCAGCACCTCCACAAGATGCAGCAAGAAGAAGTGGCAGTGGAAATTTATTCAGAGGAGGAAGAGGGAGCTAGTGGTAACATTTCCAGTGCTGAAATTAAAGAACTGTGCTTCCATTGGTCTAAAACACAGCCATTGTTGAAAGTGGCACCCCTAATAAAGCAGTGGTTAACAGGAGCATTAACTTGTTCGGTGACAATGTGATTGACCACTTCAGAAAAATTAAGAAAAGTCGCCAACACCAGGCAACTTTGGAGAGGTGGTTCTCTAAAGAAAGCAAGCCTAGTGAGCCCCAACCCTCTACAAGTGGTGTTAAGAGACAAAGAGAGCAAACACCAGAAGCACAGTCATCTGATGTTAGCTTGGAAGGTGCCTCACCTTCCAAGCAATAAAACCCTCTCCCTCCTTCCTCCTCTCCAGCTTCCACATGCACCATCAGAACTCTCCACTAAGGTAAATGCAGTTATTTTCATGTTAAGTACATTTATTTCTTGTTATTATTATTATTATTATTATTTGTATTTAGGGCATTTACTCATCTTATTTACCTTGAATCATGTGTATTTGCAGTTAACAGTGTCTTGATAATGGATTTTTGGGGTCCAGGAACGGATTAATTCACTTTCCATTATTTCTAATGAGGAAAATAGTTTCTAATTCCGAACTTTTCCCAATCCGAACTTCCGCTGGAACGAATTAAATTCGGATTTAGAGGTTCCACTGTATATATATTGTTACGGTTCTCCGCCGCCCTTCTTCCCCTTACCAAGGGGGGATTAATCCCACTTGTTCTTTCTGGGCTTGGCGGAACCGAGACTTGAAACGCCTCTTCCGGGCAAAACGCAAAGTAGGGTTTCGGGACAAAGTCTCGCTCGTACCTAAATCCCTGCGCCGCCACGGAAGCGAGGAAGCAAGCCTCACACGAGCCACGTGTGATTTTGGTACACCGAGCAGATTGAGTACCACGTGGTCCGTGCAGTTTTAGATCGTGGAACCCGATTCGAGTGGTTCTATTCGTACCATGCTTAGCCAATGAGGAAATCACAGGAACGATCGAGTGGAAAAGGAAGAACACAGGTTTAGTTATTCCCACACGTATGTACAATGATCGGGACGCAGAGACACAGAGCAGCACTTAAACAGTCTTAGTCTTAACCCCCAGACTCGGGCCCGTCACACTCACACAGGGAATTGCAGATGGGTCGACGTGGTCATCCAGGAACGGCGCCGTCCAGCCCTCCACGGTCCCAGCATGTCCCGCGAAGATGACAGCAGGCAGTTGAAGGAACCTCGTAGCGTGTCTCCCAAACAAAAGCAGCCGATGAGGTATAAGGGAAAGTGCGCGTCTCTCAGCGCGGCTGGCGATTACACAGCCATTATCACTCGCGCGACTTAATGCACTGTACGCAGCTCGGCCTCCAGCTCAACCAAGCGTCACTTTATAAAAGCGCGTATTCCGGTTCATGCGCGTCTTTCTTCACACACGTATCTCTCAAAGTTCTTTGACGCTCTCAACGCCTGCTCGTAAAACGATTCCTCCTGGTTGGTCAGTGCGCGCGAGTCCTCTCTCTCATCAGCGAGTCCTCTCGGGGCTTTGCGCGATGGGTTATATAGATACGCCCCAAACCTTCTTGAACCCTCTCGAACCTTCCAACCATGCCCTGTGACGCAGTGCTGCCGCCACAACCTCTGAGCCCTGATTGGTGGCTTGTGCTTACCGTCAGCTCCTCTGCCGCCCTCATTCGGCTCCGCCCCGACCTTCCTAGGCCTGCCTCGTGTTAATTCGCCCAAAATGAACCAAAGTCAGCGCAAAGGGGCATGAGGCTAGGGAGGCTGGAGAGTCAGTAGAAGTAGGACCTATTCTCCTTACTCTACTCAACGCAGAACTAACATAGGAAAAGGACTAAGCTCACAAATACTCAGAAATAACTACACTATCGCGCGGCTACATGTTGCTTGTGTGACTATGGACGGGAAATTTTAACCTTTATTATACTGACTGTACAAAACTCAAAACCGCAACAATATATATATATACACAAAGAATTAAGTTAAGCACCCCCCCCCGTTTTTTTACAACCTCGCACATTACAAGTTTGTTGTCGTCAAAACAGTGTAATATACCCATGATATTGCTATATTTTCTGGAGAAGTGATATTATGGTCACATAAAAACATAACAATCATGCCGTTTTCAATATTTTATTCTGAATAATTTAAGGTGAAATTTTTTGGGAATTTTAGGCATATTTTCACCTCAATTTAAGTATGGAGCTATAGGTCCATCACGGACAGTGTGGATGACGTTTATGTTTTCTAACGTACAGTCATTGTTCTGAGAAGACCTCTAGCGATCTTTGCGTCAATAACGTGTGTAGGACCCACGTGATCGGATCACTGACTCAACCAATCACTTTTTTTCACTTTGATCACTCAATTTCATCAATGGATAATTGCTAATGTCATACCAATCATTATTTGATCTCACATACCTTAGAATATATGCCAATGTATACATATACACAAAGAATATATATTAGGGGGTGCTTACCTTAATTCGTTGTGTAGGGGTGCTTAACTTAATTCTTTGTGTATATATATATATATATATATATATATATATATATATATATATATATATATATATATATACATATATATATATATACATACATACATACAGACTTGGCATTTAATATGGAATATTTTTTTTGTGGGGGTGAACTTACTTTTCAAGTTGACTTAGAACCAAAAGTTCATTGGAATTATGTTGAAATTATTCTAGCTTTTTGTTAATGTGACGTTTAAAAGAAACAAAAACCACATTTGACATTTCGAAGCAAATAAATTGATCCTCGAAAGTGATGTAAACTGATATCGAACTCGATTCACGGACAGTACTGTGTTAAACTTCTGTACGTTTTCCAGAAGTATCTCTTTATTTTGCACATTAGCCAAAAAAAATTTCAACAAAAACAAAAGCTAAATTATGACTGGGATTACGGACAGTAAAATTACAGTTCAGTACTTCGTGTAACCCCCACGAGCATTCAGGAGAGCACGTACACGTTGAGGCATGCTGTTCACGAGATTTGCCAAGGTTTGGACAGGAATCGCTTGCCATGCAGTGACAATAGTCTGCTGCAATTCACGCACAGAGGTCGGCTGCTGGTCCAAGTTGTCGATTTGATGCGTTAATTCTGGCCACAAGTTCTCTATCAGATTCATATCCGGGGACATGGCAGGCCACTCCATATGCTCTACACCACGTTCAGCAAGAAAGTGTTGGATCATGCGAGCACGATGAGGCCGTGCATTGTCATCTTGGAAGACAAAGTTTCCTCGAAAGGCTGCACGAGCAAATGGAAGCAATGTTTCTTCCAGAATGACCTGTACTTGAACTGGTTCAGGTTTCCATTCAGAACAACCAGGTCATTTTGCCCCCTGCATGAAAAGCAGCCCAAACGGTCACCCCACCACCTCCAGCTTGGACTCTTGGCACTATACAATCTTCGTTGTGGGCTTCATGCACTTGTCTGCGCACTCGGACGCGGCCATCTTGACGATAGACCAGAAATCTAGACTCGTCACTGAAGGTCACGTGATTCCAGTGTCCTGGCTGCCATTGATGGTGCTCTCTAGCCCACTGCAATCGGCGCTGGCTGTGTTGTCTGGTCAGGCGTGGCTTTCTCAGGGGACGCCTGGCACGATAGCCTGCTTGAACCAGTCGTTGGTTGACCAGCCTTCTGGATACAGGCACATTTGTCAGTTGATGCCACTCAGCCTTACGCCGATTAGCTGACTTGGTATGGCCATTGCAGACTAACCGGTGCAGCTGGCGATCATCTCTCCTTGTGGTTCTGCGTGGACGTCCTGGCCTCGGTATTGGAGTAGGGACACCCCTCTGAGCATTTCGTTTCAGGATCTTTGACACCTGACCTTGAGTGATGCCATTCTGCCGAGCAATAGCACGCTGTTTCATGCCAGAATTTCGTAAAGCCACCACTGCATGACAAACAGCATTGTCAAGTTGACGGACCATCTCCAGAGGAAGCGGCAATAACTTTTGTAGACATGCAGCAGTTGTTTTCCACTAATACAGAACGCAACAACCCTTGTATACCTGATTGTGAAGCCAATCGTCAAATGTACCTGTCCTTACATTTTGTCACGCCACCTGTGATATAATCCTGTTATTGACTTCTTGCTGCGAAAGACATTCAGTGACATGGTTCTTTCAACAAAGACATCACCGAAGGGTAAAAAAAACTCACCAGATTGATATACTGAGTTCAGAAAGTAAACCCGTCAAGAAAAAAAAAAAATATTCCATATTAAATGCCAAGTCTGTATATATATACATTATACAGTATATATATATATATATATATATATATATATATATATATATGTATATATATATATATATATATATATATATATTGTTACTGATCGCGGTTTAGGATGTTGTTTGCCGAGCGAAGGCTCCGCGACCGAACAGTTGTTCCCCGACTCACCCGATTCACCCAGAACTTTGGCCGTATCGCACCGCAGCTGCCCAATCTGGAAAAGACTAAAACGACGAAATGCAAAGAGGAAAAGGAATAAGACGAGAAGACGGACAGAAGAGTAATTGGATTTATTATACACACAAGCAAAAAGAAAGCAGTCACGTTTATTTACAACACATAAGACGCAGGTGACACAGTGCAAATACTAGCTTATACAGACTTAATTAAATACCCAGGGACAAGACACACAGAACAAACTCACGTACACAAGAAGGGTGGAAAGGCAGGAGGTGGATGGCTGGAGGGAGAGGAAGGTCCAAGGGGGTCCTGCAGCACGATCGGCGCGTTTAGCAGCCGCCGTTCCTTCGCGGCCCTGCTCAAAACCGCCGTCCAGGCCCCAAGCGGCTGTTGGGTGTTGTTGCTGCTGTGGCCGCCGCTTGCTTTGCCAGGACTCGTCTGACTCGTCTGGTCCAAACCCTCAACTCAACAACACTCTTGCACGTCTCCCTGTCCAACCACTCTTTCTCTCTTGGTCCAACCACTCTTTCTCTTTCTTGGTCCAACCACTCTTTCTCTCTCTTGGTCCACTCACTCCTCACCACCGACCACCCCACGCTTCTTGCGCGCGCGCCTTTATAGCGCCTCCGGCGATCAAGCCGCCGGCCTTCAGGACACGCCCATCGGTGTGCTCACCTCGGCCCTGGTTGGTCACGCGACCCTCTGGCTCCGCCCTTGATGACGACGGGCGGGCACGCCCCTCTTCCCCGACCCGAGCACATGTTCAATGGTGGTTTTGGAGGGGATGTAATTGGCAATCGAGGCTTGGCAATGACGAAAGGGGAAATGGAGGTTTTGGGAATGGGAATGAAAGGGGATCTATTCTCTTTCACTGGTGCAATGGAGTACTTCAATTAATGGGAGACACAGCCTTACCCTAAAACACAGAATAAGATATAACTATCGAACAGGGGTATTCTATTATTGGCTGACGTGTATGCTTGTGGACTAATTATGGGATGCCCTTTCACCTTTACACAGCTCCGGAGGCAGAGGGTGCAGAATAAACAATAATAATAATAATAAAGCACACAATCCAAAAAATACAGTCCTCATATCCGCAACAATATATATATATATATATATATATATATATATATATATATATATATTATATATATATATATATATATATATATATTATATATATATATATATATATATATATATATATATATATATATATATTGTTGAGGATCTCTCGAGACCGTCGACGTACAGAGGGGGGGTTAAACCCCTTTTCCCCCTTCGAGCTTCGAGTCCACGAGGCCGAGTCGCCACTCCCGTAGCGAGCATGTGGAAGGGTATCTGGTTGAGTCTCTACATACCTTCGATACACACGCCGCCACGAGAATGGGGACTGGACCTCGCACAAGCCACGCTAATCGGATACGCCAAGTGGTTTGCGTGTCACGTGACTTGTGCCGTTAATTCCTATTGAACCCAATTTGAGCGGTTTTATTCGTACAGTGCTAGGCCAATGGATGGAAATGACAGGAACGATCAAATGGAAGGAAGAACACAGGTTTATTTACAACTATACAGTGATCAGGGTAAAGAGAAGAGACACAGAGCAGATATTTAGTCAATCTTACTTAAATCCCGGACAAGGGCCCACTCACTCACGTGGGGAAAACGAGGAAGGACAAGTTCGCGCTCCAAACGCGCCTTGGCACCGTTCGCTCCGGACAGCTCGCCGGGCGTGGCCCTCGAAGTGTTCGCGGCACGTGTGCTGGGAGCACAGGCAGGGAGATCGTGCGTCTGTGGCTCCGGGATGGATAATCTTCACAAGCGCCGCTATCAGCTGCAGCAGTCCGCAGGGCACAGGGAGAGTTCGTTCACAGAGAGGGCTATAACAAGCAACTGACTGACTTCACTCGTGACTACAATGTGTCTTTCTCACTGGGACTTGGTCACTGCTGCACTCGTAGACTGAGGGGCTGGGCGACTCGCTCAGGGGGGCCCGGGGCAGGGTCTTATATCGCCCCTCCCCAGTCTTACCCGAATGTTCCAAGCCCCACCCCTCACTGCCGTTGTTAGCCACTCCCCTTGAGCTCCGATTGGCTGCTCGCCGCTTACCGGCCACTCCCCGGCAGCTCCTCCTTCGGGCCTTTCCAGACTTATTCCAGGCCTAGCACGTGGCATTCTAGCCCAAAGAACACCGAACTTACTGGCCTGCTCAATGCATACTAACACAGGAAAGGAGACTAGGCTTACATTTAATAAGAAATAACTGAACTAAAGCGAGGCTACATGTTGTGGTGCAACTACCTACGAGGGGGGGGGGGGGTTATTCTTTATTCGCAAAACCGCAACAATATATATATATATATATATATTGTTAGGGTTAGGGTTAGGTTAGGGTTAGGGTTAGGGTTAGGGTTAGGGTTAGGGTTAGATCTTTGCTTATATATATATATATATATATATATATCTTTGCTTATATATATATATATATATATATATATATATATATATATATATATATATATACATATATATATATATATATATATATATATATATATATATATATATATTGTTGCAGTTTTTAGAACCTTCACTATCAAATTTAGCATTAAAATTCCTTATAAATAACCCCAATGTACATTTCCCCTTAATTGGCTGTTAATTGAAATGAGTGCACCTTAGCTAGTCCATGTACAAGCACGTAGCCAATCATAGGACCTCTCGATAGTTATATCCATATTCTGTGTTCTAAATAAGGCTGTGTGTCCAATAGTCGATCTTACGTTGCACCAAATCAAATAAGATAGATCCCCCTTTCGATTGCCCAAAGCCTACATTTCCAACAGCATTCGCCTACATCTCCAACAGCATTTGCCTCCATTGCGCACGTGGTCAGCTCGAAGAAGAAGGGCATTGCCCGCCCATCATCATCAGAAGGTGGAGCCAAGAAAGCCCTTGCTGACCAACCAAGAATGAGTGGGTTTGGCTTGAGAGGGCGGAGAAAGAAAGATCGAGCAGGTTCGTGAAGGTTCCAGGGCATGGCTATATAACCCGTTACGGGAAGCCCCCACCAAGAGATGAGTAAGGGAGCGCAGATGAGTAAGGAAGCGCAGATGAGAGAGGGAGCACGAATCAAGAGTTCTGTGAAGGAGGTGCGTGATCCAGCTGAGCGTGAAAGAACGCAGGAGGCAGAGAACGCAGGGGGCAGAGGACGCCGAGAAAGCTGCCGGTGCAAAGCCGAGTGCGTAGAGTCACCGTTTGCTCACTTCCAGCCCGGAGCGTGGAGCTGGAGCGGACGTCGTTGCCGCGTTTTCCCGCCGCACCTTCCAGCCCTGCAGTTCTGCACAGACCCTTCTTCTCCCTCCAGCCAATCCTACCTGCAATTCCCCATTCGTGTGAGTCTGTTTGTGTTGTCCTGTCCCTGGGTATAAGTTAAGACTGTATAAGCTAAGGATTGCCCTGTGTATCTGCTTCTTCCTCTTCCCTGTAAATTACTTCATTCTTCTTTTCTTCTTTGGGTTTTGTGTAAATAATAATAAATATCTGTTCTCCCTTTACTTTGGTTTTCATTCACATCCGATCACTTTCGTGATTGCTTAATTGAGTACCTGTGGCACGATTTTTGGCCAACCGCTTCGCAATCGGGTTAGTCATTGCTAACGGCCCGCGCCGCAGTTCGCTCGCTCGGCACAATCAATCAATTACGCTGCGGCACGGGCGGGGGTATTTCCTCGCTGACGGCCGGTGGTAATACTTAGGTATTAAGACTAATTGGGCTTACGACCCTACGTACCATCGGCCATCAGTGACGTCATACTTCCAGGACCGGCGGAGACGGCCAGCTTAACAGGACAAGGGGATTAACCCCCCCTTGCTAACGGGAGAGCCGTCCCCCGAGATCCGTAACAACATATATATATATATATATATATATATATATATATATATATATATATATATATATATATATATATATATATATATATATATATATATATATATATATATATATATGATTACAACATAAGCAAAGTTGGATTTTCATTGCTTTCAGAATGCTGAGTGCATTTCAGGAACGTTAACAAGACAATACCACTGTGCATTGCACTGAATATCAACTTTGCCCTCAAATAATTTTGCATTCTATTATTACGACGATGCAATTTTACTTTACCTGGTCTACCTTTGCCATACTCTAGTGGGAAAACAACCTAAAATAGTCAATGTGGATGAAGAAAATCAATACCTGCTCAGATGCAATTACAGAATGATCCACAAGCTTGTTCAAGGATTGTTTTAAATACCAGGAAAAGGCAAAATCCTAAAATATTAAAGCTAATAATATTGATAAGTTAGCCTATAGATAATCTTGGGCTTTCTCTATTGACCTTACAAACTAACCCATACCTATAAACTCAGTCATAAACAAAAACATTTTCTGTTCAATCTCACCTTCCTAATTTTGACAATGTTATAGCAACCAAACTAATTTTAAACCTTCTTATGGAAGAATGTGATTAAAAACAAAACAAAAAAAAAAAATACCATTTCTGGACTTCAGATCTCTGTGGATGACTTTAAATGGAGCTTCTTCATGCAGGTAATTCAAACCTGTGGGGTTAGAACTATTATGACGACAGACATGTACTTCAGGAAAGATTGAAAAACCACAACGTTCCAAAAATAGTCTTTCCTGATCCAAAATAATTGTCTGGTGTAACAACTTCCCAAGATCAAGGATTTTTAAAGATTTGATCCTTTCTCATTCAGCTGCGGTTTTTTTCACGAGAATAACTTTGGCCTTTGGTAAATGTTGCCCATTTGCTCTAGCCCGAGACTATTGGAGTTTTCTGATGTCATCCCTCTTCACCAGCATTGATAAAACAAGGATTCAAGTCCTTGTCTAAGACACAGCCCCTGAGCACACCTTAAAAAATGGGACGTGTAGATTTTACAAGGAAATAACTTAAAAAAATAATTATGTAGGCAGCAGTGATGGTAAAGTGTATATAAATATATAAATAACTCAAAGAGGTATGTTGGTAGTGGAGATGGGAAAGTGTGTATAAGTAAATAAATAATGCAAGGTGGCATGTCGGATTGTCGGTAGCCGTGATGGTAAAGTGTGTGTATAAATACATCATTCATCATTCAACAAAAACATGCCCACAAGATCGAGAAAGTCATCAAGAAAGAGTCAATGAACTTGGCATACTGTGGACCACTTTGCATACTCGAATTAAAAAGATCGTCAGTTGAAACCCTAGTGAATTCACCATCATTTGTCAATGAACCGAGTGATGCTGATATGGATCGGCACTGTGCATCATGTGACGTCTCGCATGATACCCTCTCGACTGTCCTGTCTTGAGGAAAAGTGTTATTTTCAGGTGAATGTGCCATCTATTAACACGAAAAGGACTGGGCTTTTTCAGTGGCTCAAAAGACTGCGGTGAGGGGGGGGGGGGGGGGGGAGAGACGGGGAGGAGGGCCATGATGGCCCCCTAAGATCTCAGCTATAAAATGTTCGATCGTTGCCAAATTTGGTATGCTCATACTGCTCTCTCGTGGCTAATTTGTCACCACAGAAGGAGGACCAGTTATGGAGATTGGATGGCTCACCATCGCTCTTCGTTGCCATTCTCATGCCCCAAGCCACACATCGCACTGTGCTTCACCAACCTGCACACCACACCACATCCAGCAACACCAGCTCATGTCTGCCCCAAGTCCTCACCTGCTACCTTTGTTGGGTGGATCTGGTATTGTCGGCGCAATAGAAGGGAATAGTTTTTATCATTGTATATAAATTTGTGTTTCTTTTCCCCCATCATCCCTATCTGTGTATGTCGTTCGCTATAATCTGTTCTGTTATTTATTGATCGTCCTGCCCTTCCATATCCCCCGTATTCCTTTTCTAAAAACATTTAATTACAAGAAATGTCTTCCCGCCTTTTGCCTTCGCGTGCAATATCCGCGCAAATTTTATTTGTCTATTTTTGGGGCATTGTAAATGATAAAGAACACAGTATAAACTAGAACGGCAATCTGTCGAGTGCATATTCCTCCACCAGGTTGAACAGTATACGTTTTGTAGCCCTGATAGGCCAGATCTGCATCCGTACCTTAACCAACATCTAATCAGCTTGTTCTTGACATCTACCCATCGCATCCACCAAGTTTTGTCCGAATTCGTCCATAACTTTTTGAGATCTTCTTTTCCTCCTCCTCTTCCCTTTATAAGGGGTGAGGTCCAATAGTACCAAGCTTTTGCCCTGCTTTGACGACTATAATCCTCCACTTCCCTCTGCCTTCAGCCAACACTTTCCACTCTCCAACCACCCTCACCTAACTGTTATCACTCCTCACACAATCCTCTTCTCTCAAGTATGGTCAACCTCTTTTCCTCCTACCTTGCTCCCTCAACCTATCTGCTATCTCTGCCATTCTCTCTTCCCCAACTACACCAAGTGTCCAGCCCATCTCAGCTGGCATTTCGCCAATCTCCGGCAGGCTCATCTACACACCAATCTCATCCCAAGTTCATCCATCCTCCTTCTATCCACCCTCTTCACTTCGCAATCCTCCTGACCCAGTTATTCTCACAAACCTGCAGCATCTGTTGTTGTCTATGTCAGTGCCACCATTTCCAGACCGTAAAGGTAGGCCGGTATTACACACAACATCAGAACCCTCCCTTACAATTTCCTTGATATCTTTCTGTCTGCCATGAATCCCTCCACCCTCTTCCACTAATTCACTAACTTAACATGGAATACACCTCAACATGCAACCACATTGACGGCAATGGTGGGGAAATCCGCTCGGGGAGGAAACCCCCACTTTGGGAGGGGGGCAAATGAATGCGCTACAACCTTCATTGTGTAACCCTTAGTCATCCTTTCAAGTTTGGTTGAGATTGGATAAGTAATGACGGAATGTATCGCGGTCATTTGTCTGTTTGTCTGTTTGCTTATGGACTCAAAAACAGCTTGGCCTATCAACAAATTTTGCATGCATGCTTGGAGTACCCAGGGTCATGTTATTGCCACAGAAATTTTCCCCACTCCCCGTGCCCCACGAGGGTAGATTGACGACTTGCATTTTTTGTCTGTGCACGTCACATGGCGCAAGTCGTTTACTGACTCCTGCCAAGGAATTACTCGGCACGGGACAAAAATAGTTTGCCACACTACTACCCTCATCTAACCCCTCACCCTTCCCAACCCGTTCCCAGAGGCAGCCTTGGATTAACAATGGTGCCTGAGGAGCACAGGCCGGGGCCCTACATCTTGGAGAAGCCCTCAAACTTTACCTTTTTTGCCTTTACTTTTATTCATCATTTATCAGCTAACTGCCATGCTGGAAGTACGTTATAGCAACTCGAAGCCAGTGATATTTCCTGGAAATACCTTCGTATTGTTTTGTAATTATATGAAAAAGTAATAATATAAAATTTAATTCTGCACATCTGCAGGTAGCGATATAGCTCTGTACAAAGAGAGGGAGAGAGGGGCATGCACATCTGCCAATCAAAATAAATTTGGGTTTTATTTGAAATCAGGATTTCTTGGTTAATACTAGGGGGGTAGTGGTGCCCTTCACAGATTCATTGCCCAGGGTATTGGCTGTCTTAATCCAGCCTTGCCCAGAGGGAACGGGTGTTTCTTGTCTACGAAAATTCAACAATCAACGAATGGGAAAAAATAATATTGGTATTTGGGGTAAGAAAATAGATGCTGAAAATTTCAAAGAATGGGAAAAGTTTGAAATACTCCAAAATGTGAATGATCACATACCGATATCCTTACCTTTCGCAATATCCATGGCCCAAGTAATAATGAACTCATTCTTCATGTTGTTGCTTTCACTTTTCATGAGAAACTCAAAGAGGGATCCATTTGCAGCATACTCTGTGGAAATGTAATGGAACCGTTGCTTCAGTTAGGGATTATATATTATGGGTGAAGGAGTTCTATTTCGGTGGAAAGTTAAGTTTGTTGAGCTACAGACTTGGCATTTAATATGGATTATTTTTTTTCCTTGACTTGGGTTTTACTTTCTGAACTCAGTATATCAATCTGGTGAGTTTCTTTACCCTTTGGTGATGTCTTTGTTGAAAGAACCATGTCACTGATTGTCCTTCGCAGCAAGAAGTCAATAACAGGCTTATATCACAGGTGGCGTGACAAAATGTAAGGACAGGTACATTTGAGTTTTGACGATTGGGTTCACAATCGGGTATATAAGGGTTGTTGCGTTCTGTATTAGTGGAAAACAACTGCTGCACGTCTACAAAAGTTATTGCGGCTTCCTCTGGAGATGGTCCGTCAACTTGACAATGCTGTTTGTCATGGAGTGGTGGCTTTACGAAATTCTGGCATGAAACAGCGTGCTATTGCTCGGCAGTATGGCATCACTCAAGGACAGGTGTCAAAGATCCTGAAACGAAATGCTCAGAGGGGTGTCCCTACTCCAATACCGAGGCCAGGACGTCCACGCAGAACCACAAGGAGAGATGATCGCCAGCTGCACCGGTTAGTCTGCAATGGCCGTACCAAGTCAGCTAATCGGCTTAGGGCTGAGTGGCAGCAACTGACAAATGTGCCTGTATCCAGAAAGCTAGTCAACCAACGACTGGTTCAAGCAGGTGATCATGCCAGGCGTCCCCTGAGAAAGCCAAGCCTGACCAGACAACACAGCCAGCGCCCATTGCAGTGGGCCAGATAGCACCGTCAATGGCAGCCAGGACACTGGAAACACGTGACCTTCAGTGACGAGTCTAGATTTCTGGTCTATCGTCAAGATGGCCGCGTCCGAGTGCGCAGACAAGTGCATGAAGCCCACAACGAAGATTGTATAGTGCCAAGAGTCCAAGCTGGAGGTGGTGGGGGTGACCGTTTGGGCTGCTTTTCATGCAGGGGGCAAAACTGACCTGGTTGATCTGAATGGAAACCTGAACCAGTTCAAGTACAGGATCATTCTGGAAGAAACATTGCTTGCATTTGCTCATGCAGCCTTTCGAGGAAACTTTGTCTTCCAAAATGACAATGCACGGCCTCATCGTGCTCGCATGATCCAACACTTTCTTGGTGACCGTGGTGTAGAGCATATGGAGTGGCCTGCCATGTCCCTGGATATGAATCCGATAGAGAACTTGTGGCAGAATTAACGCGTCAAATCGACAACTTGGACCAGCAGCCGACCTCTGTGCGTGAATTGCAGCAGGCTATTGTCACTGCATGGCAAGAGATTCCTGTCCAAACCGTGGCAAATCTCGTGAACAGCATGCCTCAACGTGTACGTGCTCTCCTGAATGCTCGTGGGGGTTACACGAAGTACTGAACTGTAATTTTACTGCCCGTAATCCCAGTCATAATTAAACTTTTGTTTTTGTTGAAATTTTTTTTGGCTAATGTGCAAAATAAAGAGATACTTCTGGAAAACGTACAGAAGTTTAACACAGTACTGTCCGTGAATTGAGTTCGATATCAGTTTACATCACTTTCAAGGATCAATTTATTTGCTTCGAAATGTCAAATGTGGTTTTTGTTTCTTTAAAGGTCACATTAACAAAATCTAGAATAATTTCAACATAATTCCAATGAACTTTTGGTTCGAAGTCATCTTGAAAAGTAAGTTCACCCCCACAAAAAAAAAAATTCCATATTAAATGCCAAGTCTGTAGAAGACATCATGACATTGAATGGAAAGTCCTCACCTGTGACTATACAGTAGTTTGGTGGCTCAGAGACAGCTCCGTAAAACTTGATTACATTCTTGTGGCTCAAAACACTCAAAATTTCAGCCTAATGGGAAAAAAATTAAGCATCTTCACTCAGAAAGAGATAATTTTACACCATTTAATGAATGCAGTTATATTAATAATACAAGCCGACCAAATCTGCAAATATCCAACAGTTCCTTGTCTTGTTTATTCATTTTAAACATAATGTGTATTAATATTTTCACTTGTTAAATTTAACAACTTATTGGTTTATTAAAACATTCGATTGGGTAAACTCACCATGGATAATATGAAGATAATTTTAGGCTTATGAACGAAGTACAGGCTGTCCATAAAGTCGTGTTAGGTTTAAAATTATATTACAACCAAACCAAAATTCTATACAATTTGTCACATCTATATTATAAATCAGGAGTGTGTCTGTCCGACCATCCCGAAAAACTACTCCCTCAGTTTTGGAGTTAGCCCTGCAAAACCTTCTGTGGTACGTTTTGGGGTCCCAGCGGATGTTGTAAGGTAGGTAGGAGGTATCATAAATTCCTCAATAAAATTATAATTTTGAAATTGACTTGATATGGGCCTGCTGCCGAATCCGGAAGTGAACAGATGACGACAATGAGCTGGTTTGATAATCTCAATACAATCTTGATTTAACACTATTTTGTTATCGTATTAATGTACTAGCAGAAGTACCCGGCATTGCCGGGCGGGGGAGGAGGAGGGGAGGGGGAAGAGGAGGGGAGGGGAACGGGGGGCAAGGGGAAGGGGGGAGGGGGAAGGGGGGGGGAGGAGGAGGGGAGGGGGAAGAGGAGGGGGAGGGGAAGGAGGACAGGGGGGAGGGGGAGGGGGGAAGGGGGGAAGGGTGTGGGGGTGCCCGGGGGGAAGAAGGGCCCCTCCCCCCCTCCCCCTTCCCCTCGCCCCCCCTCCCCCCTTCCCCCTCCCCCCCCTTCACCCTCCCCCTCCCCTTTCCCCTCCCCCCCTTCACCTCCCCCTCCCCCCTCCCCTCCCCCCTCCCCCTTTCCCCCTCCGCCCTCCCTCTCCCCCCTCCCCTGTTCCCCTCCCCTCCTCTTCCCCCTCCCCTCCTCCTCCCCCTTAACACCAGGGGGGGTTGACTCAGCCTGTCATCCTACCGAGGTGGGCAAATTGAGTACCAGTTCACTGGTAATTCCCTGTGTGCCGCAAGAGGCGCCTAACAGGGTTGGCGGCACGAACCCGGAAGTCGGAACTCATTGTCGTCAAATAAATGTAGCATGTATGTTTCACTCTCTGTCACATGCCGTTGGTCCCATGTCAATTGGATGAAGTTGAAAAATTAACATTACGAAGTTTCTCTGGGACGTACTGATTCCGAATAATGAAGTTGAAAAATTAACGTTCCGAAATACACTAATTACGCTAACAGAAGCGCTGGCGCTGCGAAGCGCTAGAGGGAGCGCTGCGCTCCCTCCCCTTCGATTCCCTCCCTCTTCTGCTAGCGTTTCTGCGCTAATACGCTAATTTTAAAACCCGAAGTTTTTTTTAAATTGAAGGTGTGCTGTAGTTGCTCTGAGACGTACTGATTCCGAATATGCCTTTGGTTTTTCTCTGTGATGAGTAGTTCTCGAGTTATAAGAGGACAAACAAACAAACATACTTTACTGCTTTATATATATACTGAAACGCAAAAGAACTTACCACCTTTGAAACCTTTAAATGTAAACAATAACACTGCGTGTAGTAAATGTGTGAACTTATTTGTGGACAATAGTGTCCTCACTGTCAGACAAAACGGTCACGGATGGTCACTTGAACCTTCAATGGTCACTTCATAGCACAGCTGTTGAACAGCCGTTTTGACTGTCAGTGATTAGCCAAGGGGTACGGGATGATTTTAATGAGCTGCACGTGATGTCTTGATATTGGCTTTAAAAAGGCCAGTGCAAAATGGGCATTTCAATCAACATGCCACGATTGTCAAGGGATCAACGGCAGCGTGCCCTGGGCATGCTGCAAGGCAGACTGAGCTACCATGAGGTGGCACGTCGCCTTGGCTGTTCACACCAGACGATATCGGCCCTGGTGGACAGAGACACCCTCCACAACTCTGCAGATGACAGACCTCGATCAGGGAGGCCAAGAGTCACCACTGCAAGGCAGGACAGGCAGATGGTCCGAAGTCACCTGCAGGATCGATTCCGTCCAGCATCCCGCACTGCGGCAGAAACTCCGGGGCGTGCAAACCCACGGATCTCCAATGATACTGCACGAAGACGACTGCATGACTATGGCCTGACTGCCAGAAGACCATACAGAGGCCCCGTGATGACGGCTGCCCATCGCCGCAACCGACAGAGATGGTGCCAGCAGCATCAGCGGTGGACCTTGGCGCAGTGGAACGAGGTCGCTTTCAGCGATGAGTCAAGGTTCTGTGTGGACAGTCCTGATGGGCGTGAGCATGTCTGGAGAAGAACTGGTGAGCGATATGCCGATTGTTGCGTGCGTCAAGCCAACAGGTGGGGTGGCCCAAGTGTGATGGTGTGGGCCGCCATATCAGGCCGGTACAGGACGCCACTGGTGGTTGTGGATGGGAATCTTAATGCCCAGCGGTATGTGGATAACATCCTGCGACCTCATCTGCTGCCATTCCTGCTAGACCACCCAGAACTGAGAACCTTTCAGCATGACAACGCTCATCCCCATGCCGCTCGCTTTACCACTGCATTTCTCCAAGGCGAGAACATCAACACCATGCAGTGGCCTGCGCTCTCCCCTGACCTGAATCCCATAGAGCACCTGTGGGATGAGCTTGGGAGACGCGTAGTTGGCAGGGCCAGGACACGGGCAGAGCTGCTTCAGACATTGAGGACTGAGTGGGACAGAATCCAGCAGCAATCCATCCAAAGACTGGTAGGCAGTATACGCCGATGATGCACTGCCTGTATCCAAAACAATGGTGGCCACACACGCTATTGAAAGGGGACTGACATTGCACCCTGTGCTGTTCTGTACTGTAGAACAAACTGATGAGATGGTGTATCTTCATCAAAAACTTGACATGTCATCAATAAAATGCCAATGTTTCAATTAGCAATTGTTGGTTTGTTTTATTTTGAACTGTTACAATTTTATTACATTTCAAACAAGTGGTAAGTTTCTTTTGCGTTTTCGGTCTTTTTGAAGTTGGTCAAAATGGTCAAATGTTTCGGTCAAAATGCCCATTTTGCACTGGCCTTTTTAAAGCCAATATCAAGACATCACGTGCAGCTCATTAAAATCATCCCGTACCCCTTGGCTAATCACTGACAGTCAAAACGGCTGTTCAACAGCTGTGCTATGAAGTGACCATTGAAGGTTCAAGTGACCATCCGTGACCGTTTTGTCTGACAGTGAGGACACTATTGTCCACAAATAAGTTCACACATTTACTACACGCAGTGTTATTGTTGATATTTAAAGCTTTCAAAGGTGGTAAGTTTCTTTTGCGTTTTCGGTCTTTTTGAAGTTGGTCAAAATGGTCAAATTTTTCGGTCAAAATGCCCATTTTGCACTGGCCTTTTAAAAGCCAATATCAAGACATCACGTGCAGCTCATTAAAATCATCCCGTACCCCTTGGCTAATCACTGACAGTCAAAACGGCTGTTCAACAGCTGTGCTATGAAATGACCATTGAAGGTTCAAGTGACCATCCGGGACCGTTTTGTCTGACAGTGAGGACACTATTGTCCGCAAATAAGTTCACACATTTACTACACGCAGTGTTATTGTTGATATTTAAAGGTTTCAAAGGTGGTAAGTTTCTTTTGCGTTTCAGTATATATAGATGATTGGAATGATGCTGTTTGGAATGAAAATAGAGATATTGAGTTTAAATATGAATGACGAAATGACGTGAGGGTTTCTACTTTCTAACTGTGACATTCGCGGATTCGCCATATACAGATTCGCCATTGACTGGGGATAGAACGATTCAGACGGGTACCTTTTTTGCCCAAGTCATTCACGAACCGGTTGACCATGTCTGACGTTCGACTGAAGATGGCACATGAATGTGGAATTTATTGGTTCCATGGTTTAGCATTCACCGTTTTTTTTACCCATGTCATTCACGTATCGGCTGTCCATGTTTGACGTTCGACTGAAGGTGGCACAGGAATGTGGAATTTATTGGTTCCATGGTTTAGCATTCACTGTTTTTTGCCCAAGTCATTCACGAACCGGCTGACCATGTCTGACATTAGACTGAAGGTGGCACACAAATGCGGAATTTATTGGTTCATCGCTTCCGATTCGCAGTTTTTTACCCAAGTCATTCACGAACTGGTGTCCATGTCTGATGTTTGACTGAAGGTGGCACAAGAATGTAGAATTTATTGGTTCCATGGTTTAGCATTCACTGTTTCCGCATTGCTTGTTTACTTTTGGCTTCCCACCCGTGCATCGCACTGGTACCTCGCTGGTAATTTGTAATGTATATTGTGTTCTTTACTGCACCTCAACATGTGCACCTTTCATGGTACGTAACACATCCAAGCAAAATCCACTTCAATTCACGTGTTGGCCAACATATCCTTCGTCAGACTGCAGATGCAATTGGTTATCCTTGCACCAAGTGTTTCGATGTCAGCAACAGAAGTTTGGAAAACAATCCTTGGCATATCCCTACAATAAGATGTCTAAGAGCATCACATAGGGAGACCGTGGAGGCGAGGGAACTGCCCTCACCTCCACCCCCGCCCCTCCATGTCAAATCCATCTATTGGGGAAGTTCTCAGTTCTAAATATTGTTGCACTAGCTCCACTTTATATACGTGAAGATGTTATTTATATCACTTTATACACACTATCTGCACTTTATACATAGATGTACACTCTTGTGTACAACTTTGCTCTTCATATTATAATTTTCCAGTAGGTTAGGATTAGTTTAAAGAAACTTTTACTTAATATATTTTTTTCTCTCCCAGGAGCATTTCTGTGTTTCAGGGAGTGGGGGACAGGCATCATTCACATACGAAATATACTGTAAAGAGTAGTGTCAACTTCCAAAATTATTATATTTCTGAACAGAAAAAATATCGCAGTAAAGCGCGGCGTTACGCGCGCTGCTTGCGAGCAAGGAGGAAGCGGACAAGCGGTAACTTATAAGCGTCTTTATTTCAGGAGCTCACTGTAACACTCCCCCGCTCCGGGCTGCGCACCCCGTGTATATCCTCAGGCCACGCCTACCCCTCGGGCGTGGCCGCCGCCCACTTGGTGCGCGGAATGATGTCACCACGCCAGTGGGCTTTCGTGTCCGCCACACGTGCCCCCCCAGAATTCCCGCGCACCTGGAGGGCCAGTTTGCGGGGCAAACGGATGACCCGGCCGAAGCGCCCCCTGGCGATCGGCGGCGTCCGGGGTGCAGGGATGCCAGGTGGGATGCCCCTGGCTGCCCCTGGGATGGGTGCAGGACCGGGGGCGGCGTGGCGGCGGGGCTGGACGGTGCCGGGGATCCGCCCGCAGGGGGGCGGCCCCGACGCGGGGGTCGGGCCACTGGCGGTGGATGGTCCACGTCGAGGTGGGCCGGCTTGAGACGGTCTACAGAAACGCGGTCAGGAGTACCGCCGATGTCCAGGGTGAAGTGCTTCGCCCCGGTCTCCAGCACGTGGAAAGGCCCGTCGTACGGGGGCCGCAGTGGTGTCCGGTGGGCATCGTGGCGGACGAAGACGTACTCCGCCGTGCGAAGCTCCGGGGCGACGTGCGTCGGTGGGTGCCCGTGGCATGCCGTTGGCACCGGGGCGAACCTCTGGGCGGTCTCTTGCAGAGCGGAGCGCTGCTGTGCCGCGGACCATGGTGCCGTGGAGTCGGGGAGGAACTCGCCCGGCACCCGCAGCGGTTGCCCGAAGACCAACTCCGCCGCGGATGCGCGCAGGTCCTCCTTGGTCGCCGTCCGGAGGCCCAGCAGGACCCAGGGGAGCCTGTCGACCCAGCCGCCGTCGCGGAGGGTGGCCTGGAGTGCGGCCTTCAATGAGCGGTGAAATCGCTCACACAGGCCGTTAGCCTGGGGGTGGTAGGCCATGGTTCGGTGCAGCCGGACCCCGAGCCCCTGCGCGACCGCCCCCCAGAGCTCCGAGGTGAACTGGGGGCCGCGGTCGGACGAGATGTCTGAGGGGGCGCTGAACCGGGCGACCCAGGTGGCGATGAAAGCCTGCGCGACGTCCGCCGCCGTCGTCGACGCCAAGGGCATGGCCTCCGGCCACCGGGTGGTGCGGTCCACCATGGTGAGGACGTGGGTGAAACCCCACGAGGGGGGCAGAGGTCCCACCAGGTCCATGTGGACGTGGTCAAACCGGTGTTCCGGCACCGTCAACGGGGCCAACGGGGCCTGGGTGTGCCGGTGCACCTTGGCGCGCTGGCACGCGAGGCACGTCCTGGCCCAGCCTCGGACGGCCTTCCGGAGGCCATGCCAGACGAACTTGTCGGCGATCAAACTTTGGGAGGCCCCCGCGCCCGGGTGGGACAGGCCGTGGATGGTGTCAAACACCTGGCGCTGCCAGCCCGCAGGCACGATGGGGCGAGGCCGCCCGAGGGAGACGTCGCACAAGAGGGCCGCGCCCGCGCCGTTGAATGGCACCTCGGTGACGCGGAGGCCCGTGACGGCAGTCTGCAAGGCCTGGACATCGGGGTCAGCGGCCTGGTCCGCTGCCATCCGGGCATAGTCGATGCCGAGGTGGACTGCATGGGCGACGGCCCGGGAAAGGCAATCCGCCACCGGGTTGTCCTTCCCCGCGACGTGCCGGATGTCCGTCGTGTACTCGGACACGGCCGAGAGGTGACGCTGCTGCCGGGCCGACCACGGCTCGGTGACCTTGCCCATCGTGAAGATCAGCGGCTTGTGGTCGACGAAGGCCGTGAACGCACGGCCCTTGAGCAGATGGCGGAAGTGCCTGACCACCAAGTGAAGCCCCGAGCAAGTCGCGGTCGAAGGTACTGTAACGGCGTTCGGGCGGGCGAAGCTGCCGGCAAAAGAACGCCAGCGGTTGCCAAGCTCCACGCACCCATTGCTCGTGCACCGCGCCCACCGCGTAGTCCGAGGTGTCGGTGGTGAGGGCGATCGGTGCATCGGGCGCCGGGTGCGCGAGCATGGTGGCGTTAGCCAATGCGAGCTCCTCGCCCGTGAACGCCGTGTCCATCTGCTCGGTCCAGGTAACGTCGCCTTTGCCCGGCTTACCTCGGAGAGCTACGTGCAGGGGGCGCAGGAGCTGGGCGATACGGGGCAGGAACCGATGGTAAAAGTTCACCATGCCCAGGAACTCCTGCAGCCCTCTGATCGTGCGGGGGCGCGGAAACCCCTTCACCGCCTCCACCTTGGCCGGCAGGGGGACGGCTCCGTGCCTGGTGACACGGTGCCCCAGAAAATCGATTACGGCGACGCCGAACCGGCACTTTGCGGGGTTCACAATCAGGCCATGCTGGCCCAGGCGTTCGAAGAGCGTGCGGAGGTGGCGTAGGTGCTCTTCGCGGGACGCGCTGGCGACGAGGATATCGTCCAGGTAGACGTAGACAAAATCCAAGTCGCGCAGGACGCTGTCCATTAGTCGCTGGAACGCCTGAGCCGCATTCTTCAGACCGAAGGGCATCCGCAGGAACTCAAAGAGTCCGAATGGCGTGATGACCGCCGTCTTCGGGACGTCCTCCGGCCTGACGGGGACCTGATGGTAGCGGCGTATGAGGTCCACCTTTGAGAAGAAGGACATGCCCGCCAAACGGGCGGAAAAGTCCTGAATGTGGGGAACGGGGTAGCGGTGGGGAGTGGTGGCGTCATTGAGACGGCGATAGTCCCCGCACGGTCGCCATCCCCCACCGGGCTTCGGCACGATGTGCAGCGGCGACGCCCAAGCACTCTCCGAGCGCCGAACGATGCCGAGTCGCTCCAGGGTAGCGAACCCCGCTTTTGCCACCGCCAGCTTCGTCGGCTCGAGGCGGCGTGCCTGGGCGTAGACCGGTGGCCCGACGGTGGGGATGTGATGGGCCACCCCGTGCTTGACGGCCCCCGCCGAGAAGGTGGGCCGCGTGAGGGCCGGGAAGCCGGCGAGGAGGCGGGTGAATGAGTCCGCTGCCGGAAGCGTACAGATCAACGTGGCCGGACCCGAACCGTTCGGCAAGCCGTTTGGCAAGCCGCTCGGCGAGCCGCTCGTTGAGCTGCTCGACGAGCTGGGCAGCGCACAAGCGAGCGAGCTGAACGTCTCGGCCTGGACAAGACGTCTGTGCTTTACGTCGACGAGGAGCCCATTAGTGCACAGGAAGTCTGCGCCAAGCAGTGCCATGGGCACGTCGGCGGTGACGAACGTCCATCGGAAAACCTGCCCTCCGAACCGCAGAGAGAGGCAGCGTTTTCCGTACGTACGGATGGGCGTCCCGTTCGTGGCAAGCAGCGCGGGGCCCCCGCCCGCGGCGTGCTTGTCTGACGTACCGGCAGGAACGACACTCACCTGCGCTCCCGTGTCGCACAGGTAACGGCGCCCGGAGAAGGTGTCCGTTATGAACAGCAGGCTGCTCAAACGGCCGGCGCTCATCGCCACTATTGAGCGCCGACCCGGGCGTTTCCCGACCTGTTGAAGGAGCATGGCGGATGACATTGCCGACTCTCGTGGCCAAACTTGGCGTGGAACCAGCACCAGGTTGTGGAGCTGGAGGAGTGCGGCTGGCTCCGCCAGGCCGGTGGAGTTCGGGGTTTTCCCCGCGGTGGCGGTTTTCGCCGCGGCGGTGGGCGGGGCGTGGCGGCGGTCACGAGGCGCATATCAGCATGCTGCGTATGCTGTGTAAGCTGATGCTGTGGATCAGCATCATCAGCAGCATCAGCCTCGAGGTCCGTGATGGCTGCACCGACTCTCGCCCGCTTGTCCGAAACCGCGAAGTACCTGTCCGCCTCGGCGGCCAACGCTCGGGGATCCGTTAGCACGGTCCCGGCCAACGCGAGGCGAACCTGCGCTGGATGTTGGCGACGGAAAAGCGCCCGGAATAGAGAACCAGGGGCTTCGTCGCCCAACAGTGACAGCATATGGTCCATTCGGACCGACGGGCACGTGTCGCCGAGCTCGGGGAGATCCAGGAGGCGGTCGGCCCGTGCGTCGTCCGTGAGGCCGAACGTGGCTAGGAGTAGCCGCTTGAGTGCCTCGTACTTGTGGCCGAGTGGGTGGCGAAGGACGGACACAACTCGAGCGGCCGTGCCAGGCCCGAGGGAGGCGATGACGTGGCAGTAGCGCGTGTCGTCGCCGGTGAGGCGCCGAAGCTGAAATTGGGCTTCAGCTTGGACGAACCAGACTTCAGCCTGGGCCTCCCAAAATTCGGGAAGTTTAATCGACATTGCGTTGTCGGCCATGGCAATGGCGTCGTGTGTGGAAGGATCGCTCCGGCAGATCCAACGTCGAGGGTCACCAGTAAAGCGCGGCATTACGCGCGCTGCTTGCGAGCAAGGAGGAAGCGGACAAGCAGTAACTTATAAGCGTCTTTATTTCAGGAGCTCACTGTAACACTCCCCCGCTCCGGGCTGCGCGCCCCGTGTATATCCTCAGGCCACGCCTACCCCTTGGGCGTGGCCGCCGCCCACTTGGTGCGCGGAATGATGTCACCACGCCAGTGGGCTTTCGTGTCCGCCACAGCAGCACATCCTCGGTTCATTTTACACAATGAAAGTACAGATCCCTGGTTCATATTGGTGCCTTACTTAGTTCATTTTACACAAATAAATTATACACAACTCAATAGTTCTACAATACTCAATAGTAGAAATTCCACAGAATTGTATCACATATTGTTACGTTTATGGGGGTAGATGAAGGAATCTCGTAGTAAAGGTAGGATTGTATAATTATAGCATGGACCATGGACACGTAGGAGAAATGTCTATGTACTTAAGTGGGGAGACTATAGCTTAAGATTGTTATGTGTCTTCACATGAGGGGTGAAGCAGTGATTAATTAGTGAAGGATTTAGGTTAGTTTTCCCCAGTATGTGATTTCCCTCTGTGATTTTCCCTTTACGTTTTACATTTACAAGGCCGGCCATGCAAAACCTCCATTTAACGACAACCACCAACAGAACCCGAATATTACCGATCGGACCATAGGAAACAGGCCACGCCCCTAAGGGACATGATTAGCTCAGAGGTTGTGGGTGGGGCGAACTGGGAGGGACATTCGGTGATTGTCTCTCAAGAGGAAGAAGAAGAGCACGTCTTTCTCTGTTTCTCTCTCTCTCTCTGTTTCTCTCTCTCTGATTTTTGCACACGCAAGACGGATGCAATCGTTACTTGGCCGATTGTGAGCTTGGCTGTGTGTACGCTTTTGAGGAGAGCTTTTGGAGTGGTTTTGAATATCGGAGTGAGGAGGTTTTGGCGGGTGTGTTGACTCAGCAAGGAAGCTGAAGGCTGCGTGTGCTACCCCAGACGGTGGAGGCAAAAGAGGGCTGTCTCAACTGCTTGCCTCACACCTAGGTGTTTTCGACACACGGTGCCAGCACCATTTTGGGGCGCTCCGGCGTGGGAGGCATCAGACCGGACCATCGGCATCACCTTTGCAAAATAACTCGTGGGGACGATAAGCTAAGTGCACTAAAAAAAGAACATTTTATTGTATTTTATCTTTCCCCTTGTCCGTTTTTGAGTCTGCGTGTGGAGGTACCTCAGTTATAATTTTAGTTTACCTCACCTTTCATTTTTTTTACTTGATTTATTTTTATCTATCTATATTATAATAGGCGAAGGTGATTCTGTCCGTCTGTCCGGGGGTGTGGCTTAGTCCGTTTGCAGAGTAGCTCAACCCATAGCTCCACCCATTCTTGGAGAGGCTTCATGTAAGCAAATATCCACCATTTTATTACCTCGAATGGCTTTGTGGCCTGTTTAGTTAGGCCCGTGCTGTCTTTCTCTCTCACACAGGTTTATTTCAATTCTAATTCGATATATCATTTCATTTTTAACAGTCGCTAACATAGTTTTAGACTCGGTTGAAAAAAAACGGGAAGAGAATCCCAAGAAAGTTTCCGTTTATAGAACGAAATGATTTCTCAAAGGCCTGTAAACTAAAGCCCATTCATTGAGAGTCACCCTCACGATTTTATCTCGAATTCACCATCTGATTTAATTTTTATCGCTGGTTTTAGACAGTGTCAGAAATAATTGAGAACATTCACGCACACACGGAAATTGCCGAGATATATTTATAAAAATCGCGCCATGATGATACACGAAAATACACCGCCTAAAATAACATTCGGGGAAAATGTCGACATATATTAAAAATTCGTTTTTTCTTTTCCGTTAAGATATATTACTTTTACCTTTTATGACAGTCCTCACAAAAACGACATATATATCTTCGTTCTTTCTTATTTCATTCAACATTATTATCCGGAAGTAAAATATGTTTCAGGAAATTACCGAGAGATATTTCTTCGTTTTTTTTTATTAGTTATGTGCGCATACACTTTAAATAGGTTTATTTGAAATTTTTAATTTTCACAATGTAATTTACTTGCCATTTGTCATTTGATAATTACGAGACACTTCCTCTTGAGGATCGTGACAATTCATGCGTTGCGTGGAAACTTCCATTTCCAAAATGAATGCGACGGTCGATGAAGAATGCAGACTTGAACAGGATGTAGCAAGAAAACGAATGAGACGGGCGAACGAGTCCGTCGACGAACGTCAATGCAGACTTGAACAGGATGTAGCAAGAACCGCACAGAGACCGCACGAGACGGGAGAACCGCACAGAATGCTGCTGCAACAACGATGAGCAGGGTTGGAGAGGAGCGAGGGGTTGGAGAGCGAGGTGCTAGGGGTTGGAGAGTGAGGAGCGAGGGGTTGGAGAGTGAGGTGCTAGGGGTTGGAGAGTGAGGTGCTAGGGGTTGGAGAGTGAGGAGCGAGGGGTTGGAGAGTGAGGAGCGAGGGGTTGGAGAGCGAGGAGCGAGGGGTTGGAGAGCGAGGAGCGAGGGGTTGGAGAGCGAGGAGATAGGGGTTGGAGAGCGAGGAGCTAGGGGTTGGAGAGTGAGGGCCGATTGGAGCGGAGAGTGAGGGCCGATTGGAGCGGAGAGTGAGGGGCGATTGGAGCGGCGAGTGAGGGCCGATTGGAGCAGAGAGGAGTGTGAGGAGGTATTGGAGAGGAGTGTGAGGAGGTATTGGAGAGAAGTGCGAGGAGGTATTGGAGAGGAGTGTGAGGGCTTGGAGAGGAGTGTGAGGAGTTGGAGAGGAGTGTAAGGGGTTGGTGAGGAGTGTGAGGGGTTGTAGAGGAGTGTGAGGGGTTGTAGAGGAGTGTGAGGAGGTATTGGAGAGGAGTGCGAGGAGGTATTGGAGAGAAGTGCGAGGAGGTATTGGAGAGGAGTGTGAGGAGGTATTGGAGAGGAGTGTGAGGAGGTATTGGAGAGGAGTGTGAGGAGGTATTGGGGAGGAGTGCGAGGAGGTATTGGAGAGGAGTGTGAGGCGGTATTGGAGAGGAGTGTGAAGGGGTATTGGAGAGGAGTGTGAAGGGGTATTGGAGAGGAGTGTGAGGAGGTATTGGAGAGGAGTGTGAGGAGGTGTTGGAGAGGAGCGAGGGGTTGGAGAGTGAGGAGCGATTGGAGAGGCAAGTGAGGCGTGATTGGAGGGGAGTATGAGGAATTGAAGAGGAGTGTGAGGGATTTGAGAGGAGTGTGAGGGATTTGAGAGGAGTGTGAGGGATTGGAGAGGAGTGTGATGGATTGGAGAGGAGTGTGAGGGATTGGAGAGGAGTGTGAATGGTTGGAGAGGAGTGTGAGGGGTTGGAGAGGAGTGTGAGGGGTTGGAGAGGAGTGTGAGGGGTTGGCGAGGAGTGTGAGGGGTTGGCGAGGAGTGTGAGGGGTTGGAGAAGAGTGTGAGGGGTTGGAGAGGAGTGTGAGGGGTTGGAGAGGAGTGTGAGGGGTTGTAGAGGAGTGTGAGGTGGTATTGGAGAGGAGTGTGAGGGGTTGTAGAGGAGTGTGAGGTGGTATTGGAGAGGAGTGTGAGGAGGTATTGGAGAGGCGTGCGAGGAGGTATTGGCAAGGAGTGTGAGGAGGTATTGGAGATGAGTGTGAGGATGTATTGGAGAGGAGTGTGAGGGGGTATTGGAGAGGAATGTGAGGAGGTATTAGAGAGGAGTGTGAGGAGCTATTGGAGAGGAGTGTGAGGAGGTATTGGAGAGGAGTGTGAGGAGGTATTGGAGAGGTGTGTGAGGAGGAGTGGCATTGGAGAGGCATGAGGGTGGAGAGGAGTGAGGGGTCACATATTATGTGAAATAAATAAATTGTGTTCATTACACCATTTTAACCATTTTGTAAAATTTAATGTGCAGCATGTAAATCGAGATGTCCAAATGTCACACATGTCCATGCCCGTGGGATTCCCACGGGTGACCCCACTAGTACAGTCACTTGAAAAAGTAAGTACACCCCATGTAAAGTTTTGACTTTTTCAACATATTTCAACATACAGCTATTTGATCTTCATTTCAACAATATTGATAGATAAAGGTGATATAATATAACAAATATCATGAAACATTTACATTTTGTAGTCCATTGTATAATTTAAATAAACATAAATGCAAATTTCGCATGTGGAAAAAGTAAGTACACCCTTGGCTCCAATAGGTGGTATTGCCCCCTTTGGCAGAAACAACCTCAAGTAGGCGTTTCTTATAACTGTCTACCAGTCTCTGACATCGACTGGGAGAAATTTTTGACCACTCCTCCATGCAGAATTATTTCAGCTGTGCGATGTTTGAGGGGTTTCTTGCATGCACAGCTCGTTTCAAATCCCCCCACAACATCTCGATGGGATTTAGATCCGGGCTTTGACTTGGCCATTCCAGAACCCTCCATTTCTTTCTTTTCAGCCATTCCTTGGTGGATTTACTGGTATGTTTAGGGTCATTGTCATGTTGTAAGGTCCACCTTCGGTTGAGCTTCAACTTTCTGACAGATGGCCTCACATTATCCTCAAGCACCCTCTGGTACAATGAAGAATTCATAGTGGATTCTATGATGGTGAGCTGCCCAGGCCCTGATGCAGCAAAGCGTCTGAGGTTGGAGAGGAGTGAACTCCTGAACTAAATGACGAAAAAACGTCTTAACTAAATGTCTGAGGTTTAAATAAGACAGGTTCCTCCAAGATCCTCTCCAACGATGTTCTAATCATTTGCACCTGAGCTGGTGCACCTGATTCTAATTTTAGGTATTTGAAGTAGTGATAAATGTAGGGGTGTACAAACTTTTTTCATGTGCGAAATTTGCATTTATGTTCATATAAATTATACAATGGACTACAAAATGTGAATGTTTCATGATATTTGTTATATTATATCACCTTTATCTGTCAATATTGTTGAAATGAAGATCAAATAGCTGTATGTTGAAATATGTTGAAAAAGTCAAAACTTTACAGTGGGTGTACTTACTTTTTCACGTGACTGTATATATATATTCTCCATAGGTGATTCTGTCTGTCTGTCTGTCTGTCTGTCTGTCTGTCCGGGTAAGTGGCTACACCCGGTCTGGGAGGGGCTTCAAAAACAAATATCCACCATTTTGTTTCCTCACATAGCTTTGAGGCCTCTTTTGTTAGGCCCATGGTGTCTTGCTCTCTCTCACAGTTTTATTTCAACTCTAATTATATGTCTCATTTCATTTTTCACAGTCACTAACATGGTTTTAGACTCGGTTGAAAAAAATGGGGAACTAGAACGGGCACTCGGTAGAGCGCATACCTTCGCCGCAGCTACTGTTCTGTACTTGGCATGGGAGTGTAGGGAACAGAACAGTGAACAGTTTGGTGCTGATTTCATGCAAATCGGATAAGAATTGACCGAGTTATGACAAAAAACGCACATTTTGCAAGGTCGTGACCCCCCTGACCTTTGACCCCCAACCGCTAACAAGGGTAATGTCTTCACTGGGTCATGTCGTATATCACAAGATCGGGCATTGAATTCTGAACATTTTGGCATTAGTTGCATGCCAATTGGATAAAAATTGACCGCGCTATGGTAAAAATACGATTTTGACCTTTTCGTGACCTTGACCTTGACCTTTGACCCGATTGCTCCCAAAATCTAATCAAATGTGTCCCGTATAATAACCAATCATCCCACCAAATTTCATGCAATTCGGTTGAATACTTTTTGAGTTATGCGAATAACATACACACACACACACACAGACATACAAATAAATACACAGCGATCAAAACATAACCTTCCGCTTTTGCGAAGGTAATAAAATTCGATGAAGGTTACCATTTATAGAACAAAATGCATTTTCAAAGGCCTATCGCATAAAGGCCATTGACTCTCTCTCACGTCTTTATCTCCACTGTAACTCACCATCTGATTTCATTTTTATCGATGGTTTTAGACTTGGTTTCAGCAATAATTGAGAAAATTCACGGGAAAATGCCGAGGTATATTAAAAAATCGCGGCACGATATATCATAAACCGCCCAAATAACTCAGACGGGAAAATGCCAAGATATATTTTAAAAATCGCGGGACGATATATCATACATCGCCCAGATAACTCAGACGGGAAAATGCCAAGATATATGAAGAATTTGCGGCGGACTTTTCCATTTGATGACAGTCGTCACAAAAAGGTCAACAATGTGGAGAGAGGGGCAGAGCTTCGTTCACGTATCACCACAGACGGGAAATTCCCAACAGATATTTCTTCGTTCTCTATTTCATTCATCATTATTATCCGGAAGTAAAGGTAATCCTGTTTAAACACTCCATTCATTCCATAGATCTTTTTTTTTTCACACCAGTTTTCAACATCGTATTCACATCCACAAGTAATAAACAAACTCCATTTCACGTGTGCATGGACGATGGACGTGTAATTCACATATGTAAAATAAATAAATAAACAGACGGGAAATTGCTGAGAGATATTTTTTCGTTCTTATTTTATAAGCTATGTGCACGTACACTTTAAAGAAGTTTATTTGAAATCTTTAATTTAAAAAATGTCATTTTGTATGCTGTAACGAAAAGAGAAACTTTGATTTTCGTGGGACAGAAAGGTGCAATGTAATGAATGTTCTTAAACACCGCCCAAAATACTTTTTTCCAAGGGACTTTTCCATTTGAGCTGAATTCTTTATATCGTCGGAATGTTTCATTCTTTTGACGTAGTCACAATAAAAAGTTGCAATTAGGTACTCTGAGAAGGGAAGAAGGGTGGAGCATCGTTTACGTGTCGCCACTTGTGTTTGTATATGCTCTTCCCAAAATAAATAAAATAATGAGGGAACAGAACAAGACCGCCAATGGACGTCAACACAGACGGATGCTGAGCAACAAAGACATTGGAAGGTAATGTGTGCCACCCTCTCCCCCGTATGTGTGTGTGTGTGTGTGTGTGTATGCGTGTGTGTGTGTCACCACTCCCCCCCCCCCCCCGTGTGTGACCCACTCCCCCTAACCCTCTCCGTGTGTGTGTGACCCACTCGCCTCCATGTGTGTGTGTGAAACCCACTCGCCCCTGGGTGTGTGTGAGAGCCATTCGCCCCTGTGTGTGCGTGACCCGCTCACCCCCGTGTGTGTGTGACGTGACCCACGCTCCCTGTGTGTATGTGATCCACTTCCCCCCATTCCTTCCCCCGCCCCCATGTATTTGAGACCCACTTGCCTTTGTGTATGTGTGTGAGACCCACTCACCCCGTGTGACCCACAGACCCCTGGGTGTGTGTGACGTGACCCATTCTCCCTGCGTGTGTGTGACGTAACCCATTCTCCCCGTGTGTGTGTGACGTGACCCACTCTCCCCGTGTGTGTGTGATCCATTCCCCCTCACCCCCCCCCCCATGTGTGACCCGTGTGTCCACCACTCCCCCCCCCCTGTGTGTGTGACCCACTCCTCCCCTCCCATGTGTGTGACCCACCACCCCCCCCGTCCCCCCCCAGTGTGTGTTACCCACTCGCCCCCATGTGTGTGTGAGACCCACTCGCCCTCATGTGTGTGTGAGTCCATGCCCGTGGGATTTCTACGGGTGACCCCACTAGTTAAATCATATTTGTTGAATTTTCCTTGTCGTGTTTACTTGTTTATGGTTTCGGATTAAACCCGTGTGTTCCGTTCAGGTAAACGCTTCACCTTCCTTCATTCCGCGCACAACAAAATAACCGCCATTTTTCGGGCAGCCGCCTCAAGTGTAAAAACTGTCTCGGTTATCCATCATTCAGCGGTCTTAATCGCTGGGGACAGCACAATATGTTGTAATGAGTAATATATAAACTCAAATTCAAAGATAATCTTAGACTTGGCCATGCCCTACTCTCCAATACAGACTTTGGGTAGATCTACTGCAATTACCTCATGGCAGGTCGGCTGGGCGATATCGCGTACATGTGCACACATACTGTGCATGAGACTTATTTATACGGCTAACACAGCTCATTGGTACAATGTTTTTTCGCTGAATCGCATCATGTCAGTCAACCAATGAGAAACATCCTACGTTTCACGAGTCAAAGATGCTTGTAAATGGGACAGCATTTGTCATTTGGTGCCGCATACTTTGAATAGTAGATGTTGCCAATCAAATGCAATGACATTATGGATACTAGCAACGGTACCCGCCGTATGGGTGGGGCTTCAATTGGGAGGCCCAAATGAAAAGGTAAAATATCAGAAATTGAAGGCTTTTTTATTTTAAACAATTCATATAAACATCCGTTAAATCATATCACACGCAAATCATCAAAATCTAAACAGTATCTTACTATAATTCACCAAATGTCCCACAGTGATCGATACACTATGATCGTGATCGTGAATGATAATCGTGTTCACAATCGCTATGTCGTATGTACTCCCGATACGTGTTTCCTTCAGTTGAAATGGGTTAGAATTCTCCCAAGCAGGGATTCAACCCGTGTCCTTATAAAAGGTCTTTGTCCGAGGTCACCGAGTCCGATCGAGTCTGTGCAGCAATCGGTGCAGCCGTTGTGCGGCACCCAGGAAAACAACATCGTCACAATAAGAACAATAAACGTTATGCGAACGCGAATGTTATACGGGAGTCCAAACCTGAGAATGCTGGAGACCAAAGCTGAAATTGGGAAATCTAAATAGCCTATTTTACTACTGGAGATCCCAGGATTACCCACCCAGGCTTTGGTATTGTCATGCCTTATCAATACATGGGAGACTTGCTAGACTCGACTTTCGTATTGTCATGTCTTATCAATATATGGGAAACTTGCTAAACTCGGCTTTGGCATTGTCATGTCTTATCAATATTTGGGAAACTTGCTAGACTCAGCTTTGGCATTGTCATGTCTTATCAATACATGGGAGACTTGCTATACTCGGCTTTGGCATTGTCATGTCTTATCAATACATGGGAGACTTGCTATACTCGGCTTTGGCATTGTCATGTCTTATCAATACATGGGAGACTTGCTATACTCGGCTTTGGCATTGTCATGTCTTATGAATACATGGGAGACTTGCTATACTCGGCTTTGGCATTTCATGTCTTATCAATATATGGGAGACTTGCTATACTCGGCTTTGGCATTGTCATGTCTTCTCAATATATGGGAAACTTGCTCGAGTCGGCTTTGGCATTGTCATGTCTTCTCAATATATGGGAAACTTGCTGGACTCGGCTTTGGCATTTCATGTCTTATCAATATATGGGAAACTTGCTCGAGTCGGCTTTGGCATTGTCATGTCTTATCAATATATGGGAAACTTGCTAGATTCAGCTTTGGCATTTCATGGCTTATCAATATACAGTATGGGAAACATGCTGGACTCGGGTTTGGCATTTCATGTCTTATCAATATATGGGAAACTTGCTCGAGTCGGCTTTGGCATTTCATGTCTTATCAATATATGGGAGACTTGCTAGACTCGGCTTTGGCATTGTCATGTCTTCTCAATATATGGGAAACTTGCTGGACTCGGCTTTGGCATTTCATGTCTTATCAATATATGGGAAACTTGCTCGAGTCGGCTTTGGCATTGTCATGTCTTATCAATATATGGGAAACTTGCTAGATTCAGCTTTGGCATTTCATGTCTTATCAATATACAGTATGGGAAACATGCTGGACTCGGGTTTGGCATTTCATGTCTTATCAATATATGGGAAACTTGCTCGAGTCGGCTTTGGCATTGTCATGTCTTATCAATCTATCTATAATTCCACTAATCTCTGTGTGTGTGTGTGTGTGTGTGTGTGTGTGTGTGTGTGTGTGTGTGTGTGTGTGTGTGTGTGTCTGTGTGTGTGTGTGTGTTTGTCTGTGACCGCTGTTTCTCGACAACCACGGGTCCGATATACTTTAAACTTGCCAGGTATATTGCTGGGGACCCGAGGATGTGCCTTTTCAAGGTTTCATATTAATCGGACAAGTACTTACCGAGCTATGGCGATTTAGCCGTTCGCCGTTCGCTTTGGCGTTGCGAATGGACCAAACCATTGCATGTAAATAGAGGGGGGGGGGGGGGTTCTGTGGTCGTTGCGAATGGACCAAACCATTCATGTAAATAGAGGGGGGGGGGGTTCTGTGGTCGTTACTGCCACGTGGTTTCAAAGTTTTTTTTTGTTGTTGTTGTTTGCACGCATGTTTTTTTGCACCCACGTACGGGCACGCCCTAGGATGTTTACACACACACACCCCTACACAAATTTTTTTTTTTTTTTTTTTTTTGGCAAGGAACGGGCACCCACGTACGGGCACGTCCTAGCTTATATATAGTACGGGCATGCCCTAGTATATGGGAAACTTGATAGACTCGGCTTGGGCATTTCATGTTTTATCAATATATGGGAAACTTGCTCGAGTCGGCTTTGGCATTGTCATGTCTTATCAATACTAGGGCATGCCCGTACTATATATATATCTAAAATTATATCCCCCCCCCCTCTATTTACATGAAATGGTTTGGTCCATTCGCAAAGCCAAAGCGAACGGCTTGCGAGTACGGTGACAATCCCCCCCCTCTATTTACATGAAATGGTTTGGTCCATTCGCAAAGCCAAAGCGAACGGCTTGCGAGTACGGTAGAACCCCCCCCCCTCTATTTACATGAAATGGTTTGGTCCATTCGCAAAGCCAAAGCGAACGGCGAACGGCTAAATCGCCATAGCTCGGTAGCTCGCTGCTCTCTGATTGGTCGAATCGTTTTTTGGACATAGCTCGGTAACTACTTGTCCGATTAATATGAAACCTTGAAAAGGCACATCCTCGGGTCCCCAGCAATATACCTGGCAAGTTTCAAGTATATCGGACCGGTAGTTGTCGAGAAACAGCGGTCGCATACACACAGAGATTAGTGGAATTATAGATAGATATGGGAAACTTGCTAGATTCAGCGTTGAGATCGGTTCAGCAGTTTTTACGGTACCTTCGAACAGACAGACAGACAGACGGACGGACATTTGGTGAATTATAGTAAGATGATTTCTCATGCAGCATCGAGTGAAACGGCCCGAAAGTCAACAGAAACGTTCTCACAACATAAAAATCTATTGGAGACTTTGATGAGACTTTTTGTGAAAGCGGTATTTTTTTCTATTATTGGACAATAAAATTGGGAGGCTGTTCAAATATACAAAAGCAGAACAGTTGGCAACTATATGTAACATAATTGAGGAAAAAGAAAACCACCTTTAGAGGCCATTTTAGGCAGGGGTTGGCCTTTTTCGGGCACCGTGGTCCCCTTTTTGAAGCAATGTTTTACGGCCGGATACTCTTCCTGCCGCCAACCCTGTTAGTCGCCTCTTGCGACACACAGGGAATTACCAGTGAGCTGGTACTCAATTTGCCGACCTCGGAAGGATGACAGGCTGAGTCAACCCCCTTGGTGTTAATTCAACGATCGACCGGGATTTGAACCCAGGATCCCAAGCCGGCACCCTAACCACTAAGCCAACACCAGTCAGTTGTAACATAATTGAGGAGCAACAACAAAAATCACTCATTAAAAAAAAGAATTGGCCAATTTTTAGGCTAAAAGGGAAAAAAAATTGACTAACAAGCAACTTCTTTGTTCATATGCAGCACAATGCTGTTGAGTAGCCTCATTGGCTGAGGGCGTGGCTGCATTACTGATGCAAAGGCCTCTGCTGGCTAGTGCAGGCATTTGGCCATGGTGCAGGCGATAGCTCGCCTACTCTTCGCAAAGAACACCACAAGATCTTAACGTCCACCAAGTAAAGCCAGCAGACAGGACGCCCAGTTTAACGTCCTTCTGAGGGATGGCACACACATTGATGAATCATCCTGCCTGTGAAACACCAGGATGACAGTTTATATCTGGGTAACAAGCAACAATCAGATACAACTGCATAATGTGGTTGGGTTCAGACAGAAGGTGGAGGAGGAGGGTTGAGGATAAATGATTTTTGGCCCATTGACTTCTCTACCAGAGAAAGATTCATCTTCACCAAACACTGATATCACATCTCTTCATCCCTTCCCTTCCTCAGTGTAACAACATGCTGCTGCGAGGGAATAAAAGTAATAAACTAATTTGGCCAAACCGGAAGCAAACAACATTTGGAAACATTTTTTGGCCTTATAAGTTCATTGGAAGTTATACAAGTTAACTGCGATGAAGGAAGCAAAGTTGTTGTTGTTGTTTCGTATGCAACCTGTAGCTGCTGGTTGCATTATTTTTCTGGAAGTGCGTTTGTGCTGCTGCTGCAGTGCCCCAATTACCAGTGAGCTGGTACTCAATTTGCCAACTTCGGAAGGATGACAGGTTGAGTCAACCCCCCCCCCGGCGTTAATTCAACGATCGACCGGGATTCTAGGATCCCAAGCCGGCGCCCAAACCGCTAAGCCAACACCAGGCTGGAAGCAAAGTGAAAGTCAACCTGATTGTATTGAGGTGAGCAAAGTGCAAGTTGGATGGACATGCAAAGGAGTTATTTGTTTGCAGGTTTTACGAGCTAGCTTGTTACCTTAGTGTAAACACTTTCAGCTTGCTTAAAGTGAATGCCAGCTGATGAGTACACATCAAACAGGTACACAATGATACCCATAATGACACAATATCAAACACTGTCATGACCTCCTTGATGCTTTGCTTATAGTGTACTGCACTTACATATCCCCTCGCTTGCCCCAAGGCCACAGTTAATGTAACAATAATAAATGTTCCTTTCACAAGGAAATTCAAACCCAAAAGGAGGCCATTAGGCCCATCCAAGCCTGCACTATGATTGCCAACCTATGGCTTATTGGCCGTGCTCCTTTTAAAGGAAGCAGCAAGTACCCTTTTGAAGTCTTTGGTATGACTCAGCCAGGGTTCAAACCGCCACCGGCGACTCGCAAAAGCTACACCATCAATATTGCAATCGACTTTACCAATAACTATTAGCAGGATGTTTGCTGGACTGGCAAATACCTCATTTTCAATTAAAAGGAGCTTCTTCACAGCGACTTCCATGTTCTGGGGCCGCCAGTTGGCACGGTACACTGTGCCATAACTGCCTCCGCCACAGTGCTCAAAAAATTCCAAGTCAGCAAACGGAATTCTCACAAACGTTTCACTTGATAAGGCCCTGGGAAAATAGGAAGGGAGTGTATGCTCTGCATAATGTGGCTTTTCACAAACTAAAAAGTGGAACACACAGCGGTTACAATAATTACTACTTCCGGTTATAAGGTTGTCCATGTTGGTTCCATCTGCCAGTAAGCAAAATTAATGGAAATTATCTGGAATAATCTGGAAATGACTAGACCACTTTATTTCAACAAACTAATAAAGTTGGAGTGCATGCCGTTTATCTATTTTAATATCCGGAATGGACTTGTGAAAACCCACATGACACATCTCGCTTTGGGATGGGAATACATCTGATTTAGGGATCAGGTGTAAGTTCAACAAAATTCATTACTGGATACTTTTTCAGAATAGAAAACTAAATGACATCATCATTTTAAAGGAAGGTTGGCATTTCTGGTCTCTTTCATTACAGGCAATTTTCAGCCCCCGCCACCTCCCATAAGGGCTGTCTGTAAATTGCATTTAGTAAGACATTTTATGAGCATTTCGGACTAAGAAAGTACAAAATATACTCCTCGCAAGTTAAGGAATGGGAGATGTTGTTACACACCAAATAAGTTGGCTCACACCATCAGGATGGTACAAGGACTGAGACTTAGACTGCTGTTGCTTCCAAGTACAATGTTCGTCACAGTGACAATCATGGGGCACCAGCAATTAGCTGCAGTCAGACTGCAGAGTTCACAGAGAGACTTCATGCAGGTCATGCATATATGTTACCATGCTTCATAAGGAGAGTTATAGTGACACCTTTACCACAAGTAACTGCTTTTCAATAGCAAGATTTCACCAGAATGACCTACAAAGAGCAATCAACCATGGAATTTCAACTCAAACAGTTTGGGACAGGCTTCATGCCAGTGAAATGAGGTCCAAAAGACCACTATTCTGCAGCCCTCTAACACAGCACCCCAAACGCAGCTCATAACATCACAACTGGAGGATGAACCATTGGCACCATGTTTGTCTCACCAATGTGTCTAGATTCTGTCTAGATTGTGTCCAGACCAATGTGTCTAGATTCTGTCTAGACATCTACAATGGATGTGCTGGACTCTGTAGTTGAGGTTGAGAACCATTTGCTAATTGCGTAATTAGCTGTCGTAATTAGTTTGTTCAGGGGCAGTCTTATTAATTAGTTAGGTTAATTAGTTTAATAATCAGTTAGTTTAATTAGTTGATTTATTAGTTACTTATTAATAAGTTATTAAGTTAGTTATTCGTTATTATAATTATTAGTTATAGTTAATTATTAAGAAGTTGATTATTAGTTAATTATTAATAATTTAATTTATTAGTTAATTAATTTATTAGTTAATTATTAGTTAATTAATTTAGTTAGTTAATTTCAATTAGTTAATTAGTTAGTTTACTTAGTTGATTTATTAGTTACTTATTAATAAGTTAGTAAGTTAGTTATTCTTTATTATAATTATTCGTTATAGTTAATTATTAATAAGTTAATTATTAGTTAATTATTAATAACTTAATTTATTGGTTAATTAATTTATTAGTTAATTATGAGTTAAATAATTTAGTTCGTTAATTTAAATTAGCTAGTTACTTAGTTAGTTTAAGTTTAATTAGTTAGCTAATTCGTTTTAGTTAAAATTAGATAGGCCTTATTAATTAGTCAGGGGCAGCCTGACGATATGAGCTGGCATTCAAGTTGGCCGAAGTCCTAATCTTGTCATCATTTGTATGGTATGGATGTTATGACTGGTATTAGATACAAGGGTTGAGATCATTACGGCTGTAGTTGTCCCTCTGGCCCAACAGCAAGGTCATTATACCACAGTGACACGATGAGCTAAGGAGATTAAACATGTCACAGTATTGTTCGAAGATAACCCAATATCTGGATGACCCTCGGATGCGATTGGTCCAGAAGAACACCTCTGCTGTGGAAAGTATGATAATGTGTGATCGCCAAATCAAAGTTGGAGAACTTGACAAACTCTGACATTTCTGTTGGTCGCAATGAAACCATTATCCATGAACATCTTTGCATATCAAAGGTTTCTACTAGATGTGTGCATTGGAACCTCAGATCACAAAATCACTACCAAAGGGTGAAGTTCAGTAAAGAGCGTTTGAAGATTTTCAACAATGATGCAGTGGAGTTTTTGTCATATCTGGCTACTAGTTACCCTGCGCTCGCGAAACGAAAAGCGGGGTTAAGCATTCAGGTGCGTACGTGTGACGTGTGCCGTGCGTGTCTGCATTTTTAAAATTCATTTTCTCGGCAACTGTTGGTCCGATGGACATGAAATTTTCACCAAAGGAGCGCCTCCTCCTGTAGAATATTTCAATGATTATTCTGAGGTCATAGGTCACGTGGTACAGGCGCCATCTTGGAAAAACCGAAAATGTTGCACTTCTATATCTCCAAAACCGCTACATGGAAAAAATGGAAACATGGCTCATTGTAAAGAACTCCATATGGGGAATAGGTGTTGTTAACGATGACGTCATTGGTGCCATAATTATGACGTCATAATTCGACAGGGACAACGCTTAGTCTGATCAGTTTGAAATGTATTGAGTGTGATCTATGCAACAATTATATTAGAGAATATAAATGTATGATGTCATCGCTCACGTGGTCTGGCAGCCATATTGGATCAAAGAAAAAAAATGTTCAAAAACAGAAGAGTTGGCTCGCAACAAGTTGACTGCGCAGGGTAAATATTCTATGAATACCATCTAGTTATAAGATATTGGTTCAGCACTGGGAACCTGAGACAAAGAGTGTACCAATGCAGTGGAAGCACCAGACATCTTCATGCGAGAAGAAATTCTGCACTCAGTCCTCAGCTAGCAGGATTCTGGACAACATCTGGGATTCAACAGGGTGAGACTGATCGATACCATGTTGTACGAGGTACAAAACTATAATCACTCGTCAGTATTATTCTGACTTGCTGATCCAGTTGCGTGAAAGCCATCTGGGAAAACCGCTTGGTAATGTTGACAAGTGGTGTTCTGCTGTTGCAACACAATGCGCCAGATTTCACAAGACCAGAGTTGCACAGGCCATCATTCGCCAGTGTGGGCTTGAACTGTTGAACCATCCACCGGACGGCCCAGACTTAGCTCATATGTGTTCCACATGTGAAGTCGATAGTTTCAAGACGATGATTCCTTGATGTCCACCGTTGAGGATTGAGTTAGACAAGCAGTTCGATCATTTAAATTATCAGGGCAATGCTAATTTGAAGAACAAATGGGTGATTATGTTGAGAAATAAAGTTGAAACTAGTTATCCTCTTTCTCTATACACAAATAAGAAGAACCACCTTTGGAGGCCATTTTCCCCCGCAGAGCAGGGGTATGGCCGGATGCCCTTGCTGCTGCCAACCATGTTAGTCGCCCCTTGCTGCTGCCAACCATGTTAGTCGCCTCTTGCAGTCGACCAGTGAACTGGTACTCAATTTGCCAACCTCGGAAGGATGAGCAGGCTGAGTAAACCTCCCTGGTAGTTAATTCAGCGGTCGACCGGGATTCGAACCCAGGATCCTCGGATCCCAAGCCGGCACCCTAACCGCTAAGCCAACACCTGCCACTCTATATGTGAGTTGCAAAACATTTTGAACACCCTCGTGTCTCCTAATGCCCTGGTATTACATGTTGAAGTATGAAGTATGCTAGCTCGGAATGTCCGTTTTTCATGCTAAAATATGTACCATTTCCTTCTGTCCTTGTCTCAGGTGTTACATACGAGGAACGTTCATAAAGTTAATGAACGACTAACTCACAACAGTCCAAGGCAAGCAAACGTTGAACTTCTCAAAGAGTTCGTAAGCCGACATGTGGTTAGGAAGAATGAAATAAAAGAAGCACAAAAAAGATCATGCAGCCATTGTAAGGCCAGGTGGGAAAGAGGCCGAAGCTGCAAGTCAGAGTTCCTTCGCCGCAGCTTGGCCGGGGTTTCCCATGCACTTGTCTTACTTTGTTCGGGTTTTGTCCACCCCATGCTTCACCGGTCGCAAGACAACACTTACCGCTCTCCTGCTGAGCCCCCACCTCGCCGAGGCATTGCAAGTGAAGCCCACTCCGCTCTGGTTCTTTATCAGGATATCCGTTTCGGCAAACTTGTCTGGACGTGGACTACAGGAGGACGTAACTTCGGGGGCGTGTCTCCCAACCTGCATCTTTGACGTGACCTCACGTTGTTAGACGTAGGTATGCACACGTCAGCCTGATGGCAAAAAAGAATTCCGGACTCACGTTCAACAACAGCCGGACTCACGTTCCACTGAATCGCGGTTGGCAACGGCATTTGCGGTTCAGAACTGCCTCACTTTTTTGTATTACATAGTCAAGGTTCGTGGAAGAAACACAGAATGGATCAGGACGCAATATAACAAAATGAACAACAGAAAGAGAAGGGAAATGCCAATAGTAACAGCAGGGAGAAAATTAACGGAGGCGGATAACAAAGGATGCCTGGGTAAGGATGAGGGGTAGGGGAGAATGAAAGATGGATACAGACGTTATTTTTTAAATGTAGGTGGGGGTGAGGGGGGGTGGGGTTAACGGATGTAGAAAAGATCATCGTTTTGGATGGGGGAAGACCTACAGACCTGGAGACCTGTCCTGGAAATCAGGAAGGAAGCTTTGGTTTGAAGAGAATGTGGAAATTGGTTCCACAGGTGGGAAAGATAGGAACGAATGCGTGGAGGTGAGCAGTGGTTCTGGATTTGGGGAGTTTCACGAGAAGGGAGAAGGCTGCTTGTGGACCTGCAGAAACCTGGGTGGCTGGGGGCAGAGGGTTTTTTTTTTTTGTATACAAGATCGAGGCTCATGTAAGAGCTAACATCAATCACAAAAAAAAACCGACACAAAACATACAATAAAGGGAGTGGGAGACAAGATGGGGAGAGAGAGGGAAGCACACAAGTACAACAGCAGAGAACAGGGACATCGGGAGATCTGTGGGAGGGAGAGGGCTTGGGGAGAAAAGAAGTCAGCAGGGAACAGGGGCATCGGAAGATCTGTGGGAGGGAGAGGGCTTGGAGAGAAAAGAAGTGAGCAGAGAACAGGGACATCGGAAGATCTGTGGGAGGGAGAGAGCTTGGGGAGAAAAGAAGTCAGCAGAGAACAGGGACATCGGGAGATCTGTGGGAGGGAGAGGGCTTGGAGAGAAAATAAGTCAGCAGAGAACAGGGACATCGGAAGATCTGTTAGAGGGAGAGGGCTTGGGGAGAAAATAAGTCAGCAGGGAACAGGGACATCGGAAGATCTGTGGGAGGGAGAGGGCTTGGGGAGAAAAGAAGTCAGCAGGGAACAGGGACATCAGGAGATCTGTGGGAGGGAGAGGGCTTGGGGAGAAAAGAAGTCAGCAGGGAACAGGGGCATCGGAAGATCTGTGGGAGGGAGAGGGCTTGGAGAGAAAAGAAGTCAGCAGGGAACAGGGGCATCGGAAGATCTGTGGGAGGGAGAGGGCTTGGAGAGAAAAGAAGTCAGCAGAGAACAGGGACATCGGAAGATCTGTTAGAGGGAGAGGGCTTGGGTAGAAAAGAAGTCAGCAGGGAACAGGGACATCAGGAGATCTGTGGGAGGGAGAGGGCTTGGGGAGAAAAGAAGTCAGCAGGGAACAGGGACATCAGAAGATATATGGGAGGGAGAGGGCTTGGGGGGCACGGGAAGGGGAGGGGGGGGGGGTGGTAGAGGTATAAAACGCATGGACACTGCTAGAACTTCCAGGAAAGAAGTCGGCATTTCATAAAAAGTGGATCTGGGAGTGAATTAACGGGGATAGAAAAGATCAACGGTTTTGGATGGGGAGAGAGAGATGGTGGTGAACAGCTGTTTTAAAGACCTGGGGGGAGGAGTGGGATTGAAGAGCGTGAGGGAGTTTGTTCTAGAGGCGGGAGAAAAGAGGAATGAAAGAGTGAAGGTGAATAGAGAGTCTTGATTTTGGCAGTTTCACCATGAGAGGGTAAACCAGAAACAAGAAAGGATGCAGAAGAAGAAAGAGAAACTCCCGACCTGTCTGCGATGGCAAAGTCATGGGCTCATCGACTCAGCTTCATCGTGGAAGATTCCAAACATCTTGAAGACCTTGGTTCCCACGGCATCAAGCTGAGGAAGGCGTGAGGCAGGGGAGCCACACAGTTGAGGTATCAACACCCAATCAATTTTCATGGAGACGACTTCATGAGTGAACTGTGAACAACAGTTTCGGTCATTGTAATTCTGAAGTGCAATTGTATTCCGAGCTCCTGCTACAGATCTCGTCTCCATCCGACGTCTCTGTTGTTTGTTCCACTGTGTACATCTGGAAGTCCAGCATATACATCAGCAGGAGACACGAATTTCTTCGTCTACACCCAACGCTCGGATCTACCTTGAAGTTCCCCTATTCATACCTGGTTGATTGAATTAAACGTGAGTTAATTTATACTAATTAACATGCATGACTAAGATCGAGGATCCAATACTGATACCGAGGAGAATCTATCGCATTGTTACCTCAATGGCCCACACCTTGTCTTGTGGTTCAGCCGAGAAGTTTTTGAGCCAAGTTTTTTTTTCTTGAACCGTCTGGCCAGGTCTGACTGAAAGTGATTTAGGCACAAATTAGTAGTTTGCTCAGGGTGCCGGCGATAACTCCCCTACTAATTGCGAAAGCTATGCCATGCAGATGTGTAGCGTCCACCGACTTGGTGTGCTTCCAGATGAGGATGGCACACTTTGTGATGCAATTCAAACAATTTTTCTCAAACCTCAACAAAACAGTTCAAATGTAACCTCTACCTGTACCATCCTGCCAGAGAATGCTGAGAATGCTACTAGGATATTTACCAAGAATGGGTATGGGAGGTATTTATAAATGAGACCTCCTTTGACATAAATACTCCCTGGGGGAGAAAAAACTTGTTTGTTAAGTGAAGAGGGGAGGGTTTTGCATTTGAGTCCGTTTGTCTTTTTGTCTGTTTGTGTGTCTGTTCTATTGTCTCTTTGATTGTCTATTTGTCCACACATCATTTGCAATGGTCTACAATGGACTACAATTTTTACACGTTATCTTCATTCATTCATTCATTCATCTCTATAAAGTACTAGCAGAAGTACCCGGCATTGCCGGGCGTGGGAGGGGGTAGGGGAGGGGAGGGGAACGGGGGGAAGGGGAGGAGAGGGGGGGGGGGGAGGGGAGAAGAGGGGAGGGCCAGTCAACAATGACGTTGCAGTTCTCATGGTCGGAGAGCAGCAAAACAATCGCGACATCGTCCTACATCTTCGCAACAGCACGAAGTGGATTTTGGAGACTCACCGATCCTGTGACGCCCTCCAGTACCGGCGTTGCCGGGCGGGGGAAGGGAGACCCGTACATTCCCAACCCGTACATTCGCCCTCTCGACTCAAGCTCACTCGGACAAAAGCCTCGCACAAATTACACCGTGAAGGCCCAATGGCCATGTCTATGCCACAAATCAAGTACGTGAGCGAGTCGGGCGCACTGAATTGAAAATATATAGAACGCTCATACTCTGTGAAAAGTGAAGCCGCCGTGTCGCCATCTTGGTTAGCATGACTCGACCAACTCGCTTCGCGGATCTCGTTTGTTTTGAACATGTGAATTACGTGCGAACGCGTAACTGTGAGTTTATGGCGGCAAGGAACATCACGTGATCACTCTGAGTGAATCAGCGCGCTGCTCTGCCACCACCTCAGATTCCGTGTATAATATTCCTCGCTGAAATGCGCTGAGGTAAATATGAATAAAAAATATGGATCTCGTAAAGATGAAAGAAAAAAAAACCTATGTGGTGTGAATGGCAATGTTTCTCGCTGAAATGTGAAAAAACGCAATCGCTTTTCGCACTGAAATACGTGCGAACGCGTAACTGAGTTTATGGCGGCAAGGAACATCACGTGATCGCTCTGAGTGAATCAGCGCGCTGCTCTGCCACCGCCTCAGATTCAGTGCATAATATTCCTCGCTGAAATGCGCTGAGGTAAAAATATGGTAAAAAAATATTATGAATTTTTTTTTTTTTAGGTCGGCCATGTTCTTCCCAGGCTCAATGGCCATGTCTATGCCAAATATCAAGCATGTGAGCCTCTCCGTTTAGGAGTCTATCGGTAACATTACACACACACACACACACACACACACACACACACACACACACACACACACAAACTGTGTTTTATATATATAGATGCATAATTAGAATGCGAGTGTGTCTATAAAGTATGTTCGACACAATTAAAATGTATGTCTATAAAATACGTACACCAAAACCGCACATAACAAGTCCGGGCAAGGGCATGCAATGTTTGAATGCTCGTTCTAGTTTATTATTTATCTTCCTGCTGTTTTACCTTGGGCTAGATGTTGTGCTTCTTCTATATTAATTTGATTGTACAACATCCCTTAGATACTTCTCCACCGTTAGCTCTCATCTGTTATTTTCTGGAAAGTGGTTTAAGCAAGCAAGTGGATAGGATAAGCAAGGAATCAAAGATTTGAGGTGTGCAGTCAGCCTGGATAAGGTTACTGGAAGAAGACGTACGTACGTACATGCTGGAGTTGCTGGGGAGGGTCAGAGGACTCAGACACCAGACGGAGTACTATTGGAGGTTAAACAGTTCAAAATAGAGAGACTACCGATCTGCCTTGTGGTGTGAGAGCAACAGACACTGTGCTTCAGCTTCATCACAAAAAATTCCAATAATTTTGGGAGCTTTATATTCCATGGAATGCAGGAGAGACAGATGCGATGCTGTGGCACCAGCCCATAGCAGAGAGCAGTACTCCATTGAGATATGGACAAAGGTCTTGTAGACTGAGTAGCTCTAATTTTGCAAGGAAAGACTTGGATCAATGAAAAATGCCAGATCTGTGACTGACTTTGGAGACCATCTTTGCAATATGTGGTCAGCCCAGGAAAGGTCATGGCTGATTAAATGGTCATCTTGGTCTACCTACTGTTCTTCTACTGTTCATCTTGCTTTGTTATATTCTTTTCACTTGTTTTTCCTCATCAATTCTTCAATGAGAAGGGGTTATAACCGCCCTCCGCCCCCCCACCCCCCACCCCACTCCCGCAACCCTCTAGTCTAGAGTGTTTAGAGTCTAGACCCTAATTTTTTAATGCAGTGAAAAAACTTAGGTACATAACATGTGATGAAGGTTGTGGTCAAGTTTCATCGAAAGCATGTGTAGTTTCAAAGTTTCAAAGAAGAGAGCAAATACCTATTTTGGGGGAGGGGATCAAGCCCCCTCCCCTTACACCCCTTTAATGAGCGCAGATTTTGATGTGGTAAATAAACCCTCGTTAGGCATCAGATGTGAAGCTTGTGGCCAAGTTTCATCAAAATCGTGTGTTTGGTTCAAGCGATAATGACTGAAGTGTTTATAGACTCACTCACTCACTGACTTAATGACTGAGCCACTCACTGACTCATTCACTGACTGACTGATTCAATGACTGACTGACTGACTTACTCACTGACTGACTCACTCAATGACGGATTCACTCACTGACTGACTCACTCACTGACTGATTCACTCAATGACTGACTGACTGACTCACTCACTCACTGACTCACTGGCTAACTCACTGACTGACTCACTGACTGACTCACTCACTGACGGACTCATTCACTGACTGACTCTCTGACTTACTCACTCACTGACTCATTCACTGACTGACTCTCTAACTCATTCACTGACTGACACTCTGACTGACTGACTCACTCACTGACTGACTTACTCACTGACTGACTCATTCACTGACTGACTCACTCACTGACTCACTGACTGACTCATTCACTGACTGACTCACTGGCTAACTCACTGACTGACTCACTGACTGACTCACTCATTGACGGACGCATTCACTGACTGACTCTCTGACTCACTCACTGACTGACTCACTGACTGACTCACTCACTGACTGACTTACTCACTGACTGACTCATTCACTGACTGACTCACGCACTGACTCACTGACTGACTCATTCACTGACTGACTCACTGGCTAACTCACTGACTGACTCACTGACTGACTCACTCATTGACGGACTCACTCATTGACGGACGCATTCACTGACTGACTCATTCACTGACTGACTCTCTGACACATTCACTGACTGACTCTCTGCCTCATTCACTGACTGACTCATTCACTGACTGACTCTCTGACTTACTCACTTACTGACTCATTCACTGACTGACTCACTGGCCAACTCACTGACTGACTCACTGACTGACTCACTCATTGACGGACGCATTCACTGACTGACTCATTCACTGACTGACTCTCTGACTCACTCACTGACTGACTCACTGACTGACTCACTCACTGACTGACTTACTCACTGACTGACTCATTCACTGACTGACTCACGCACTGACTCACTGACTGACTCATTCACTGACTGACTCACTGGCTAACTCACTGACTGACTCACTGACTGACTCACTCATTGACGGACTCACTCATTGACGGACGCATTCACTGACTGACTCATTCACTGACTGACTCTCTGACTCATTCACTGACTGACTCTCTGACTCATTCACTGACTGACTCTCTGACTTACTCACTTACTGACTCATTCACTGACTGACTGACTGACTCATTCACTGACTGACTCACTCACTGACTGACTCATTCACTGACTGACTCATTCACTGACTGACTCTCTGACTCACTCACTCACTCACTCACTCACTCACTCACTCACCGACGGACACTGCTCGATCGCATGAGGTCCCCGGACTACCCAGTGAGCAATAAAACAAGTTGATAACGAAATTAAGTTTCCAACACATCATGTTTATCGTTACCTCAAAAAGATTACTTTTAGGTAACGTATAAGATTTAAAAAAGAATGATCATAAATCAATACAGCCAGAATGCAATTAATATTTAGATCAATTAATATGCGATCGTGTCATGCAATTCAGTGTAAAACCACCTTAGCTTAGATCATTTTAAATCTTAATGTTGAGGTTCTGGTCCTCTGGACATTAGAAACCCCAGAGTATATTTCGAGAAGTGAAATCCTATACTTAACCGGTATTTTCCTATTTCACCGGTATACGTGAGAAATCCTATACTGGAAGTAATCTGTATAGGCCTATAATTAATTGGTGATTAAGTTGGGGTGTGAATAATCTTTCCTAGCTATGATGGGCTTTAGCGCCCTCTGTTTTAAAATCCTTGTAAATGCTGACTGAGAGCAGAATATTTATTTAAATGGCGTAAACATCCAGATTTTCAGAAAAAATTAACAACGGGATTTTCATTAACAATTAACCATAAAACGATCAAGCGGTTATTCAATAAGCGACTCACATCACTGAAGCCCTGTGATTGTGAATTGCACGAAGATCAGTGGCTGAATTATTTCAATGGTTTACAGTTAAAATGTATATTTCCTGGTGTTTTACAAGCCTTGGTTTTTCTCATTACATTTCGTGAGATATTGTGTTTGTAGTTTCTTTCCGCTCCTGGCGAGGCGGTGTTGTTAAGCACCAGCATTCCCGAAGTAACCAACAATATTCCGGAAGTTTGAACGATCTGTCACGTTGTCCTCGACTATTTTTTTTATTTATTGTTTTTTACTTTTTGCCTGCATTTAATTATCCGTTCAAATTTATTCGTAAAGCGGAATACGTTGATAATATGGGATAAATGTAGCGTATTTCTATCTGCAAACCGTCACTGAACTGAAAAAGGAAAAGTTGGTTTTGTGAAGAAGACCGTGCGTGATGGGTTCCGGTTGTACCGAAGCTCCCTCCGCGCGGATCTTTCGTTGCGGTGGCAGCAGCATTGTGTTGCGACGGCCAGTCTTCTCTGTAGATGGAAAGTAGGTTTCGGGACGTGTGTGGTATTTGTCAGGGTCTTGTGTGAGAGAGAGAACTGAGATAAAGCGCACACGTGGTTGTGTTCACCCTGTCGCACATTGTTTGTGGATGAGAGTTTAAAGGCCAAGTCATCTGTCGGACGATAGTATTTCGTACAGTAAATTTTAAAAACGGGTGCCATTAAAATTATATATAAAGCTTGCGATGGAAATAGAACACCATTGGCATTACACTTTGATCATACACCGCCTGAATAACCCGCTCTTCAAACATGCACCGCCTGAAATGGTGTCATCTACATTACTACTTGTACCACTTCTTTTTTTTAAATATATATACAGTATCTTATAAATCAGACTTGTTACATATATTATGAGGGTGGTAAAACTGAGACGTGTGTGTGTGTGTGTGTGTGTGTGTGTGTGTGTGTGTGTGTGTGTGTGTGTGTGTGTGTGTGTGTGTGTGTGTGTGTGTGTGTGTGTGTGTGTGTGTGTGTGTGTGTGTGTGTGTGTGTGTGTGTGTATATATATATGTGTATGTGTATGTATGTATGTATGTGTATATATATATATATATATATATATATATAAATATATTATATGTTTTTTCTTGTGCGTGTGCATAATTTTGTTACTTACTATTAATAATGAATGTTCATTATAAACTTGTCACTGTTGTTGAAAACTCATGAACTTGTCCACTTGCAGGCATCTGGTGTGCGCATCAGGCGATGTTGTCAAAGTGTTTGCCACGACCACGGGACAATGCTTGCATGAACTCATGGGACACAAAAGTACGGTGACCGGTCTACAGCTGAACCCCAAAAACTTCATGCAGGTGTATATAGTGCTATGTCGGGGCCGTACACGAAATACAGGACTTTCTATTTTATTTTGGCACTTTTTTTAACACCACTGCCTCCCCCCTGTGCTGTCCGATGATGCTTCGCCTGACCCCTCCTCCTGCCTCCCTCCAAAATACCCTGCTCCAGAATAGCCTTCTCTCTCATATTAATACAAAATGTCCTCAATATGATTTATTCGGTGCCCATTCATGATATCGGGTAAGGTACAAGACGATGATTAAATGTTTACAATGTACAACATTTTTCTGAATGAAAGCCATTTTTGACTGCAAATATGGGTAACAAAGCGGGGATTATTATAAATTACAGATCATACTCAGATATTCTCCCAGACTGCTCCTTGATCTGGAGTTCAATATTGGACACTATTGCTTGATGGCATCTTGTAGCCATCAGATCCTCCCTGCAAACCCCCACTACCCTCTGACCCTCCAGGAAACACCCAAGTATCACATATTTTATGCATGACCTTGTAGGGCGGTGAAGACATTTGGGGTAATGAAACATTTCTGTTCTCTGCATACCCAATGGATTTCTTTTTCATGTTTAAAGCTCTCTGTACTTAAAAAGTGTTGAGAGAACCACCACCACAATATATGATAATTAAAATCTAGGGTTGCGATGTAATAAGTGCTCAGAATGTAAATGCCAATCAGTTTGCCCATCGTTTGTGCTGCAGGTGTATTCCAGTTCACTTGATGGCACAATCAAGGTTTGGGATTTCATGGATGGGATTCTCATCAAGGTAATCCTTGGTCTTGTAGCATTTATCTATTCATTCAGATAAAGAAAATTGTCTTCCTCTAAATGGCTCCTACTTTAAGTCTGCACTATTTGCTCATGACTAGTGCGGTGAGCTTATGCGATCGAGCAGTGTCTGTAGGTAAGTCAGTCAGTCAGTTAGTTAGTCTGTAAATACTCGAGTCATTGTCACTTGAACCAAACATGATTTTGAAGAAACTTGGCCACAAGCTTCATATCTGATGCCCAACGAAGGTGTATTGCCCACATCAAATTCTGCGCTCATTAACGCGGTCTACAGTGGAGAGGGAGTCTACACCAGTCCAGCTGCTGGATCATAGCATCATTGCTGGGGGCACAGATGTGCTGCTAATGCAGTAGTGACTCTGTAGTTAGATCAATGACTTGGAATTTATTGAGTGTCGGTGATAACTCAACTAATCTTCCCAAACGACACCGTGAGATCTTTAACGTGGCAGACAGGACGTCAACTTTAACGTCCATTTGAGGGATGGCACACACATTAATGCTTCATCCTACCTGTGAAATGCCATTATGACAGTTTATAGCTGAGCCGAGATTCAAACCCAGGCTAGACAGAGAGAGAGAGAGAGATGTATGTATGTATATATATATATATATATATATATATATATATATATATATATATATATATACATATATATATATATATATACATATATATATATATATATATATATATATATATATATATATATATATATATATATATACATATATATATATATATATATATATATATATATATATATACATATATATATATATATATATATATATATATATATATATATATATACATATATATATATATATATATACATATATACATATATATATATATATATATATATATATATATATATATATATATATATATATATATATATATATATATATATATATATATATATATATATATAAAATTTTATATATATATATATATATATGGTGTTTCGAAAAGATTGATACAACTTTGACTTCCTGCCCCTATACCGTTTCCCTTTTCAGGGTTTGGTGGTGTTATTGTGGTATTTGTTTCCTGGGATTTCTAGCTCCGTAGCTCAACTATGCCATTGACAGTGGAGCAGAAGACAAAAGTGGTGGCTCTGTGGTATGAGACTAAATCATATGTCGACACCCGCCGGAGGTTATGGTGGGAATACGACCTCAGACCATGTGACCACCTGAGGAGATCACTGAGAGGTACCTGAAAGGGCCTAAGGTCACATGCTTCTGCACCTTCAATGCCAGCTGGGGAATGCTAGGGCCTTACTGGTTTGAGAATGACAACAGCAGGACGGCGACGATCAACAGTGAGCGCTACTGGGCCATGCTCCAGAAGTTCCATAATGATCTAGGTTCTAGCCCAAAAGGTCACCGCAAATCAGCTCAGCATGACCTGGTTTATGCAGGATTGTGTACCCCGCATACAGCTGGTGACACCATCACTTTCCTGCAGCAGCTTTTCAGAAACCGCCTCGTTGCCTGGGTACCGCTCATGACTGGGCACCCCATAGCCCAGACTTGAACCCTCTGGACTACTGGTTCTGGGTGGCTGCCAAGGGCTCTGTCTACGTCAACCGCCCTGCCACACTGGATGATCTGAATCAGGAGGTGTCAGACTACCTCCAGACAGTGCCACATGAGACCTACAGGAAAGTTGGACAGAACTTTGGAGTCAGGATCAATGCCTGTCTGAACCGCTGAGGGGCACACATGGAGAACGTCAATTACAAGGATTTTGCGTAAATGCCAATTTCAGACCTTGTCCTCTCACCAACTCTAGCAGTGATTTACTGCAAGAGCAATCAGTGATAGAAAATACTATGTCATCAGCTTTCAAGAAATGTTTGGTTCATTGTTCACGTTCCTGAGGTTTCTGTTTCTTTGTAAATAAACGTTTAAAGTTGTATCACTCTTTTTGAAACAATATATATATATATATAGATACACACACACACACACATATATCTTTTTGGACTTGTTATTTTAACCAAACTGGTTATTTGGTAACTTGGTGTGCCTGCATGTTCTCAGACATACTTGGTGCACAGCCCACTGCAAGCTCTTTTCTCCTGCTCCTCGAAAGAAAACCAGCTCTATGTGTTGTGTAGGAATCTAATGGACCAGGATGAAGTAACGCAATATTACAATACATGTGAGATTGCATTAACAGTGATATGAAGATTGCCATTTAATATAGTAGGGAATCTCTTGCTTTTGTGTTTGTGCATTTGCATATGTTATGGATACCACTCGATCTCGTAATACAGAATGCAATGTCCAGGAATTGACGTCACACTTTCTGAACATGCTCTACTTCACAGCCCTTAACCACCTTGTCTCCGTGCAACTACCCAAGAGTACAAAAGAGATAGTCGAAGTTGAACAAAGAGATGTAATTCTTGAATCGGTGTCTAACACTGAGAAGACAATCGCCTTTAGTAAGCATGTGAGTACTTGGGTTGAGTTGTTTGAATGTTGTCATTGCAACAGTGAACCCTTTGTTGTAACTGCACTGCACAGACATTGTTGTACAGACTGCAATGATGGCCTCATGTTGTTGTCTCTGCTGTGTGTGGTGCAGGGTGATTATATAGCAGCAGTCATGAAACTGCAGTTGGGAGTTTTTGACTTGAAAAAGAAGAATTGGCAATGGTAAGAGTGATGGTTCTACCTTGTATATGGTTCGGTCTTTTCATTTGATGATGTTTTTACCATTTTCTGATGCTGTGTGTACTGTGCATCCCCGATGACGGACCTCTGGTAGCTTGTACCTATTGCTGTGTTTGAGCATGGGGAGTAATTAATGAAATCTATCTCTTCAGATTCTTCCCGACATCTTTGACCTTTGCTCCTTTCACACTTCATTCTACTTTTTTACATTTTTCTTTATTGATTCCAATTCCTGCCTTTTCTTTTCCATTAGCTAATTTTCTTCTATCTCTCTATGACTGGTCGTTTGTCGATGTCAAAGGAGAAGTGAATTCTTACAAAAAATAATTCCTGTAAGGCACACTTGGTTGTGCCTGGATGGGATTGAGGGTAAAGGAGTAGCGGCTGAAACCCAAATCCTATCCAGGTTCCTCCTGATGACTCCATCTTCACTCTTTCCTTATCAGAGTTCCTTCTGTTGACTCCAATGCACTATTTGGTCTTTCATTGATTTTATCACTTAATCAGCACTGAAAAATTATTATTCCTCTTAAAGCGCTGCCTGGTCATGTTTTAAACTTGTTTTTTTATTCTCACATGTTGGATTCATGTATTTGGTTTTGACTTGTCAGATTCCAATGCTTGGAATTTTTGGTTGTACCCCTGGACATGAAGTTGATGGAAATGAGGGGGTAGGAACCCCCCTCCCTCATGGGATAGGAAATGAGGGGGTGACGGAGTTTCACTGATTTTTAATTAGTCTATGTCTATGACGTATATTTTGGTATGTTAACCATTGCTGAGAGATAGCTTGGTGGTGGTAATCAGCTGTTTAATGTACCCACCCCATGAGACCTTTAGTTCTCAGAATATTTCCATATTATCTCTGCAGTCTTCACGTGCTGTGCCTACATAAAGACACATACGATCTTGGACAGCTGTAACTGCATTATGGCGAGTGAATGTTTCAGCACTTTGTCGACAGTCGACATTTGTGTTGCAGGAGCCCTGATGGTGGGTGGATAGCCAATGGTGTCCTGAATGACTGTGGCGTTACCTCGAGTCAGAAGCCAGTCCAGTTGCTGATTGATTGGTCTTCTTCCTCTGATATGTGGGCCATAACTCAGATGACATTCTTTCATCTTGTAGGCAAGGCAATGACAGTCAATGTCTAAACCTTCAGTTTGGAGTGGCCCCTCCCTTTGCCCAACATTGTATTTGGGCAGCATCATTGGTGAGGCACTGATGCTTCTCTTATTTTTCTTGTCAACAGTAGGCAAGGTTTTAGCTGGCCTCACATAAACTGCCTTGGCTTGGATAGCAATGCCGATGACTCTGTTGGATGTACCTTCAGCATTGCTGGTCTCCTCAAGTCGGCCAATGTTGCCCCAGTCTAACGTAGTGAAAACTCCAGGATTGGTGTTTGCTGGAAGGACGTCTTCTTTTGACACTGAGAGCTCCTGCAGACAGAGGGCTGTGTCAATCTCTTCCATTTGGGAGTAGGATGGTCGGAGTAGGATGCACTATGAACAAGTCCACTAAGGGTCTGTATGAGCTCTACATTTCCAGTCAGAGACTTGACTGCAAATGGCAGAATGATGTGTTTGGGTGGCTTTCTCTTGCCATGAGTGATAGCCTATATCAAGTCATGACCAAATGAGCTTACAAACAGTTGAACTCTGGAATGCATGGCCGTTGTCCTTGGTACCTGTCAGAAAATATCGTAGAAAGAAGGTGAAAGATTCTGGGATAATGGGTCCACTCTCCTCTGCTTCCACTACCAGTGGGGGTCAGGCTTGGGGAAAATCTTGCTTTCTGACATGCCTTTGCTATAACGTCTTCTGCAGTGAGAGATTTCAGGGTCTGCAGCTCCGCTTTTAGCACCTGCTAGGCCTTGGCAATTTCAGTTATTGACAAGTTATCAGGATGGAGAAGAAATTTCCCTTTCTCATTGGCGAAGATGTCTAGGGCTTCACCAAACTCGCTTTCTAGCCTCCAGTGGAGGTGCTTCTGAAAGGAGTCCTTTCACCTTTCAACTAGAAAGAGAAATCAGATTGCAGACCCTCGCCAGCACGTGTTTTCAGTGGTTTTTAAGGCTTTTGTGTTAAAACAAATATGGCGGCAGAACCACATGACTGATGACGTCATCATTATTATTATTTTTTCTCCACCAATTTATCCCTAGATGATGCTCAATAAATTTCAACTTCATCGGATTTAGTTTTGTACTTGTCGAATTATGACGTCATAATGGAGGCACCTATGACATCATCATTAACATATTTTATTCCCCATAGAGAGTTCCTTACAATGAGCCATGTCTCATTTTTTTCTATGTGGCACTTTCGGAGATATAGAGGTGCAAAGTTTTTCGGTTTTTCCAAGATGGCGCCCATGCCATGTGACCGATGACGTCATAATTATGATTAAAAAATTCTACAGGTGGAGCTGCACCTATGGTGAAAATTTCCTGTCAATCGGATCAACGGTTGCAGAGAAAATCATATTTATTCTGTGCTGACAAACGAACAACCAGACAGACGGACAGATAGACACAAACAAACTCAAATGCAATACCCTCTCCTCTGGCGAGAGTAATAACAAGACATTTACTTGATGCAACCGCTCTAACTGCGAGATCGGCCATCACTTATCACCTGGGGGTTGGGTAAAAGCTCATCCCTGATAAATAGGAACACCTCATTGTATGAGTGACTTAGAGCCATCTTATACTGGCCTTTATCATTGTGGTCTTCATCAAATGTCGCACTGCTGGCAGGCCTTTCCTCCCCTTGTGTAGGATCTGTAGCACACACACTCACACAGCCTGTGATAATGCCCTTCAGCTGCTATGAGGTCTCTGCTGACAATAGTAAGTAATCTACTATCCATTTTCTTCATAGCTGCATTTCTGATGCTGACATCTGCTCACAGCTGTTGGCATTGTACAAGGGATTTTCTTGTTCTCTGTCTGCGAAGAAACTTGTTGGCTTTCTGACAAAAGATGCATTCCGCCTCATAAACTCTAGAGGTCCTGCTTGATCCTTGCCTGGATGATTTCCTAGAACTGGTATTATTTTCAGACTCATCCATCTTTCCTGTTTCGTGCTGATAGCATTAAGAAGTCTCATCAAGGTGAAGACATTGCGACATTTTCGATGATAGTAAACCGGTGGGATTTCTCCATCAGGTAAGGCGTTCGCCAGGTCCATAATTGGAGCATATTTTCTTATTCAGGCTGCATCCAGCAAAGTGCATGCTGCATTTTAAACTTTGAGAGGACACCAGCTTTGAGTCTGCTTCCTGGTCACAGCAATGGATGAGGCAATCCATGGGCAGCCGTTTTGATGGCAATGTGTTGCTTGTCTCACTAATGTCTATTTTAATTCAAACACCTGCAAAACGTGAATGTCTTTAAATATGATAATTCCGATTTGAGAAGCCTGATTACCTCCGCCACCAAAAGTGGATGGAGGTTATGTTTTCACCCCTGTATGGCTGTCTGTTTATTTGTTTGTGAACAAGATATCTCAAAATGTTGTGGACGGATTCGGAGGAAATTTGGCAGAGAGGTAGCGTATGTGACACCGATGAAATGATTAGATTTTGGTGAAGATGCGGATTCGGATCCGGCTAGTAGAATTTTTAAAAGTGATTCTTCACCATTGGGAGATTGGGCCAAAAACTATACATAGCAGGATATCTCAAAAAGTTATGGACGGATTCGGACGAAATTTGGCAGAGAGGTAGCGTATGTGACACAGATGAAATTATTAGATTTTGGTGAAGATCCGGATTTGGATCCGGCTAGTAGAATTTTTAAAAGTGATTCTTCACCATTGGGAGATCGGGCCAAAAACAATACATAGCAGGATATCTCAAAAAGTTGTGGACGGATGATTTTGATTAAATGTAATTCTGTATTGTGATTTTCTGGTTTACTCTGGGATACAAAACGTAAACTCTTCACCTGGAGGAGGTATGCTCTCTACTGAGTGCCATTCTATTTATTAAAATGCAATTACTAAAGTAATGGAAGGGTGGGATCTAAAAGCAAGTTTACATACATCCACAACAAGCAAATTAGAAACGGGGCTTCTCCCCCTAACATCATTACATCACTTATCTATCTTATCGAGATCTTATCATGATAGGAATTTATTACAGTGGTGCCACAAAAAAGTCACTCGCCTGCCTTTCCTGCCAACAAATGTTCCACAGTATCAGCTTCTCCTTGTGACTAAGAATACACACGTACACTGCAAGTCAAAAGTTTAAGTACACTTTTAAGTGTTAAGTACACCAGTGAAGTACCTAAACCTTTGGTAATGTAGATCAGCTACTAATTTTTTGCATCTAGGAGTAGTACAAGTAATTTATCACCATATAAGTTTTGCCACCCCTCTCTCCTTGGTGGTACCGACATCTCTTCTGGCCCATGGACTATTGTGGAAAACCTCGAAAGAATAACTTTTGAGGAAGCATTGTATAGGAAGAGTTCATAACATTGAATTGATCCCAAACAGTAATCAGGGATGTGTTTGCGCTTCCTTTTCCATTCTCCCATTTTCTCCATAACCAGATCTCTCCCTTTCTAATTTTGCTCTTGCAAATTCCTTTTAGGAGGCATCTGAAGGATATAAGTAAGAAGGGAAGGAACAACAAGTTTACATGCATTTGCTGCCATCCCATGGATGACTGCATTGCCACTGGTCACATGGATGGCAAGATCAGACTCTGGTAGGTGCCTCACCATAATCCTCCAATTGCTGGTAAATTAGACGGATGTCTTCCATTGCGTGATGCTGCATGAGGACTAGTCTTGTGTTTGCTGAAGGAGTTTTGTCAATGTGTGACCATTTATATGTAGGAAATGCAAAAATAATGCATGTTGATCCCCTCCCTCCTATCTCATGTTTAAACCTTTGAGTCTCCATTATTACAGACTTGCTTTGTTATTGCAAGTATTGATTCGTAGCTCTATCTATTTATTTATCAATTCCTTCTTTATTTACTGAATGTTTGCTTCAATGGTCATCACGCATCCTCTGCATTTTAATAATTTAAACATTCTACAAAACTCATGTTTGACACATCACTCACTCGCCTCTGCGCTGAAATACGTCAATAAAATATGTGACAACATATTTTAGCGAAATGCACTAGAGTTGTCTGTGAAGGTGAAGTTTGCACCTCTTACCATTTGACTGGGGCTAGCAGGGACCCACAGAACTCGTTGTTTGGGTAGTGTATAGGCAACAGAGCGCTGCCTCACATGCTCCTGGAAGTTTATGTTTACTGCTAACTAGTCACCCGCACACTTATTGCCAAAAAAATAATGTTATGAAATTGTTTTATGTTCCCAAAAATCAGACGTTTAAGTGAAACTAAATGATAAATTGCAAAATTAAAGTGTCAATGATGGTGATTGAAACTGAAAGCCACAATCGGGAAACAAACATGTTGTTTCATACATCTCCCTAAACCAAACTTTGCTAATTAGCGTTCTAGGGGCATCGCCTATCGTTTCCATTGGCATAATTTATGCTTTGTGATGTGAACAACAGTGATTAATCAGTAAAAATAAAAACGTTTTATTTCACTAGTGGATCGAAGGGGAGGGAGAGGGGGATGGGTGCCCCTGGTAATTCAATTTTTACATATAAGCCTATGTTTGTTGTAATCTATATATTAATGAACGATAAAAGGTTCATTTTATATTTCTTAAATTATTTATTTATTTATTTTAGTCCATTTAAAAGAATTTTTTTTCAAGCACAATTTTCTTGGGAACTATTAACCCTCCAAATGTCACTCTGGATCTGCCCCTGAGTTTATATTATCTCGCTATAAACAATGTTGCATGTGGGTTAGTCGGCCTGCAGCATGTTCAGTCACTCTCCTTATCTGGGATTGACTGGTGGGCAAAGATGTGCAGATAGAGTGGGTCTCTGTGGGTCTCCGCAAAGTGGGTTTTTGGCAACGTACAGCTGTCAGTGTGTAAAACACTGGTGGGAAACAGGACAGGACAAAGGGATTATGCAGTGTTACTAATTAACAAATTAGTTACCAGAATTGTTTTCTGAAATAATACACCGCTTTAATAATGAACGTTAGTACAATATTATTGGCCAATACGTCCTGTGTCGTTGGAAGGGCCGTGACCAAGAAAGATTTTTTTTTTTTTTTTTTTTTTTTGTATACTGAATCGAGGCTCGTGAAAGAGCTAACATTTATTTCACAAACAAATCAAACAGACAAACAAAATATATAAAAAGAGGGAGCGGTAGACAAGATGGGGAGAGAAGGGGAAGCACACAAACACAACATTTGAGAGCAGGGACATCGGGAGATGTGTGGGAGGGAGAGGGTTTGGGGGGGAGGAGGCGTGGGAAGGGGAGGGGGGGGGGGTGGGAGAAGTATAAAACACAAGGACACCAAGGACTTCCAGGACAGAAGTTGGTATTTCAAAAAAGTGGATTTGGGGTGAAATTAGCAGGGGTAGAAAAGATCAAGGTTTTGGATGGGGGAAGATAAGAGATGGTGGTGAGAAGCTGTTTTAAAGACCTGGAGGGAGGAGTGGGATTGAAGAGAGTGAGGGAGTTTGTTCCAGAGGCGGGAGAAAAGAGGAATGAAGGAGTGAAGGTGAGCAGAGAGTCTTGATTTTGGCAGTTTAACCATAAGAGGGTTGCAGGCAGATCTTCTGCGACCTGTAGGAATATTTGGGGGACAGAGCCCAGAGAGAGCTGGGGGAGTAAGGCCGGAGAGGAGTCGGTAGAAGACGGAAAGACCACCAACCTGCCTGCGGTGAGTGAGTGAAAGGCCGTTGGAGTTAGCTTCATCGCGGGAGATTCCAATGATTCTGAACGCTTTGGTTTCAACAGCGTGAAGACGAGCTAGGTGTGAGGCAGGATCACCAGCCCAGAGGGGAGAGCAGTATTCCATTGAGCTGCGGATGAAAGCCTTGTATGTGGTGAGGAGCTCAGGTGTGCCAAGGAAGGACTTCGCACGACGGAGGATGCCCAGTTGGCGACTGGCTTTGGAGGCCCGATTTGAAATGTGGTTTTCTCAGGAAAGATCGTGGCAGATAGTGAGACCCAAAAGCTTGAGTGACAGAACTTCTTGGAGAGGATTATTCAGAAAGTAGATGGGAGGGTTGTCCAGTCGGTCTTTTCGGAGGGACATCGTAAGAGTGTGAGATTTGTCAGGATTGAAAGACATGTTCCACTTGTTTGCCCAGTCTGTGATTTTGTCCAGATCTGCAGAGTGAGGAGGCTGCAGACTGCCGATCTGAGGGATGAGGAATGGAGCGACAGAGAGTAGAGTCATCAGCAAAGAGATAGAGAGGATTTTCAAGAGAGTCAGAGAGATCATTGATGAAGACCAGAAAAAGCACAGTGCCCAGAACACTGCCTTGGGGAACTCCAGCCTGAACAAGAAGAGGAGATGAGAGAAACCCATTCAGGGCCACACGTTGACTAAGACTAGAGAGGAAGTCCGCCAGCCATGCATGGAGATTTCCATGGATACCAAAGGGTGAGAGTTTGGTGAGCAGAGCGGGGTGCCAGACCGTATCGAAGGCACGTGATATGTCAAGGGAGACAGCTCTAATTTCCTTTTTGGCATTGAGGACCTCCATCCATTGTTGAGAAAGCAGAAGCAGCATGTCCAGAGTAGAGTGACCATGTCTGAAACCAAATTGATGATCAGAGATCAAGCCATTTGAGAAGAGGAAAGATTTCATATCCGAAGCAATGATGGATTCCATGACTTTGCTGATAATTGGGAGAAGGCTGACTGGTCTGTAGTTGCTGGGATCTGTTTTTGCACCTTTTTTGTGCAAAGCGGTGATGTTGGCTGATTTCCAAAAAATCTGATTATGCTTTAAATATGATTTTAACAATCGCTTTGTTTGTGTTTCACACTGAATGAAAAACGTAAAGATAGAGCATGGTGATTGTGATATATATATATATATATATATCTATATATATAAAGCAGTAAAGTATGTTTGTTTGTCCTCTTATAACTCGAGAACTACTCATCGCAGAGAAAACTCAAAGGCATATTCGGAATCAGTACGTCTCAGAGCAACTACAGCACACCTTAAATTTTAAAAAACTTCGGGTTTTAAAATTAGCGTATTAGTGCAGAAGCGCTAGCAGAAGAAGGAGGTAATCGAAGGGAGGGAGCGCAGCGCTCCCTCTAGCGCTTCGCAGCGCCAGCGCTTCTGTTAGCGTAATTAGCGTATTTCGGAACGTTAATTTTTCAACTTCATTATTCGGAATCAGTACGTCCCAGAGAAACTTCGTAATGTTAATTTTTCAACTTCATCCGATTGACATGGGACCAACGGCATGTGACGGAGAGTGAAACATACATGCTACATTTATTTGACGACAATGAGTTCCGACTTCCGGGTTCGTGCCGCCAACCCTGTTAGGCGCCTCTTGCGGCACACATGGAATTACCAGTGAACTGGTACTCAATTTGCCGACCTCGGTAGGATGACAGGCTGAGTCAACCCCCCTGGTGTTAAGGGGGAGGAGGAGGGGAGGGAGATGAGGAGGGGAGGTGAATGGGGGGGAGGGGGGAGGGAAGGGGCCCCTTCTTCCCCCGGGCACCCCCACACCCTTCCCTCCCCCCTTCCCCTCTTCCCCTCCCCCCTCCCCCCCTTCCGCCTCCCCCTCCCCCCTCCCCCCCGTTCCCCTCCCCCCCTCCCCCCCGTTCCCCTCCCCTCCTCTTCCCCCTCCCCTCCTCCTCCCCCGCCCGGCAATGCCGAGTACTTCTGCTAGTATATATATAAAACAGAGATGGTTGGCCGTAAGTCCGTTCGCGGTTATGCTGATTAGCTGGTGTGATGCTTGGTGCAATGTGATTGGCTCCTGGCAAGATTTAATAATGTATCGTATATGCATATTAAAAGCTGATATTCAAAATCGAATTCCATATTTCACAATCGGGACTCGTAGCCTAAATAATTATGTCAAAATCTAGTGTGAAATCCGAACAAAATTAGGAAAATGCGATATTTTAAAATTAATTAAATAAATGAATAATAGGCTCCACAAGACGTGAGGTAAAATGGCTCCAAAATTCATTTTTTTCACTTTTAAAGGTAATTATTTCATGTCTGATTTTAATTTACATCGTGCAGGAACATCGGTTGCGATCCTTTTGGATTCAGATTCGACTTTTATTATACACTTTTAACTTATAGGCCTACATACAACATGCAATCGCGGTTTGTTTAACAGTGTGTTAAGGGACGACTTCGGCAGACAGGATGACCTCTGAGGTACCCACACTCTCCTCCAAGCTGAATCTTAGACCAGCTCTTAGGCTTGAATCCCGACCCAGCTGTAAGCTGTCATCCTGGTGTTTCAGAGGCTGGGTGAATCATCGATGTGTGCCGTCCCACAGATGGGCGTTAAACTGGGCATCCCTTCTTCCGACATTGGTTGATGAACGTTAAAGATCCCCACGTTTTCCTTCACTAAGAGTGGGTGAGCTATCGCAGGCACAATGTACAAATTCCTGCCTGAACTACTGCTGGGAAGACAATGGCAAACCACCCAGTATAATTCATGCTCAGGAAGCTGCATTGGCGGCACAGACGCTCTTACAAGTATGGTACATCAGATATCAAATACAAGTGACAACTGAATACTGAAAGCAAAAAAAGAAACTTGAAGAGCAATTAAAGCCGTTTAAAAAGGATAGAGCACAGACATATGGAGAGGAGAGGAGAGGGGAGTGGTGCAAAGGGGAGTGGAGTAGCGGGGAGGGATAGGGGAGTGGAGGAGACAGAGGAGGTAGAGGGGAGTGGTGGAGAGAGGGGAGTGGTGGAGAGAGGGGAGTGGTGGAGAGAGGGGAGTGGGGGCAGTAGGGGAGTGGGGGGGGGGGGGTAGGGGAGTGGCGGTAGGGGAGTGGGGGCGGTAGGGGCGGTAGGGGAGGAGAGGGAATGGAGGAGAGGGAATGGAGGAGAGGGAATGGAGGAGAGGGAATGGAGGAGAGGGAATGGAGGAGAGGGAATGGAGGAGAGGGAATGGAGGAGAGGGAATGGAGGGGAGAAGAGGAGGGAGAGAGGAGGGGGATACTTTTGCTAGCTTTCTCTATCACTTGGGACAGTTACTCTTCCTAATATGATATATGTTAACCTCCAGTAACTTTGCAGTCATTACAAAGGGATTGCAGTGTTACGATTATATTTACGATGTTATTGTTATTGTCAGTATTATTATTAAAGTTACGTAGTTATCTTTACAAAAACGATATTACTGTATCAAGAAATCGAGGCGAATTCCTTACTCCTGTGGTTATCATTACCGTACACTGCTTCTCATTGAGTCATGAACCATACACCGCTTCAATCCAGTAAATGTGCAGTCACGACAAAGGAATTGCCATGTTACGATTATATTTACTATATTATTATTAATGTTACATTATTGTTATTACTCCCGCCAGGGAGTAATGCATTCGATCGTGTCCGTGTGTGTGTGTGTGTCCGTCCGCGTGTGTGTGTTCGTGTGTTTGTGAACAAGATATCTGGAAAAGTTCTGAACGGATTTGGATGAAAGTTGGTGGGATGATTGCCCTTGGGATAAGGAAGAATTGATTAGTTTTTGGTGAAGCTCAGGATATTATTCCGGATCCAGGAATTTTTTGAAGGATTGTTTACCATTGGAAGACAGGGCTCATTTTTAAAAAACATTATCTTCTATATATTCTTTATTTAACATTGTGATATGAAAATAGTTTTCATATTTGTTGTAAATGTAGTTTAAACTCGTGGTTATGCGTTAGAGCGGTTTATTTTGTTAGCAGCGTCGTCTTCAAGGTTCTTCTTTTTTTTTTTCTAATAAAGACATATTCTGTCATTTTAAAACCACCAAAGTGTGTATTAGGTTTCCCCGTTTCATAAAATGCATCGTTTGATACGTATAATGCTTTAAAACTTTTTTTTTTTTTTTTTAAACCTCAGAAGAGATATCAACATTTACCTCAGCGAATGTCAACCGCGGTGTCAGTATTTAATGAACTTATAAAGACTTAGGTGACTTATAAGTGTGACCAGCATGTGCACGGGATTCTTCCCAGAAGAATGAGTGGTCGCATTAGCTTGTACGACTTAAAATGAGCGAGTTTTGTTTTGACGTTTGGGCCAGTTTTACATGATGTATCCCTAAGGAATGAAACGAAAGTTTTTCCTGGCTTACAATTTTATTTGAAGTCACACATGCCTCAAAATACACTCACCTATATGGAATTGAACGCTGAATCCGAAAATGTAAGTGAAATTGCCTTGTTTTTTTTAAACATTATCTTCTATATATTCGAAATATATATCTGTGCAGTGTCTGTCTTGTGTTGTCTTGTCTTGTGTTGTCACTGAACTACTCCCTCAAACTTTTGTGAAATCGTACTATTCCAACTTTACCCACGGCGGGAGTATGCGCTCTACTGAGTGGCGTTCTAGTTATTGTTGTAAATCAATACTCAGACCTCTTTCAAGTAATGAGGTTTTATTGAACTATATCTCCACTCATCCTACAACACAAAATAAAGCACAATCATCAGCACTACAAAGGAAGCGATCAAAACAAACATCTCCTCCAAGCCACCCGCAAGCAAGCAATTGCGTACCTGTTAATCCCGTTGGTCTCTTGGCACTAAGGTAACAGAATGCCACGAGATCGAGCGCCAAACAGTCCGGACTTATATAAACTCCCTCAAGGTCGGCCCTCCGACCAAACCTCCTCTTCAAGCTCGAGACATTACATCATATTTCACCACAATTATTATTATTATTATTATTATTATTATGAAAACAATACTACTGTATTAAGAAACCTGGGCTAATTTGGCCAAAGCGGCCTGAATGTGAGGCCTAAGGCATGGAGCCTAAGGCCTATACGTACTGTGTCGTTGCAAGGCCTGTGACGCCTATGCTTTCCATATTTTATGGTCATTTTAACAATTGCTTGGTTTGTTTCACACTGAACAGAAAAGGTAAAGGTAGGGCATGGCGATCATGAATATGACAGGTTTGACGATGTGTTCAGCCTGAACTTCATGAAAGTCAAAATGGTGGTGAGTGGAGTCGGCCTTACTACGCCGTGATGATGGCACAGACGTAATGACGTAGCGTGACGGACAGACAGAAAACTGCCGCTACTTTTATATGTAGATTAAGTTTTCCTTTTGCTTTTGTTTACATGAAAACCTTTTGGTTGTTTTTTTTTTCAGGAGAAATGTTCAGAAAAAGGATTACATCGTGTCTATGTTCCATTGGCATTCAGATAAAGTCCAAGACTTAGCATTTTCTGTAGGAGGTATGTTTTTGTTTTATTTGTTTTGTTCTTTTGTTTCAAAAAAAATCAACAACATTTTCCATGTTTTATTTGTTCTGGCGGAAATGCTCACTGCATAACATACTGTGTGATCTTGTTACTTTAAACACGTGTTACCATAGTATCCTTGAAATGGCTGATTGGAAAGAAAGGGGGCAGAGGGTCTGAGTGTGGTTGAGACGGAGAGATCTGGCATGGGCCACATTGCAAATCAGGGCAGTTTACAATGGTCATGTGGTTTTCTAAAAAAAATTCAATCGCTCTGTTTTGGAGGGCCATTCAAATTTAAAGCATTACTTTACATTAAACATATTACAATGCTAGTGCTATTTTATATACATATCCCAACAATTAGTATCTTCTCAGAATACTTCAGCCTGTGTGTTAATTGAGACTCATATTTGAATAATCATGCCATGCCATATGATGCGATGTGATGTTGGTTGAACGACTTTTTAAAGCTGGTTCTCTTCCTTTAAATTTGCAAATACTGTACTGTATTTTATCTGCTTTTAATAGAAGGTAATCCATAAGATTTATTCCCTGAACCACCAACCTTCTCCACATGTTAGCACCCAGCAACTAGGCCATTAGCCAATAAAACATTTATCTTAAGATAAAAAAAAAAACATGGAAGAGAATCAACTTCCTGCCATTTGTTCACACAATGATGTTACGTTGTGTAGCCACTCAGAATCAGAAATGGTTTACCCTGTCTTGAAACTGCTGTGATTTTTCTATTTGAACCCAAACTTGAAATCTCCAAGAAGAATTAATTTATCGTCGCAGACGAGCACCTTGATCACTACAAAGCACCATGACATCAAGGACAGTTCAATATTCTTTTTTTCCTGATAAATGGTGATATAACTGTGAATAGTTGATTTGAATGTGGATGCTTTGGTATCATTCGATGTAGTATTTGCGAAGTGTCTGTCTGGTTTATGTTGTGTAAAGCTGGTATTGTCTCTGCTTGTTTCTTTTTACCCATCTGGCAGTGGGGGGAGGGGTGAAGGGTGGGAATGTAAATTCTCTCGATGTAAATGTCTATCGTATTTTATTTTTGTGCAGAACGTCAGTGTCTGGTTGTCTGTGGCAGGTCAGAGTCTTTTTACCGTGGGGATGGAGGCTGTTCTAGTACAGTGGTGCTATGGTTCTGAGTCGGAGCGCCATTTCCTTCCTCGCCTTGGAGCTCCAATCCAGCATGTGGTTCCATCTCCATGTGGAAGTTTGCTGGCCACGAGCCACACCGACAATAGTAAGCTGTACTCAGGATTGTGGCCTGTATGTTATTGTTTAAAGATGTTTTTTGTTTTTTTTTGCTTTTTAATGCATTTCCAAGAATAACTGAGTACAGTTGGGACACATGATGTTAAAATGATGCAGAGATTGTCAAATTGTTAAAACTACCGAAGCACAACCAACTTTATTTTATTTGAGAACAAAGGCTCAGTATTTTATATTTCAACCAGAGTGGCTCAAAACTGGGAGGAAATATGTCACCGTTACTGTCACGAGAATGGAATGGTTTATTTTTATTATTTTTTTCATACATTTTCTAAAGCTCGTAATGGAGCTGGCACACACACACACACACACACGGACACGTTGACGAGACAAACACTTAACACAGCCACTGAGCTTGGGTGAAGTGCTGTCACTGCCATCACTTCCCGGGATACTCTGGGTCCCAGCAACGCCGTAACAATGGGGCCACCTTTCTCACCGCATTTAGTGGGGCATTTCCTCAGGAGAAATTTCCTCCTCCCCTTGGATGTCAACTCTATTTTGGATTGTCCGTTCTCTATCTTTTTAAATGCTGAACGTCAAGCAAGGAAGCAGCATGTACTATTTTTATAGTCTTCGGTATGACTCAAACCAGTCCAAACCGGATTGGTGTTTTTTTAGGAGACACCATCTCCTAACTGGACAGCCCTTAGCTCCCTTTGGGAGCTCATTTGCCGTTTGTCAGGTGTTGTTTTTAGTCCTGGCAGGGTGTCGCAGTCACCCTCCCTACTCGCAATGCTAGTGAGGGGTGTTGGTAGTTCTTTGATCGATTTCTACACAATTGCAGGTGGGAGTCTTCCAACCTGGAGTTTATTCAACATACCACAGCACAAACCACAACTCAGGGCCTCCCTTCCATTCACTCCCCTTCCCATTTATACCCCCACATCCCAGAGAGAACCTCTGCAAATGTTCTTCCTTCTACCACTTCTGTACAGTCAACAAGTGTTTTCTTAGTTCTTCTAAGTCCAGACGTAACGAGAAAATTCTCGCACCTCTGCAATCATTCCATACAGGTCAAAAGCGAACCACAATGCTACTCGTATAACATGTTCCCCTTTTACACAAAACTTTTTTTTAGACCATAACTCACCTTCGCAAACATTACCCAATCATCTATTTTGACATGATCACGATCATCTCAGACACTGCCCAACAGACACACAAGGAATTGGTGTTCATTTTCCAAGCCTTGATTTACCCCTTCAGGAGAGGTGTGGAAGAAGAGCGGTTGTGTGGCGAGAGTGCTAAGATGTAAGCAAATGCAGAGGTACTTGTGCTCCTTTGGCATTCAAAATTTTGCAGTCTATGCATTATTTTAAGGTTTCAGTTTATTCAACGTTTTGTTTGTTTACCTTCTTCTTCTTCTTTTTTTTTTTTACACTCGGTCTTTCACACTGCCATATCTCTGTCTGGATATTCCAACACAGTGATTTTATTGATGTGGACATGGATGTGTCATAATAGTTATACAGAACTGACTCTACTACATTTGCTTTGCAGAAATCGTACTAATCCACAGTTGCTTGGATGTCGCTCACATAATCCAAGGTCTTGTTCATGGTGGGTCCATTCATTCACCTTATTATATATAATATAAACCGGATTCATTTTTCTTCTTTTTTTTTTGCATTGCGGTGTATTTTAATGACTCCTCTGCCATCTGAACATTTGTGATTGAACTGTAGTTTTTTATTTATTTTGTCTTTCACAAAAGTTGATGAAAGTACATATTGTGTGCTCTAGTAAGGTTCCGTGAATAATTTGGACAGAAAATTATTTTCTCTTGTTAGCCAGCTTTTTCATTCGGTGTGAAACACAAGCAATCCGATTATTAAAATGACCATCAAATATCGAAAGCATAGGCGTTACAGGTCTTCCAACAACACGGTACGTATAGGCCTTAGGCTTCATGCCTTCATGCTTCACCTTCGTGCTGCTTCGGACAAATTAGCCCAGGTTTCTTAATACAGTAGTATCGTTTTCATAATAATAATAATAATAACGTTAACAATAATAATATAGTGAATATAATCGTAACACTGCAATTTCTTTGTCGTGACTGCAAAGTTACTGGATTGAAGCAGTGTATGGTTCATGGATGACTCAATGAGAAGCTGTATACTAATTATCGCGGGAATAATGAATTTGCCTCGGTTTATTAATACAGTAACATCATCTTTGTAATAATAATAATAATAATAATAATAATAACGTTAATAATAATAATATACTAAATATAATTGTAACACTGCAATTCCTTTGACCTTGACCCCGCCCCCACTTTCCCACCCGCCCCTCCCCCAAAATAGGTATTTGCTCTCTTCTCCAAAACTACACACACTATTTTGATGAAACCTGGTCATAAGCTGCATATCTGATGCCTAACGAAGGTGTATTGACCACAACAAAATCTGCGCTCATAGTGGGGGTTTATGGGGGAGGGGAGGGTTTAACCCACCAAAATAGATATTTGCTCTATTCTCCAAAACTACACACACTATTTTGATGAAACTTGGCCACTAACTGCATATCTGATATCTAATGAAGGTGTATTGACTGCATCAAAATTTGCACTCATTAAAGGGGATTATGGGGGAGGGGGACTTTGACCCCCCCCCCAAATGGGTATTTCCTCTCTTCTCCGAAACTATACATACGATTTTGATGAAACATGGCCACAATATTCATACATGATGCCTAATGACAGTGTATTGACTGCATCAAAATCATACTCGTCAAGGGGGATTATGAGGGGTTTGGGGGTGTTTGACAAAACGCTTCATATCTGATGCCTAATGACAGGTATTGACTGCATCAAAGTCTGCGCTCAGTAAGGGGAACTACGGGAGTGTTTCAGACCCCTAAAAAATAGTTATTTTCCCTCCTCTCCGAAACTACACAAAGGATTTCAATGAAACTTGATCACAACCTTCATCGCCCATGATGTACCAAAGTTTGTTCACTGTATTAAAATATCAGGGTCTGAGGGGATTGTGGGGGTTTTGAGTGACTATTGCTCCTGATCCAGGTGCGCTTCAGGACCAGTGGTCCTATTTATTTTTTTTTCTCTCTTTTTGTAACTGTTGTTCTCAAGTTTAGTTTGAGTGCAAAGCAGATGTGGACAAGATTTGCATTTTGAGATGCTTTCTAGTTTTTGTTTCTGTAATGTTGCACACCATTTATGTTTTTATTTTCAACTGTCATGTAATTTCTGAATTATGATTGCTAGCAACGGTACCTGCCCTATGGGCGGGGCTTCAATTGGGAAGCCCAAATGAAAAGGAAAAATACCAGAAATTAAAGGCTTTTTTTATTTTAAACGATTCATATAAACATCCGTTGAATCATATAACACGCAAATCATCAAAATCTAAACAGTACATGGCGCCCATTTTGAAAAAAGATTGAATTTTGCAAAACGGAAGCGGCCGCTACACGTCTTTCTCAGTCGCACGTTTATGTGTGAAGAGGGCGCGCCGAATCTAACACGGAAGCGGCCGCTACACCTGTTTCTCAGTCGCTTTGGACACGCTGCCATGTTACTTCGGAGCCGCACGTTTATAAAGGAAGAGTTCGTTAGGAGTCTATCTACTCTCCTGGTACGTAGAATAAACATTATTTGTAGAATTTCAACAAAAGCCACATCACTGTTCATATCAGTAAATATTGTTGTGGATATGAGAATGGTTTTTTTGTTGTTGTTGTTGTAGTGTAAATTGTTGTATAGATCACCCTTTGTAAATGTCATGATCCTTGTAAATACCTCCGTAGTGTAAAGGTCAAAGGGCGTCTCGGTAGTTATTCCATAAACACCACATTGCAGGACCCGATAAAACCCTTGTTCAGTAGCTTATATCTTATTATGTGTCTTAGGGTAAGGCTGTGTCTCCCATTAATTTAAATACTCCATTGCACCAAGTGAAATAAGAGTAGATCCCCTTTCATTTCATTTCAATGGCCAACTGCATTTTGGGCGGTTTTCTTCAACCACCATTGGCCACGAGGCAGGGTTGGGGAAGAAAGGCGGGTCCCCACCTCGTCAGAGAAGGGAGGAGTGAGCCAGCCCCACTCGACCAACCATGAACAAGGGGTTTGGCTTGAGAGGGCGGAGAGAGAACGTTTGGGGGAGGTTCAAAAAGGTTGAGGGGCGGGGCCTATATAACCCGCGGCGGGATGCCCCCAAAGGAGACAAGAGAGATGAGACAAGCAGATGAGTCCAAGAGAGGAGCTGAAAGGCTCAGAACAGAGCGCGTAGAGAGGTCCATGACAAGAGCTGAGTTGGTCGTCCGGGGTGGTCAGTGGTTGCGTTGAGTTGTCGGTGGAGAAAGAGTGGTTGGACCAAGAAAGAGAGAGGAGAGAACCCGTCACGCCAGACCCCCCACCAGCGCGTCGGCTCCACCAAGCAGCTCCGACCCGTGATCCCGCACACACGACAGGCTCGGTGGCATCAGCGGCCGTCGAGGTCCAGCCCGACGTCCCGTGCGGGATCAAGCTCCAGCCAGCTCCGTGCCGTCCTCCCCCTCCAGCCACACACCTCCTTCCAATCCGGTCAATCCACTCTGCAATTCCCCGCGTGAGTCTGTGTCTTCGTTTGTTCTGTCCTGGGTAGTAAGTAAGCCTGTTAGATAAGCTAGTATTTTCCCTGTGTCTCTAAAAGCTTCTGTATATTATTTTATTATCTTTCCTTCTCCTTGGTTACTTTGAGCCTGTAAATAGTAATAAATAGTAATCGTATTTCAAACCTTTCTTTGCCTTCGTCTTCCTTTTCTTCACATCCGTGTCGTCTTAGTCTTTTCCCGATTGAATAGCGGTGGCGCGATACGGCCAACGTTTGGGTAAATCGGGTTTAGTCAGGGAACAACTGTTCGGCCGCGGTTATACCTCCGCACGGTAAAAAATAACATCCTAATCCGCGGACCGTAACAATATTATTCCATCGTGTTTGGAAAAACTGGAAAATCGGAAAACTTGGAAAAAATGGAAAAACAATATAGCCTATTTTACTCCCAGGGGTCCCAGGAATACCCACCCAAAATATCGTTGCGATCGGTTGAGCCGTTTTTGCGGTACCTTCGAACGGACGGACAGACTTTTGGTGAATTCTCGTAAGATTATTGTATTTGAGGTTAATCGTTTTTGTCTTTCTCTTATAATCACCTAATCTCAGGGTCTACTAAGATCAGTATTTTTGGCAACAAATCCAATGTATTTCTTTCTGCTATATTCCGGTATTCCTTATTTTCTTGCCTCCCCCACCCTCCACTCCCCCTCGCCCTCTTCCACCACCCACATCGCCCTTGAAGCCTGGTATTGGCTTAACAGTTAAGGTTGCTGGCTTGAGATCTCAAGGTCTTGAGTTTGAGCCCTATCATCCCGTTGAATTAACACCTGGTGGGTTGACTCGGCCTGCCATCCTTCCGAGGTCGGCAAAATGAGTACCAGCTTACTGTGAAGAATGATCCATTCAAGTATCCTGTGTTGGTGTGGTGACCCTTCCAGGATTGTGCCCAATAGCTTGGGAAACTGCTTCCATCGCTGGCCCAATGCATCTGAAAATGTGAAAAAGAGTGGTCTTCTTCAACGCTTTTGTAACAGGGGGCTGATGTTTCTCTCCATTTTTTTAGGGGGGACAAGCACAGGTGTTCTTTTAGATCCCCGCACCAGAGCATTGGTTCTTAATGGAAAGCCTGGTTGTCTGCAATTTTACTGCCTGCACACTGACCAACTGCTATATGATGTAAGTTGAGATATTGTCTGTATTATTATGGCTTTCCATTTTCAAATGGATGATGTATTGTTATTCTTCCAGTTATTATTATTAGAGGAACAAGCAATCCTGGCTGGTATCCTATTAATTCTGTTCATATTATCATTAGCGCCCGTTGGACTTATGGATTTGGATCATGTGAACGGGGGCTTATGGATTGGGTCTCGTCCGTCCATCTGTGTGTGCATCTGCAACCATATCTCGGAGATTTATGGACTGATTTTGTTCATACTTGGAAAAAAGACAATACATTATGGTATACATATGCACATCATTTTGTTTCGCGATGCGATCAAAGATTGCCTACCAGCAGCCATTTTAGTTGTAAAAAAAAAAAATCCGATATTTAACACGTCCTCAACCATTTCTCGGACAGGCATTTACCGATCTTATTCAAACTTGGCACACAGATAATAAATGAAGAGTTGCCTATGCACTTAATTATATTTTGAGATCAGATCCAAGATGGCCGACTGGCAGCCATTTTGTTACTTAAACGTGTCCCCAACCATTTCTTGAACATGCATGGTCCGATTTTGTTCAAACTTGGCACCAGCACAGTACATGATGGCATACAAGTGCACTTCACTTTATTTTGTGATCTGATCAAAGATGGCTGATTGGTAGACTGGCAGCCATTTTAGTTGGGAAAAACCCAATATTGACCACGTCCTCAACCATTTCTCGGACATGCATTTACTGATCTTGTGTTCGAACTTGGCACACAGATAATGAATGATGGGTTGCTTATGCACTTAATTATTTTTTGAGATCAGATCCAAGATGGCCGACTGGCAGCCATTTTGTTACTTAAATGTGTCCCCAACCATTTTTTGACATGCATGGACTGATTTTGTTCAAACTTGGCACAAAGACAATACATGAGTATACATATGCAGAAGATTTTGTTTTGTAATCCAAACAAAGATGGCTGACTGACAGCCTTTAACTGTACAGCAAAATTACTAAAACCACAGGGGATATGACATTTTATGTCTTTTTATTCTTCTTCCTCTGATTCTTCTTCTTCTTCTTCCTCTCCTTCCTCTACTTCTTCTTCTTCTTCTTCTTCTTATTATTATTATTATTCACTACATGAAAAAATTTTTTAAACCTCTTCTCTGAAACCGCTTACTGATCGATGCGAAAGTTAAAATGTGATTCACGACCCACAGGGAAAATAAAGATTGATTAACAATAACGTCATCTGTCATGTGGTCTGGCAGCCATATTGGATCAAAACAAAAACCTTTAAAATCTGAAAACTTTTAACCTTTAAAAAAAAACTTTAAAACCTTTAAAATCTATCTGAAACTGCTTAATCAATCAATGCAAAACTTTAAATATGTGATCAACTACCAAAGGGAGAAAAAGCTTGATCACAAATGAAGTTCCCGGTCATGTGGTCTCACAGCCATATTGGATCAAAGGGAAAACCCTTTAAAATATTTACTGAAACCATGTAACCAATCAATGCAAAACTTTAAATATGTGATCGACTAACCATGCGAAATGTATACCATATTGATTATAATGACGGTCATGTCATTTAGGGTCAACTGGAATTGATAGCATAATCACTGGAACTGCCGCTTGGGCTTGGGCACCAGCATCACCTCTCTCAGTTTTTAATTATTATTACACTCACCATATTGCATTTTAAGTCTGTTTGTTTGTTTGTCTCTTTCTTTGTCTGTTTGTTTGCCCGCACAGAATAAATATGATTTTCTCTGCAACCGTTGGTCCGATTGACAGGAATATTTCACCATAGGTGCAACTCCACCTGTATAATTTTTTTTAATGATACTTATGATGTCATAGGTAACGTGGTATGGGCACCATCTTGGAAAAACCGAAAAACTTTGCATCTCTATATCTCAAAAAGCACTGCGTAGAAAAGATTGAGACATATCTCATTGTAAAGAACTATCCATGGAGAATAAACCTGGTGAATGATGATGTCATATGTGCCTCCATTATGACGTCATAATTCGACAAGTACAAAACTTCATCCGATCAGGATGAAATTCCTTGAGCATCATCGAGGGATAAATTGATGGAAAAAAAAGAAGTGAAACCGGGGTTGTTATAAAGGTGTGTGTGTGTGTGTGTGTGTGTGTGTGTGTGTGTGTGTGTGTGTGTGTGTGTGTGTGTGTGTGTGTGTGTGTGTGTGTGTGTGTGTGTGTGTGTGTGTGTGTGTGTGTGTGTGTGTGTGTGTGTGTCGGGGTTGTATCCAAGGGGGGTTGTATCAAAGCATGTCCAATGAAAGCGGGGTTGTATCAAAAGCGGGGTTGTGGGAAGGCGGAGAAAACCGGTCATCATTGCCAGCAGTTGGAAAGTGGCAGTTCTAGTTTCTATTATTATTGCTATTGTTATTACTAGGGCATGCCCGTACTATATATATATCTAAAATTATATCCCCCCCCTCTATTTACATGAAATGGTTTGGTTCATGAAATGTTTTGGTCCATTCGCAACGCCAAAGCGAACGGCGAACGCTTTACATGAAATGGTTTGGTTCATGAAATGTTTTGGTCCATTCGCAACGCCAAAGCGAACGGCGAACGGCTTGCGAGTACAGTGACAATCCCCCCCCCCCCCCTCTATTTACATGAAATGGTTTTAATTAGTTTTAAAACATAGTTTAACGCCAACATAGCGGCAACATAGTTTGCCAACGTGAAATAAATGAATACGCTCTCAAATGTGCCGTCCGAGGCAGAGTGTGTTCGCCACGTTCGGCACACGCGATAGCTCGCTGCTCTCTGATTGGTTGAATCGTTTTTTGGACATAGCTCGGTAAGTAATTGTCCGATTAATATGAAACCTTGAAAAGGCACATCCTCGGGTCCCCAGCAATATACCTGGCAAGTTTAAAGTATATCGGACCCGTGGTTGTCGAGAAACAGCGGTCACAGACAAACAAACAAACAAACAAACACACATACAGAGATTACTGGAATTATAGATAGATTATTATAGCCAATTTTTGTTAGCCCAATAGCACCTAAATGGCTTAGGCTACAAATGCCAAATTTGCATTAAGAACAATGGATACTAGTCTGAAGTTGTGCACTTGGTTATGCATTTTTCATCTTAAATGACTTTTAATGGTCCTTTTTTTTTCATAGACTTTTTCTTGTTAATGCGTTTCAGGGAAAAACCTTGTGTTCAATCAAAGTACAATTTAGCAAGTGGATCATGAGTTCCCTGAATAAGCATATTTCAAATTAGGTCACTGACCCATTTTATTAATTTTGCAAAAGATTTATGTTCGCATAGCTAATGATGCATTTTGGGTTGCCTTTTGCAAGCAATTTATCCCTGATCTGACCGTCGATCTATTTTCATCAATTACATCAGTATTGACCTGCTTTCTTGATTTTTGTAACCTATTTTTGCCCCTTTCATTACCTTTTCCCATGCTCATGTATCTTAGATGTCACAGAAGAAACATCTTGGCAAACTAGATCATGCACACCTTTTCATGACCTGCCCTGACATTTGACCTTTTTGTCCTTTACCTTTTAGCATATGCGTGTCCTATCAGCTTGGGCATCCTAGAAGCCTTTTGCAAACTGTTACAATGACCTCTATCACCAGATCTGATATTTGACCAATGTTGCTAATTAGGTCACCATGACATTCTACCTCAATTCCATCTATTTTGCCATGTCTCTACTCTTTTATGTGCTGATGCACCTTAATATCTGTCAGGGTAGTCAGATTTGGCGTTTGAAATTGAAATCCCTCTTTATTGTTGACAGTACCATTGTAGTATATTCTAATTGGGTTTGTTGGATATGTAAAAGTAAACAAAGCTTATGTTCAGCTAACTAGGTGGCTATGGAGTATTGGAGTATTATCCTGTCTCGTTTTGGACTCATCATTCTTGTGTCACCCAAATTGATCTCCAGTTGGATGTGGTACAGCAAGAGCACATATTCCCCAGCAATAACAGCCAGATTGAGGTAACCAAGGCTGATTTCTCCTGCTGTGGCTCCTGGCTGGCAACAGTGGAACAACGAACCTGCAGCCATACGTTGCCTGAGCTGCGGTTGAAGTTCTGGAGTTTTCAGGACAAGCAGCAAAGGTGCCCTATCAAATGCCAGTCTCTCCTTTGTACTCACTTCCCCACTATTGAAAATTGAGAAACTATGTCGATGAGATATTTGTTTACTTAACACTCATTTTGGCTTTGTCTTGATTACCTTTAAGCAGAGAACCTGGAAGTGGTATCCACAGTGCATTTAGAAAGTATTCAGACCCCTTCACTTTTTTCACATTTTGTTATGTTGCAGCCTTATGCTGAAATCGTTTAAATTCATTTTTTCCCTCATCAATCTACACTCAATACCCCATAATGACAAAGAGAAAACAGGGTTTTAGAAAGTTTTGCACATTTATTAAAAAGAAAAAACTGAAATATCACATTGACATAAGTATTCAGACCTTTAACTCAGTACTTAGTTGAAGCACCTTTGGCAGCGATTACAGCCTCGAGTCTTCTTGGGTATGATGCAACAAGCTTTGCACACCTGCATTTGGGGATTTTCTGCCAATCTTCGCTGCAGATCCTCTCAAGCTCTGTCAGGTTGGATGGGGACCGTTGGTGGACAGCCATTTTCAGGTCTCTCCAGAGATGTTTGATTGGGTTCAAGTCAGGGCTCTGGCTGGGCCACTTAAGGACCTTCACATAGTTGTCCCAAAGCCACTCCTGCGTTGTCTTGGCTGTGTGCTCAGGGTCATTGTCCTGTTGGAAGGTGAACCTTCGGCCCAGTCTGAGGTCCTGAGCGCTCTGTTTCAGGTTTTCATTAAGGATATCTCTGTACTTTGCTCCGTTCATTGTTCCCTCAACGCTGACCAGTCCCCGTCCCTGCTGCTGAAAAACACCCCCACAGCATGATGCTGCCACCACCATGCTTCACCGTTGCGATGGTATTGGGCAGGTGATGAGCGGTGCCTGGTTTCCTCCAGACATGACGCTTAGAATTAAGGCCAAACAGTTCAATCTTAGTTTCATCAGACCACAGAATCTTGTTTCTCACAGTCTGAGAGTCCTTTAGGTGCTTTTTTTCAAACTCCAAGCGGGCTTTTTTTTTTTTTTTAAATACTGAATCGAGGCTCGTGAAAGAGCTAACATTTACTTCACAAACAAATCAACCAGACAAACAAAATATATAAAAAGAGGGAGCGGAAGACAAGATGGGGAGAGAAGGGGAAGCACACAAACACAACATTTGAGAGCAGGGAGATGTGTGGGAGGGAGAGGGCATGGGGGGAGGAGGCGTGGGAGAAGTATAAAACACAAGGACACCAAGGACTTCCAGGACAGAAGTTGGTATTTCAAAAACGTGGAATTGGGTTGAAATTAGTGGGGGTAGAAAAGATCAAGGTTTTGGATGGGGGAAGATAAGAGATGGTGGTGAACAGCTGTTTTAAAGACCTGGAGGGTGGAGTGGGATTGAAGAGAGTGAGGGAGTTTGTTCCAGAGGTGGGAGAAAATAGGAATGAAGGAGTGAAGGTGAGCAGAGAGTCTTGATTTTGGCAGTTTAACCATAAGAGGGTTGCAGGCAGATCTTGTGCGACCTGTAGGAATATTTGCGGGACAGAGCCCAGAGAGAGCTGGGGGGGCAAGGCCAGAGAGGAGTCGGTAGAAGATGGAAAGACCACCAACCTGCCTGCGGTGAGTGAGTGAGAGGCCCTTGGAGTTAACTTCATCGCGGGAGATTCCAATGATTCTGAATGCTTTGGTTTCAACAGTGTGAAGACGAGCTAGGTGTGAGGCAGGAGCACCAGCCCAGAGGGGAGAGCAGTATTCCATTGAGCTGCGGATGAAAGCCTTGTATGTGGTGAGGAGCTCAGGTGTGCCAAGGAAGGACTTCGCACGACGGAGGATGCCCAGTCGGCGACTGGCTTTGGAGGCCAGATTTGAAATGTGGTTTTCCCAGGAAAGATCATGGCAGATAGTGAGACCCAAAAGCTTTAGTGACAGAACTTCTTGGAGAGGATTATTCAGAAAGTGGATGGGAGGGTTGTCCAGTCGGTCTTTAAGGAGAGACATGTGTCTGTCACTGAGTTGAGGCTTCCGTCTGGCCACTCTGCCATAAAGCCCAGATTGGTGGAGTGTTGCAGTGATGGTTGTCCTTCTGGACGTTTCTCCCATCTCCACACAGGATCTCTGGAGCTCAGCCAGTGACCATCGGGTTCTTGGTCACCTCTCTTACCAAGGCCGTTTCCCCCGATTGCTCAGTTTGGCTGGGCGACCAGCTCCAGGAAGAGTCCTGGTTGTTCCAAACTTCTTCCATTTAAGAATTATGGAGGCCACTGCTCTTGGGAACCTTCAATGCAGCAGAATTTTTTTTGTAGGCTTCCCCAGATCTGTGCCTCAACACAATCCTGCCTCTGAGGTCTGCAGGCAGTTCCTTCGACCTCATGGCTTGGTTTTTGCTCTGATATGCATTGTCAGCTGTGAGACCTTCTCCAGATAGGTGGTGGCAGCATCATGCTATGGGGGTGTTTTTCAGCAGCAGGGACTGGGGGACTGGTCAGCGTTGAGGGAACAATGAACGGAGCAAAGTACAGAGATATCCTTAATGAAAACCTGAAACGGAGCGCTCAGCACCTCAGACTGGGCCGAAGGTTTACCTTCCAACAGGTCAATGACCCTAAGCACACAGCCAAGACAATGCAGGAGTGGCTTATGGACAACTCTGTGAAGGTTCTTGAGTGGCCCAGCCAGAGCCCTGACTTGAACCCAATCAAACATCTCTGGAGATATCTGAAAATGGCTGTCCACCAACGGTCCCCATCCAAGCTGACAGAGCTTGACAGGATCTGCAGTGAAGATTGGCAGAAAATCCCCAAATCCAGGTGTCCAAAGCTTGTCGCGTCATACCCAAGAAGACTCGAGGCTGTAATCGCTGCCAAATGTGCTTCAACTAAGTACAGAGTTCAGGGTCTGAATACTAATGTCAATGTGATATTTCAGTTTTTTATTTTCAATAAATTTGCAAAACTTTCTAAAATCCTGTTTTCTCTGCCATTATGGGGTATTGAGTGTAGATTGATGAGGGAAAAAATGATTTTAAACGATTTCAGCATAAGGCTGCAACCTAACAAAATGTGAAAAAAGTGAAGGGGTCTGAATATTTTCTGAATGCACTGTATGTTTGCTCATTACAGATGATTCACTACATGACCAAAAGTATGCGGACACCCCTTCTAATTAGTGGATTTCGCTATTTCAGCCACACCCATTTCTGACAGGTATATATAATCAAGCACACAGCCATGCAATCTCCATAGACAAACATTGGCAGTAGAATGGGCCGTACTGAAGAGCTCAGTGACTTTCAACGTGCCACCGTCATAGGATGACACCTTTCCAACAAGTCAGTTCATCAAATTTCTGCCCTGCTAGAGCTGCCCCAGTCAACTGTAAGTGCTGTTATTGTGAAGTGGAAACGTCTCGGAGCAACAACAGCTCAGCCGCAAAGTGGTAGGCCACACAAGCTCATAGAACAGGACCGCCCAGTGCTGAAGCGAGTAGCGCGTAAAATCCATTTGTCCTCGGTTGCAGCACTCGCTACTGAGTTCAAAACTGCCTCTGAAAGCAACGTCAGCACAAAAACGGTTCGTCGGGAGCTTCATGAAATGGGTTTCCATGGCCGAACAGCCGCACACAAGCCTAAGATCACCATGCGCAATGTCAGGCGTCGGCTGGAGTGGTGTAAAGCTTGCCACCATTGGACTCTGGAGCAGTGGAAACGCGTTCTCTGGAGTGATGAATCACGCTTCACCATTTGGAAGTCCGACAGACGAATCTGGGTTTGGCGGATGCCAGGAGAACGCTGCCTGCCCGAATGCATAGTACCAACTGTGAAGTTCGGTGGAGGAGGAATAATGGTCTGGGGCTGTTTTTCATGGTTTGGGCCCTTAGTTCCAGTGAAGGGAAATCTTAACGCGACAGCATACAATGACATTCTAGACGATTGTGTGCTTCCAACTTTGTGGCAACAGATTGGGGAAGGCCCTTTCCTGTTTCAGCATGACAATGCCCCCGTGCACAAAGCGAGGTCCATACAGAAATGGTTTGTCGAGATCAGTGTGGAAGAACTTGACTGGCCTGCACCGAACCCTGACGTCAACCCCATCAAACACTTTTGGGATGAATTGGAACGCTGATAGTGAGCCAGGCCTAATCGCCAACATCAGTGCCCGACCTCACTAATGCTCTTGTGGCTGAATGGAAGCAAATCCCCGCAGCAATGTTCCAACATCTAGTGCAAAGCCTTCCCAGAAGAGTGGAGGCTGTTATAGCAGCAAAGGGGGGGGGGGGGGGGCAACTCCATACTAATGCCCATGATTTTCGAATGACATGTGTGATATTCGGGTGCCCACATACTTTTGGTCATGTAGTGTATTTTGTGAGTCTTCCCCAATACTTTTTGATGAAAGATCAAAAGATTATGTCAATAGTGGTACTTCCTCTGTATTTTCAGCTTTGTGTTGAACACTTCCATTTTGGCACCTCATGAAGATGATGTCCTCCGCTTGTGCTTCCAACCGCACACATCTGGTAACTTCTCCAACATGCTTGGCACAATCTCCAAAGATGGCTGTTTTAAGATATGGATCATGTCTGCAGATGCACAGGATGATGGTGAGTTTGATTTTTACAACTTTATTTTCTCAAGATTTCAGTTCTTCTGTATGTTATTTCAGTTGCTGTTACCATATGTGTCTAGGGGCAGCATCTACTTGGGTCTGCGACTTTGTGGGATCATACCACAATCTGCCACCATTGGATTGCTGTTTTGCGGAGGATGGGTCTCTCTTTGCCATTGCTTTTGGATCCATCGTGACTCTCTGGGACCCTAAGAACTGGGAAATGAGAACGTCTCTGTGTCAACCCCCAGGCGATGTCACGTACGAATAGTGTGTGTGTGTGTGTGTGTGTGTGTGTGTGTGTGTGTGTGTGTGTGTGTGTGTGTGTGTGTGTGTGTGTGTGTGTGTGTGTGTGTGTGTGTGTGTGTGTGTGTGTGTGTGTGTGTGTGTGTGTGTGTGTGTGTGTGTGTGTGTGTTTTTTTTTTTTTGTTTTTTTTTTTCAGCAAATCAAATTTTCTCTTTGGGTTCTCAGCATTGGGAAATATCGAGATTCAGGCAAAATTGCAGCTTCTAGGAAATATAGATCATGCTTGAGCAAGAAATATAGAGCAAGAATTGAAAAAAAAAAAGTCTTCTCATGTCCTTTTGCTCAGGACTTCCATAATTGCGTAAGGTGTTTATGAACTCTAGTTTTATGGCAGAGAGTGTACAATGACATTGAAATTTGGTTTATTTTATTTTTTTGGTCAAATGACCATTACATAGATATATGTCGCTTTAAATAATTTGGAGTCGTTTGAAGTAACCAAGGCCATGTGAGATGTTATGTTTTTTTTTTCAGACACATTTGTTTCGGTCGGAATGGCTCCTCTAATTACTTGCTGGGAGGGAGTTCTGCTGGTTTCCTTCATGTGTGGAACCTGCTAAGCTGCCGCTGTGAGTCCTACTATTAGTGTTTCTTATATTTTTCTGTACATTTATTTTCACTGACCAGACTATTTCGATCGAAGTAATATTATTTTTCTTTGTTTTCCCAGTTATGTGGATAATTCATTTCACAACATTTATTTGTGGTCAAAAGAGAAGTTTTTATGATCAGTCTCATTATCATCACTTTGATGTTGATGATAATTTTGTATGCTAAGGATGCTTGCACCATTTGTGCTGCATGATTTGCTTTTACAGTGGAGTGGAGTGTACAATTGGACGTGGGTGTCCTCGTGGCAGATCCATCTTCAGATGTGCTTGCAGCATTCACCTCTTCAGCTTATTGTCCAAGTGGTATGTTCTGATGTGCAAAGTAGATGCTTTGTTGGAGATGCTGTTTTTGCATTGATGTTACACAAACCTATTCACATAGTTGGTTGTTTCCACAATTGCGCAATATGTTGTTGTTGTTGTTGTTGTTGTTGTTGTTGTTGTTGTTGTTTCCACAATTGCATCATATGATTTTCTTGTAAAGTGTATTCGTGATGAGGCCTACGTTCTGAGATGTTTGTATAACTTGGTTTTAGTGTGTTCTTGAATGGTTTGCTTCATAGCAATGTTGTATTTTTGGTTTAGTGTAACAATATTTTGAGCAGTTCAAACGATTTGATTTGATTCGTTTGTTACAATGCTTCTTTCATACACTTGTGTACAGAAATTGATTAACATTTTTGTGAATAAAAGAAAAGTAAACGACAAAGAATCTCGAAATGCAAAGCCAATCCGTGTCCACTGTGTACACAAACTAAACTTGATGAAAACAACAGCTGAAAATAAATAAATGTAATTTTCTTATTAACTAGTTTTTCCAGATCCTCATAATAAAGGTTTGTTGAAAATTTGATGACAAAAGCTCAACTGGTAAACTAGAAAGCATCTCAAAATGCAAGCGGACCAAATAAAGACATGAAAGCCATTATTAAAAAAAAAATCCTGCCCATCTCTCGCAAATGGGCTAATAAGCGTTATTTGTATTTGATGCGACTTTGCCCTTTCACATTTTGACCCATTTATTAATTGCTCTTCTCCATATTCTCATAATAAGTGTTGGTTGAAAATTTGATGACAAAAGCACAAATGGTAAATAAAAGTTATGGCCTGGACAGACATACACGTGATTGCAAAACTCTATCTCCCTCTGCGTGTGCTGGACAGGCTGAAAAACGAGAAAATACACCTTTTTTTTTTTTTTTTTTTTTTTTTTTTTTTTTTTTTGTATACAAGGTCGAGGCTCGTGAAAGAGCGAACATTAATCACACAGAAAGACAAACCGACACATAAAACATATAACATAGGGAGCGGTAGACAAGATGGGGAGAGAGGGGGAAGGACACAAACACAACATTTGAGAGCAGGGACCGAGAGACATGGAGACATCGAGAGATCTGAGAGAGGGCGAGGGCTTTGGGGGGGGGGGGGGGCGTGGGAAGGGGGCGGTGGGAGAGGTATAAAACATATGGACACTGCCAGGACTTCCAGGAAAGAAGTTGGAATTCCAAACAAGGTGGATCTGGGGTGAATTAGCGGGGGTAGAAAAGATCAAGGTTTTGGATGGGGGAAGATAAGAGATGGTGGTGAACAGCTGTTTTAAAGACCTGGAGGGAGGAGTGGGATTGAAGGGAGTGAGGGAGTTTGTTCCAGAGGCGGGAGAAAAGAGGAATGAAAGAGTGAAGGTGAGCAGAGAGCCGAGATTTCGGCAGTTTAACCATCAGAGGGTTGCTGGCAGATCTTGTGCGACCTGTAGGAATATTTGGGGGACAGAGCACAGAGAGAGCTGGGGGTGCAAGGCCGGAGAGGAGTCGGTAGAAGACAGAAAGACCACCTACCTGCCTGCGGTGAGTGAGTGAAAGGCCCTCAGAGATAGCTTCATCGCGGGAGATTCCAATAATTCTGAAAGCTTTGGTTTCAACAGCGTGAAGCCGAGCTAGGTGTGAGGCAGGAGCACCGGCCCATAGGGGAGAACAGTATTCCATTGAGCTGCGGATGAAAGCCTTGTATGTGGTGAGGAGCTCAGGTGTGCCGAGGAAGGACTTCGCACGACGGAGGATGCCCAGTCGGCGACTGGCTTTGGAGGCCAGCTTGGAAATGTGGTTTTCCCAAGAAAGATCATGGCAGATAGTGAGACCCAAAATCTTGAGCGACAGAACTTCTTGGAGAGGATTGTTGAGAAAGTAGATGGGAGGGTTGTCCAGTCGATCTTTTCGGAGAGACATAGTAAGAGTGTGAGATTTGTCAGGATTGAAAGACATGTTCCACTTGTTTGACCAGTCTGTGATTTTGTCCAGGTCTTCAGAGAGTGAGGAGGCAGCAGACTGCCGATCTGAGGGAAGAGGAATGGAGCGGCAGAGAGTGGAGTCATCAGCAAAGAGATAGAGAGGATTTTCGAGAGAGTCAGAGAGATCATTGATGAAGACCAGAAAAAGCACGGGGCCCAGAACACTGCCTTGGGGAACTCCAGCCTGAACAGGAAGAGGAGATGAGAGAAACCCATTCAGGGCCACACGTTGACGACGACTAGAGAGGAAGTCCGCCAGCCATGCGTGGAGATTTCCATGGATACCAAAGGAGGAGAGTTTGGTGAGCAGAGCGGGGTGCCAGACCGTGTCGAAGGCACGTGATATGTCGAGGGAGACAGCTCTAATTTCCTGTTTGGCATTGAGGACCTCCATCCATTGTTGAGACAGCAGAAGCAGCATGTCCAGAGTAGAGTGACCTGGTCTGAAACCAAATTGATGATCAGAGATCAAGCCATTGGAGAAGAGGAAAGATTTCATATCCGAAGCAATGATGGATTCCATGACTTTGCTGATAATTGGGAGAAGGCTGATTGGTCTAGCTTATGTTAGGTCTAGGTCTAACACCTGCTTATGTTACATATCGATACACAAGAATTGTGATGCAGGAAGATGGCTATTTCGCCCAACAAGGACAATTTAATTTACTGCAAGGAAAATTATTAACTTTATTATTGTTAGCCAGTTCCCGGCACAGTGGGAGACGTGTGCGTTATGTGCTAAAATTTTGACCATTTGAGGTTTTGTCATCACATTTTCAACTAGAACTGCACTCCATAGAGCGAATACCTCCACCATGCCGAACAGTTTGGTTTGTATCCCAATGATAGGCTGGATCTGGATCTGGACATGAACCAAAATTAAATTGGCTTGTTCTTGTCACCTACCCAACGTGTCCACCTAGTTTTATCATAACTCGTCCACAACTTTTTGAGATGTCATGCTATATATCGGTGTTAGCCCTATCACTCAATGTTGACGAATCACTTTTTTAAATTACAGTATATGGATCCAAATTCTCACCAAAATCGAATCATATCATCCTTTTCACAACCTGTCCACCAAATTTTGTTTGAATTGGTCGACAACTTATTGCGATATCTTGTTCACAAATAAACAGACATAGCTTGAAAACATAGCTTCCGTCCACATTCGGTGGCGGAGGTAAGAAACCTTTATTACGATATCGATTTACTATTGGGACGATTTACTATTGGGCGGAGATTTACTATCTCCCAGTGTGTACCCTGCATAAGAATAGGTACGCCGTATCTCTGCGTGTCGTAAGAGGCGACTAAGAGGGTTGGCGTCAGGAAGGGCATCCGGCCATAAAAACATTGCCTCAAAAAGAGAACCATGACAATTACAACTACATGTGGGCAGGGTACAGCCCGAAGTGGAGATCGGTTTCTGAGGTTTGGGACATGGAATGTAGGGACAATGACAGGGAGATCAGGAGAAGTGGTGGAAGTATTGGTCAGAAGAAGAGTGGACATATGTTGTGTGCAAGAGACAAGATGGAAGGGAAGTGGTGTGAGAATTGTGAAGGGTAGGCAGGGACAGAAATACAAGTTCGTGTGGCAAGGGTGCCCGGAGGGCGTGAATGGTGTTGGTGTCCTGTTTTCTGAGGAGTTTGTAGACAGTGTGGTGAGTGTGACTGGAGTGTGTGATAGGTTGATGATGGTGAAAATGATGATTGGAAAGCTCTTGGTGAACGTCATCTTGGGATATGCTCCGCAGGTTGGTCGAAGCGATGAAGAGAAGGACAAGTTCTGGTGTGCGATAGAGAAGCTGATGGAAAACGTGAAAGATGAGGAAGTTGTTGTGGTAGGAGGAGACCTAAATGGACATGTGGGAAGGAGTATGGATGGTTTTGACGGAGTTCATGGGGGTTACGGATATGGTGTGAGAAATGGAGAAGGTGAAAGGATTTTGGAGTTTGCTGATGGAGCTGATTTGTTGATTTGTAATACTCAGTTCCAGAAAGAGGATGATAAGCTTGTTACATACACGTCAGGTGGGTCGACGACAACCGTTGACTACCTGATGGTGCATAGGCGAGATAGGGGGCACCTCCGGGACACAAAGGTGATCCCGGGTGAGGAGGCTGTTTCACAGCACCACTTGGTTGTCTGCGACGTAAGGGTGAAAGGTGCGAGGAGAGCTCGGCGGGTGAAGTACCAACCGAGAATGAAGGTGTGGAGGTTTTAAAGGGAGGTTTAAGAGGTGGCATTAAAAGAGACGCTGAGTAGGGTCGAGGATGATGTGGTTGAGCTTGAAAGTGGTTGGATGTCAATGAAAGCTAGTCTGTTGGGAGCCGTTGGTGAGGTATGTGGATGGACAAAAGGACCGAGGCACTCGGAAACATGGTGGTGGGATGATGAAGTTGGAAAGAGGATTGACGAGAAGAGGAAGAAGTTCAAGGAGTGGCAGAAGGCGAAGGGTACGGGAGCAGAAACAGCAGAGCATGAAAGTTATAAGGCAGCCAGGAAGGCTGCAAAGAAAGAGGTAGCAAAGGCGCAGGAGGCATGTAGGAAAATGTTCGGAGAACGCTTGGATTCGGAAGAGGGTCAGAAAGCAGTATTCAGGATTGCAAAGCAGATAGCGAAAGAGAGGTGTGATGTGATGGGGGTGAGTTGCTTGAAGGATGAAGTGGGACAAATCGTTGTCGACCCAGATATAATTAAAGGAAGATGGAAAAGATATATGGAAATGCTGTTGAATACAGAGAATGAATGGGATGGCAACATAGAGAGTAACCAAGTTTTAGGACCGGCAGAGAAGATAACTGAGAAGGAAGTTGAGGAAGCGATAAAAGCAATAAAGGGTAGAAAAGCGGGAGGGCCGACGGGAGTTGTGGGAGATATGTTGAAGGCAGCAGGAAGTTGGGGTGTGAAGAGAATGACAGAGATCTGTAATCTGGTGGTGAAAGAAGGCCGCATTCCAGTGGATTGGGAACTGAGTACCCTCGTCCCTCTATACAAGGGGAAAGGTGACCCTCTGGAGTGTGGCTCGTACTGAGCGATAAAGTTATTGGAGCATGGAATGAAGGTATTGGAAAGGGTGTTGGAGAGGAGCATAAGGAAGAAAGTGAAGATCGACGAAATGCAGTTTGGATTCATGCCAGGAAGAGGAACGACAGACGCGCTTTTCATTGTGAGGCAGTTGCAGGAGAAGTACATGGAGAAGAGGAAGAAGTTGTTTCTTGGGTTTGTTGATCTGGAGAAAGCATTCGATCGGGTTCCACGCAAAGTATTGACATGGGCATTGAGGAAGTTAGGAGTGGAGGAATGGTTGATCAGAGTAGTGATGGCAATGTACAAAAGAGCGCGCACAGCTGTAAGGACGAAGGACGGGAACAGTGGTGAGTTTGAGGTGAAGGTGGGAGTGCATCAGGGGTCGGTACTCAGTCCACTACTATTTGTAGCTGTGATGGAGGTGCTGGCTCAGAACGTAAAGGAGGGTTTACCGTGGGAGTTGTTGTATGCAGATGATCTGGTGTTGATTGCGGAAAGTATGGATGGACTGAAGGAAAAGGTGAACACGTGGAAGGAATGTATGGAGACAAAAGGTCTGAAGGTGAATATCGGAAAGACGAAGGTGATGGCAAGTGGTAAAGCATATGGTGAGGTGGAAATAACTGGGAAGTGGCCCTGTGCTGTGTGTAGGAAGGGTGTCGGAGTGAACTCCATTCAGTGTACAATGTGCGCTGAGTGGGTTCATCAAAAATGTAGTGGTCTGAGAGGGTCATTAACCAGTGTGGCAGCTACATTCAAATGTAAGGTGTGCACAGAGGGAGCTGCAGATGGAGGAAATGTTGAGTTGGATCTTGGAGACGGCGTGAAGCTGGAAGATGTGAAAACATTTTGCTACCTCGGAGACATGCTGAATGGAGAAGGTGGATCAGACTCGGCAACGGTTGCTCGAGTGAGATGTGAATGGAAGAAGTTTCGGGAATTGAGTGGCGTGCTGATGATGAGGGGAGTGTCGTTGAAGCTGAAGGGAAAGGTGTATGCTGCATGTGTGAGAAGTGTTATGATTTATGGGAGCAAGACATGGGTAATGAACGTAGAGCAGCAACGAAGGTTGGAAAGGTTGGAAATGCGAATGGTTCGACGGATGTGCGGAGTATCGTTGAGAGAGAGGAAGACAAATGATGAATTGCGAAAGATGATGGGAATAGAGCCTGTGATTGATGCTGTGAAGAGGAACAGGTTGAGATGGTTTGGTCATGTGTTGAGGAAGGATGAAAGTGACTGGTTGAGAAGAGTGATGGAAATGAATGTAGAAGGAAGTAGAAGACGGGGAAGACCGAGAAAGACTTGGCTAAAGATGGTGGAAGAAGAAATGCGGGCAAGGGGGTTAACAAGGAGAGATGCAGAAAATAGGGCAAAATGGAGAAGATTGTCATGGGGACCGCAAGGCTAACCTCCGCTCTCGCAGGGAAAATGGCCTTTAAAATGCATGTTGTTGATTTACTATTGGGAAATTATCAATGTAATTTTACAATTTGTTATTAGGATGATTTAATTTACTATTAGAAAAAAAGCATTCAATTTAACACGGTTTTATGAAAAAATATTTCACCAGTAAAGCAATAAACTCAACTTTGGCAAATAAATCGGTAATTTATCTGAAATCATACCTTGAAAATGGTACGATTTCAGATAAATCCACGGGGTCCTCTTGATGCTTTTCAATGCACAACACTAATGTTCTGATAGATGAGTAAAATCCCAACTTTATTAATGCATTAGAGCCCTTTATCAACTGCAAGTTATATTACCCCTTGACAAATAACTACAGTTTAACTCTCAGGTTCATCACTTGTGCCATAAAATATATTTTATTATAATAACGATAATTCAGCTGTAACTGACCCATTTAAATGGCTTTTGGCCTGGGAGCTTCTCCAGCATTTTCATTATAACTTGGAGAAAACTCTTCTTCTTGATAGGTTTTGGTAATCATTAAAGAAGCCTTCTCTATGTAGTAATTATATAATAATTCTAATTATAAAAAAACCTTCTTCTCTAAAACAAGACTGTACACTGATAATTTAATCTGAGCTGTAATGAGATTGCTATTTTAACTCAGGACCATATTATAAATTGATCTTTATGAAGCATGACTTTGTGTACCATTACATTTTTAACTTGGTAAAGTCTGCACAATTATTTTGATGTGTTGATTCTGTAACAATGTGCTACATTTCACTAAAATGGAAGGTGTTTTTAAAACTTTGTGTTCTGTTCGTTTTTCGTTTTTTCCTCCTTTGCAGGCTTTGTTTTTCGGCCGAGTGAGCGCAAACCTTTGTTTGTGGGGACATCTGTAAGCTCGACAGCCATCTTGTCTGCTGTGTTTGTACCCAGGGACAAGCCACTCGATGTAAAAACTGCATCGGAACGTTGGCTTTCTGCTTCTTGCCTCTATTTCATCAATTTCAACCAGGTGGCTATTTCATCTGTACTAGCAGAGTACCCGCCCCATGGGTGATCTTGTTGCAAACATGTTCTACTGACACATGTCTTTAATTGGGCAGTGCATAGGCATGGACAGATCCCTCAATCGCTCCCGAAAATAAAATAAAAATAACCTGGGTTATGTGCATGAAGCAAAAATATGCCGACTGCTTATAATTCAAAACACTTCACTGCACTGGAAAACGTAGTGACAGGATTACTGTACTGTAAAGGGTGGGTCTTGTTGTACCCTCTCCCACCTGGAGGTGGCCCGACACAATACACATTTCCATTGACAATTTGCTGCCTCACTCCACTCCCAATCACCCCTCCCCCAAGACCACCGACAAAGATAAAAACATTCCAAAACACTCATGGGGTCATGTTCTTATGATCCTGTGTAACAAGTCTGGATGTAAGGGCCCCAGAACTGTAGGAGGTGTAGCATGACAGACAAACAAGTACATGCACCCACACACGCACACCGGTCCATGAATTATAATAAGGATGTTGTAGGAAATAAATGTATTTGTTTCTTTAATTTTATTTGTTTGCCTCTTTGATTATACAATTTCACCATTAGCACTTGACCTTTTCATGCGTCCGCAGCTGAACTGACCACCTCCAGGTATTTATCCCTCTCCATGTGGCTTCTTCAGCCCCAACCCGCCCACCCCCTGCCACTGTACTACCCATAGATTTGCTTTCAGCACATTTACAGAGATAATTTCAATTAAGATTTGGTATTTCTCACTGCATTTCATTCTGGTTTCCCGTTCATGATCTGTAGATCAGCAGGTTCACTTTCAACATCTATTTCGCTTTGAGATATCAGTTGATTGTGATTGCAACTTGTGATGCGATCTGATTGGTGCACGAAAAAGGTCGTCAAACACACCTTTGGGGGGGATTTTATTTAATTTTCTAAGGGGTCTAAAGTGTCTTAATGGTCGACAGGGTGTAGGGGTCTAAAGTGTTTAAAGGACCTAAGGCATCTATGGGGCAAAAAAGCAAAAGGGGTCGAAAGCGTCCAAATGGCTTTAAATTGTGGAAAGTCTTAAAAGGTCTATAGGTCTGAAAAGTGTCTAAAGGGTCGAACATTGGTCCAAATAGGTATTAATAGGTGTAAAGGTCGAAAGGGTATTTTAAGGGTAAAAGGGGTATAAAGGTTGTAACACTCTAAAGGGTCTTTAAGGGGTCCAAAGTGGCTTACATGAGCATGTTGTCTAATGGTGTATAAGGGGTCTAAAGGGTCCAATCGTATGTAGCAGAATTAACAGATGTAGGCATGGTCTAATGATAAGTAATCAATAAATGTAGTCACTGTCCAAATCACGTTCAAACATAATGTAATTAATAGACGTACTCGCTTTTAGAACAAACTTAAACAGTATAGAACAAAATCGGTCCATGCATAGCCGAGAAATGGTTGGGGAAATGTTTCAGTAAGAAAATGGCCGCCAGTCGGCCGTCTTGGATCCGATCTCGAAAATACATGACATGCATATGTAAGCCATCATTCTTTATCTGTCTGCCAAGTTTGAACAAGATCAGTAAATGCATTTTCGAGAAATGGTTGAGGACGTGGTCAATATCGGGTTTTTATGCCTCCACCGACTGAGTTGCCGGAGGCATTATGTTTTCAGGTTGTCTGTCCGGCTGTCCGTCCATGATAAGTTTTTGTTACCGCGATAACTTGAGAACGACTAAAGGGATCTTAGTCAAACTTGGTGCAGGTATGTACAATGAGGTAAATATTAACTGATTAGATTTTGGGGTTAGAGGTCATGTTAGGTAAAAATACTGTTACTGCAATAACTTGAACGGCTGAAGTGATCTAATTCAAACTTAGTACAGGTGCAGTCACGTGAAAAAGTAAGTACACCCCATGTTAAATATTATATCACCTTTATCTATCAATATTGTTGAAAGGAAGATCAAATAGCTGTATGTTGAAATATGTTGAAAAAGTCAAAACTTTACATGGGGTGTACTTACTTTTTCACGTGACTGTATGTATAATGATATAAAGAGTAAGTGATTAGATTTTGGGGTCAAAGGTCAAATCTGTAATAGGTCTATAACTTGAGAACGGCTGAAGTGATCTAATTCAATCTTGGTACAGGTATGTATGAGTATAATATTGTAAAGATTAAGTGATTAGATTTTGGGGTCAAAGGTCGAAGTCTGTACTATGTCTATAACTTGAGAATGGCCAAAGGGATCTAATTCAAGCTTGGTACAGATATGTGTAATGATGTAAAGATTAACTGATTAGACTTTGGGTTCAAGAGGTCAAAGGTTAAAGGTCAAAGTCTGTAATAGGTCTATAACTTGAGAATGGCCAAAGGGATCTAATTCAAGCTTGGTACAGATATGTGTAATGATGTAAAGATTAACTGATTCGATTTTGGGGTCCCACAGTCAAAGGTCAGAGGTCATGTCAGGTAAAAATGTGAGAATTTGTGAACAGCTGAAGGGATTTAAATTAAAACTTGGTACAGGTATGTATAATGATGTAAACATGAACTGATTAAATTCTGGGGTCAATAGGTCAAAGGTCAGGGGTCATGTCAGGTAAAAATGTGCCAACTTGGGCACAGCTGAATGGATTTAAATCAAACTTGATACAAGTATTATTATGATTTAATAATGTGGGCAGAGGCATATCAGTCGACGTTGTGACATCGAAGAGTGCCGTTCTAGTTTACAACTAAAATGGCCGCCATTCTACCAGTCGGCCATCTTTGATCAATCGCAAAATAAAGTGAGGAGCACGTGCATGCCGTCATGTGCTGTGCTTGTGCCAAATTCTAACAAAATCGGACCATGCATGTTCAATAAAGGGTTGGGACATGTTTAAGTAACAAAATGACCACCAATATACCAGTTGGCCATCTTTGATCAGATCGCAAAATAAAATGAGTTGCACATGTATGCCATCATGTACTGTGCGTGTGCCAAGTTTGACCAAAATCGGACCATGCATGTCCGAGAAATGGTTTGGGAGCACGTTTAACTAACAAAATGGTGTCCAGTCGGCCATATTGGATCTGTTCTCAAAAAAAATGATGTGCATATGTAAGCCATCATTCATTATCTGTTTGCCAAGTTTTAACAAGATCAGTCAATGCACGTTTGAGAAATGGTTGAGGACATGTTCAACATCGGATTTTTTTTTACAACTACAATGGCTGCCAGTCGGCCATATTTGACCGCATAGTGAAACAAAATGATGCGCATATGTACACTATCATGTATTGTCTATGTGCCAAGTATGAACAAAAATCGGTCCATACATCTGAGATATGGTTGCGGACGCACACATGCACGGTCGGACAGACAGACGAGACCCAATCCATAAGCCCGCATTTCAGACTAAATCAACCAGGGTCTAATAATAGATATACAGTTAGACCCTGACATTTGTGGGGGATACTTTCCTGGAAAATGCCACGAAGTTTGAATCCCCGAATGTGGGGGCATTGTTTCAATGGGAAAAGGGGGGATATGTTCCCGGCGGTTCCTGATTCACACAAAATCCCGAGAATGTCGAGGAAAATCCGCCAATGGCAAGGAAAAAAACACAAATACGCCGGCGAAAAGAATGTCGAATCGCGTAATTGCGCAAGTACAGCTGCTTTATGTGTGATGCACGAGGAAGATGCCTATAATTAAAATCACTATAATTTAGGATTTTATAGCCTGGTGTTGGCTTAGCGGTTAGGGTGCCGGCTTGGGATCCTAGCATCCTGGGTTTGAATCCCGGTCGTTCATTCAATTAACTCCAGGGGGGTTGTCTCAGCCTGTCATCCTCCTGAGGTCGGCAAATTGAGTACCATTTCACTGGTAATTCCATGTATGTCGGAAAAGGCGACTAACAGGGTTGGCGGCAGGAAAGGGCATCCAGCCATAACACATTACTTCAAAAAGGGGACCAAGGTGCCCGAAAAAGGCCAACCCCTGCTCTGCGGGGAAAAATGGCCTCTAAAAGTGGTTATTCGGATTTTATAGATGAGACATCTGAAGCAAAAATTATTTCATGGTGTTGGGTTCAGTCATGCCAATTGGTAGATACCCACTCTTTGCCTTTCTGTTAATATTTTATTTGGAAATATATATCATGCATTTATGATCATTTTATTTTCCTGATACATTTTTATTTTTCATTTTTTACTACCTTTTATTGGTTGCTGACGTCATAGCCTCTGACATTTATTGAAGTATCACATCTGATTGGTTCTCTATTTGCTGGAGTTAAAAGAAAATAATGCTGTTCTTGCATCTAATCTTCTCCGACTTCAGCCATCCCTCTGTCCCTATATACCCTCCCACCACTCCTTCCTCTCCCCTCATTGATGCTTTCATATTGCTCTGGTCTTGCAGGAACTGTTGACACTGGCAACCGAATCGGATGTAAAAGAAACGCCAACAAGCAAACAGGTAAATGTTTTTATCATTCGTTGAAGAAAAAAATTGTATTTGGGAGAATCCGTTATCCTCAAACTGTGAGCTGCAGAGCAGAAAGTGGGGAAACACTTTCGTATTTAGATTTTGTCAAGGTTTATAAAGGCACGGACAAGTATGAACATACCAAGCCCTCTGCCTATGGCATACAAGGCCATGTGTACTCAGAGCCTAATCTTGAGGGTGAGAGGATGGGGAGACTAAGCAACGCAGGCCTGCTGTTTGGCCACAACACCAAGGAAACCTATGTCTTGTAGTCCATTGCAAAAGGATCACTTAGCCATGCCATTGACCAATTAATTTGACTTGTATCCTTCATTGCACAGTTGGTGTTGAAAGAGAACATTCCTGCCACGCCATTTTCTGTTTTGCTTGGTGACCACACAAGGCATCATGAGGCTCGTGATGAAAGCGCCAATCCATCTCTGGCACCACACCTATCCGGCTCACTCACCATTGAGCAGGTTTGCTAATTTATTCCTCACACTGCAGACCATGTGCTTGTTTTGACAGTTAAGCAAAACTGCATAATCCTATATTTCCACCTTTCACATGCTGAGCATGTAATAGTGTAGAATGTAGATGATGAACAGTTTTTTGCAATACTGTTTGGTTTGAGTTTGTTTTTTAACAAACGTTGACTTTAAAATGTCGACTTTCTACAGCCTTCCTTTCTCAATGGTACTACATATAAACTTGTAAATGAAGTTGTTTTTTTATGCCTCCGGTGACGAAATCGGTTGTCCATCTGAGTGTCTGGTTGTCCGAGGCATTATGTTTTCGGTTTGTCCGTCTGGCTGTCCTTCTGTCTGTGTGTCTGTGATAGGTTTTCTTTACCGCATTAACTTAAGAACAGCTGAAAGGAACCAAGTCAAATTTGGTACATTTATGTATAACGATGCAAAGATGAACTGACTAGATAATGGTCTCAAGAAGTCAAAGGTCCTGTGAGGTAAAAATTATGTGACCGCTTAACTTGATTTCTAGGTATTAAAAAAAATCATATAAAAATTGTTTTTCTTCTACCTTTGCTGATTTTGCCTTGCCCAATTTAAAGGTACTTCATTTTTCTTCACATTCAACCTTTCCTTCTGTAAACTCTTGTCCATTCTTTCCTTTCAGTTCAGTTTTACCAGACCTCCACCAATTGGCAATTTTACTTTTCTTTTTTGGCAATTTGAAAGGATATATAAACTATATAATCCAGGGTATAACTACATAAACTATACATACTTATTGTTGCAGATCTCCAAACGTCGGCCTCCCCCTTATGAAGGGGGGATTAATCCCCTTGTCTTTTTACTAGCCGGCGTGATCCGGGGCTATCACTTTCCTTCCGGTCGGTGTTAAATAGGGTTGTAAGCCGAATTCTTATTACCTAAGTACTAACACCAGCCGTGAAGCAAGGAAATAACCCCACCCGAACCACGGTTTCAGTGGACACGCTGAGCGACAGCGAGCCGCGATTCGGGCTGTTAATGGGAACTAACCCGATTGGAGCGGTTCCTAATCGTGCCACGCTTACCCAATGGAGAAATCACTAAGACGGTCGAATTAAGAGGAAACAGGAAGAACAGGTAATTTATTACACACTTTGTACAAAGAAGAGGAAGAAGAAGAGCAATGTACAGTGAAGAGGAAGAAGCAGATACACAGGGCAGCCTTATACAGTCTCGTACTTATCCCCTGGACACGGGCCCGTTCACACTCAGTCACACTCTCAGACTCACTCACACGGGGTTTGTCGATGGTCGGGTTGAGGGTCCACCGATGGCGTCCACAGCTCACTCCGGTCCCCGACTCGCACCACGAAGCAGATGGTGATGGTAGACGGCAGGCAAGATCGCCCCGTGTCGGTGGCGCGGATCGGACAATTATATGGGGAGGATCGGTAAGCTGGCGATTATACTGGCATACGTAATAGTTGTACCGGCGCCTTATATGCGCTCCCGGTATAGTTTGGTACAATGCGCCACTTCCACAAGTCCTCTGCAATGCGCCGCTCCGGCAATGCTTTCACAATGATGTCACCAAAGCGCCTTTCCCAATCGAACTTGCACAACAATGCAATGTGCTCCAACCAAGTCAACGTCCTTTGCCACTGCCGTATGCGCGCGAGTCCTTGAATACTTGTCACAGCGCGTCTCTCCTCATAACTCAACTCACGAACTTGACGAGCGCCTCTCCCTTCTCATAACTGAGGTGGGGGCCTCGCGCAAAGGGTTTTATTGCCACGCCCAGTGAACCCTCTGGAACCTCTAGCCACACCCTGTCAGGCGATCTCACCCGAGCCCTGGTTGGTTGTTGGGGTCTTACCGGCTCCGCCCTTGATGTCTGCTTGACGTGGCCACACCCCCGACCTCACGCTCCGCCCCCTTTTTGGGCCTTACCTCATGGCATTTGGGCTGGTTCGAGCGAAAGCCCAAGGGCAGTGAACGCGACTGGCAAGCAAGGTGCAACAAACTGCGAGCATCCTAATGCGAGGGGCAATGGGGTGCAGACTGCATGGTGTGCAATGGAGTCGATTGGAGGGAGGGCTGCAGAATGAACGGGGACTATTATTTGTTTTACACAACGCAGATGATAACTATTGGAAATGGCCTTATCTCACATATACGAAGAAATAACTAACGTTCTAAGGTGACCTACGTGTTCCTCGTGGACTAACTATGGGGTGCAGAACCTTTAACCTTTATTAATCAAATATGTACACTTTCAGAACTGCAACTATGTATATATATATATATATATATATATATATATATACAGTGGTACCTCGGCTTACGAGTTTAATCCGTTCCGTGACGGAGCTCGTAAGCCAAATCGCTCGTAAGTCAAAGCAAATTTTCCCATTCAAATGCATTGAAATGCTATTAATCCGTTCCAGCCTCAAAAAAAAAACACCAATTTTTTTTGTTAGGTGCTTTTAAATAACAAAAATGTACTTTATAAATAACAAATAATGTATAAACAAGCACGACCTCGTATATACTGTACATAATACAAGAGAATGTAAAGAAATAAACTGGTTTTATTAAGCAGAGGAGAAGAGCATGCCAGGTGAGGTGTGCGTGTTGTCGACTTGGCGAGGCAGTACGATCGTACTCCTTCTACGATATGTACGATTTTGAAGCAGAAGGAGTCCATAAAGGCTATAACGCCAGCCAAGGGCGTTACGATTATTTCAAAGCTCCGGACCTCTATCCATGAAGATATGGAGAAGTTGTTGTTTGTGTGGTTGAAGGAGAAGCAGCTCGCAGGAGATACCGTGACCGAGAGCATCATGTGTTTGAAAAGATTGAAACTCGGATATCGAGCACGGACCACGAGGTGTTTTTTCTTTTTTCTTAATCTCGGTTTCAGTGAACTTTTGCTCTGTGCTCACGTGTACTGTACCTGTACCTGTAATGGTACGTCAGAGGATGGCACCTGTTGTCATCATATTAAGTGCAAGATGTTCTGCATCGTAAGTTGGTACACCGTGGTCTTTCGGCGGTGTTTAAGCCGGCCGTCTTGGCTTCTGTCACCATTGGCATTGAGTCTTTCGATGTAGGTAGGTCGTTGTGTGCCGGTGCCTTGGCCGAATTCCTTCATTGCTGCATTGTTAGCTCACCTGGTTTTTTATACCACATCTTTGGTTATCGGACCAGCGAATGACGTCATCTCCAAAGTATGGCTTATTCTCACTTGTCTTGGACGATCTTCTACTTCTAGCCTTCCACCGTGCATTTGGTGTCCACTGTACTTACTGTACAGTGCCTGGTAAAATTGATGTAATGGGTTTTTGACCGTCAACGCCATGAACCGTCATGAACCGTCATGAACCGTCATGAACCGTCAACGCCATGAACCGCTAACACTCAAAAGCCCATTTATCGCGCCTTATAAAGCAAAACGCAAACCGAAAGCCATGCCTCTCAAGCGAGGCGTGCTTCCGTGGTCACGTGATCCACAGGTGTAGCTCATTATACCCGCACGCGCGACACGCTTTGGCGGTCACGTGACCAGCCACTCTGGAGGCGGGGATCCCCGCCGATGACGTCACCGGCTGGAGCAAGGAGATTCCTCGCTCATGTATTTCGACGATTGCGTGTTTTATATCCAAGCAGAGATGCTTTCACGGCAAGATAACCGCGTGACCGGAACCGGAAGCCACAACCGGAAAATTCAAAAAAATAAATTTTTTGAGCTCGTACATCGGATCTCGGCTCGTATCCCAAAGCAACAAACCGCCCGAGCGACGGCTCGTATCCCGAAAAACTCGTACGTTGGGGCACTCGTAAGCCGAGGTACCACTGTATATATATATATATATATATATATACATATATATATATATATACATATATATATATATATATATATATATATATATATATATATATATTGTATATATATATTGTTACATATATATATATTATATTTATAGTGAGAAATGGGTAATGAATGTTGAGCATCAGCGAAGACTGGAAAGGGTGGAAATGCGAATGGTTCAGTGGATGTGCGGAGTATCGTTGAGAGATAGGAAGACAAATGATGAATTGTGAAAGACGATGGGAGTAGAGCCTGTGATGAATGCTGTGAAGAGAAACAGGTTGAGCTGGTTTGGTCATGTGTTGAGGAAGGATGAAAGTGACTGGTTGAGAAGAATGATGGAAATGAATGTAGAAGGAAGTAGAGGACGGGGAAGACCGAGAAAGACTTGGCTAAATGTGGTGGAAGAAGAAATGTGGGAAAGAGGGTTAGCATGGGGAGATGCAGAAAATAGGGTAAAATGGAGAAGATTGTCATGGGGCCCACAAGGCTAACCCCCGCTCTAGCAGGGAAAATGGCCTTAAAATGCCTGTTGTTGTTGTTGTATACATATTATAAATTTTTGGTGGGGGCATATATAGATTTAGGTAGATCTGACTAGGTAGGTGCTCCGGCTGTCGTGATAGGGAACCTTACCTGTTCCATGCTTACCATGCTCGGCTGGCATGTGTATGGAGAAGCATCCTTCTTTGGTGAGATTAGTAAAATGTGAAAAATATTTGGCACTGGTAATCTGAGGGTAGATGCAAATTTAAGGGTGAATTTTGAAATGCCATGGTGGATACTGACAGCAGTGACACCATTATTGATCCAGGTATGTTAGACCAAAGTGTTGGAGGCTGGGATAAAAAAAAATTCATAGGTTAGCAGGACACGGCCTTCAACTGGCTATCCCCCCCTCTATTTGGGCGACTGTGCCGATATTTGGGACGCGGGGTTGTGGCGATGTGGTTGGGTAGTCTGGAGGTCAACGTGGTGCTGTGCGTGTCCGAGGTGTGTGGACCATGTCTTCTGGAGGAGTCTCCTGGTGGAGCATGGCTGTCTGCTGGACCTTTGCATGGTCAAGTGTGGGTGGGCACTGGGGGCTGCAGTTGTGTGGACTGGGGGATGAGGGTGGTGTAGGTGACGTGATGTGGATGCCACGCACTGTGACCGTCTCCCCCAGGGCCAAGGTTGTGAGTTTGATAGTGTTGTTGGCAGCAGGTGCTCACCACATTGGCCAGCTGGGGCTGGTGCGGCCGTGTTCCTCGCAGGGGGGGCCGAAGGATGGATGGTGGGTCGCACCCTTAAGGACACTCATGGGCCATGTTGGCGTTTCAACTGCTCAGCTTGTCCCGATGACCCTTGCACGGTAGAGGTGCGGAGCTGTCATGGCCACATGTAGTGATGTAGTACAGTTCACCGTTGGAGGCGGATCCACATACGCGCGAAGAGCAATTTGGAGAAATTTGATTGGTCCAATGGGAGAAATTTTGGGATTCTGTAGGGTGGATGGCACTTTTGGACCTGATGAACTGGCAACTTCCTTCACATCAGAGGTGAGGTAAGACTTTGAGGTGGACTGTCCCAGGCTTCAGTACTTGCTTAATTAAATGGGGGACATGTAATTTGGAGAAGGAGGGCAGGTGAGAGTGATGACATGGCCGGTGAGGGGGGTGGAACGTACAGAGTCTTGTGGGTGGCGTCTGTTTATGTAGAGGTTGTGTTTTCAAGTGTTTGTGAGGGTGGAAATTGAATATGAGTGACTGTGATTATTGAGATGTGCTTTTGGAAATGTGTGGTGAACTGTGAACTTGGGATTTCACAATGGCAGGCCATGGCAAAACCTTTTTGTGACCATCTTGGAAAATGTGTTGGAGAATTAAATGGCAGCGGGGGAGGAAATGTGTTTTGTGGATTTTGTGGGTGGGGAAGGTGTGCGTGTCCGCAGGTATGGATCAAGCTCTAGAGGAGCGATGACTGCGACCCCCCCCCCCCCCCTCCCCTCTCTGTGGAAATTACCCCTGGTGACTGGAAGTGGTGATTGGAAATTGGAGCCCGTCGGTGGTGGGTCTGTTTGGCGCCTTGGGGTGGAATACTCCCGGCGACCCGTGTAGCTGCGAGGAAGCAGGAGGCAACGGAGCCTGGAGTGTGGAGACACCCACCGGCGGGGTAACGGCGGAAAGGGCTGTTTGACTGTCACGGGGCCAAGAGGTAAAGGGGGGGGGGGGGGGGCAATAAATTTGTAAGTCAAATGACTTGTGTTTGGACTGTGGGCACTACAGCCTGAAGGGCCCCCACCATCTTGATTGTGTGGTACCTCCCCCCGCTGCCTAGTTGAAAGAAACGTACATCTGTATCACATCTATGCCATGGTCCTGCAGGGGGGTGAATAAGTTCTTGCAATGATTTTTGGTGCCTTAATGATTTATGGAATGTGAGTGAATGGTTATGGGTTTGTGTAGAATGAATGGGGGAGAAATCCATCGAGCCATGTCACTCACCTGTAACACCAAGACAGGGCCCGCGGAAATTTGGGGTGCATTGGAATGGCCCTGCAAGGTGTGAAAACATTTTGCTACCTCGGAGACATGCTGAATGGAGAAGGTGGATCAGACTCGGCAACGGTTGCTCGAGTGAGATGTGCATGGAAGAAGTTTCGGGAACTGAGTGGCGTGCTGATGAGGAGGAGAGTGTCGCTGAAGCTGAAGGGAAAGGTGTATGCTGCATGTGTGAGAAGTGTTATGATTTATGGGAGCGAGACATGGGTAATGAACGTAGAGCAGCAACGAAGGCTGGAAAGGGTGGAAATGCGAATGGTTCGATGGATGTGCGGAGTATCGTTGAGAGAGAGGAAGACAAATGATGAATTGCGAAAGATGATGGGAATATTGCCTGTGATTGATGCTGTGAAGAGGAACAGGTTGAGATGGTTTGGTCATGTATTGAGGAAGGATGAAAGTGACTGGTTGAGAAGAGTGATGGAAATGAATGTAGAAGGAAGTAGAAGACGGGGAAGACCGAGAAAGACTTGGCTAAAGATGGTGGAAGAAGAAATGCGGGCAAGGGGGTTAACAAGGAGAGATGCAGAAAATAGGGCAAAATGGAGAAGATTGTCATGGGGACCGCAAGGTTAACCCCCGCTCTAGCAGGGAACATGGCCTTAAAATGCATGTTGTTGTTGTTGTATTGGAATGGCCCTGCAGGTAACGTTGTGTCTTGTGGCATCCACCAGGGGACGCGGTCTGCAGGAAGGGGTTGTACAAATGTTTATAGAGTTTTTGAGTTTTTGCCGGTTTGGTTAAGGTTTGTGGTGAAGTTCGTTTTTGCGTGTGTTGTTTGTTTCCTCCTTCCGCAGGAACGACAAATGATAATTTTTGTAAATATTTGAAATGCATGATTGTTAAGGGGGTTAGCATGTTAAGGAGAATAGGCAGGTAGCTTCGGCTCACTTTCCACAGCCCTACTGATTTATTGTATAGGTGTATTAAGTGTGAAACAGTAAGCGTTAATACTGGAATAGTAGTGCCTGCAGTGACCCTAGCAGGTGCTACGGTTCCAGGGGGGGGAGGGGGGGGGGGCTGTGTTACGATTTTTGGGTTGGGGCATATATATAATTAGGTAGATCTGAATAGATAGGTGCTCCGGCTGTCATGATAGGGAACCTTACCTGTAATTTTGTTTAGGCGGTTTGTCGGATTAAGGTGTATCTTTGTCCCCATTATGAGGAATGGGGCATGTTAAGTAGTTCTAGGGTTTATGCTAATTCCCCGGTGTGTCGTGCCATCTATGATCATTCCGGTGTCCCTTATGGCAACACATCATATACATTAGCTAGGCCCAATAGAGCACCACATTAATTAAATTCCCCCACCGCCGCAATGACTTACGGACGAACAGACCGGAAGCGGCCACG